>NC_140941.1:123260175-123715175 GCF_014529385.1 Adiantum capillus-veneris
GTGCATGGTATGTTTTTCAAAAAACATATTGAGCGTGAATAATGGCCATATAATACGTTCATTCTCGTTATTCAAATGTGTTATATGATGACACATTACTTTTTTAAATGATCTTTAATAACCTCTTATTTATCAATCGATAAAAGATAATATAAAAAGGTTAGATTTTACATCAATAGCATCACTGGCCTTCTACAATCTACAAGGTTAACATGGGCAATGAAAGGCAAAAACCTGAAAAAAACATCAAAATGATTTTTTTTGAAAACTTTAATGTGGTTTGAATATACTTTGAGCTACGATATATTGAATTTAAATGAGCTCTAAAATTTAATCTAGAGAAACCAAGAGCTCTACTATCTTTAGTGTATATGTGTGTTGGCACATAAAGTGTTTGGCTTTTTTCTTAACCAATAGAAATATAGAGAGGGCATGCACAATCTCTTGTCTCTTTCTCTTGGTTCTTTGTATTTGAAATAATGTTACGAGAATGTTGTGTGTGTTTTAAATTGATAAAAACATTACGGTCATGTGTTAGGGTTAAATGTTATTACATCATATAGGTTTGAGTAGTATGGATTAGGATACTAAGTATGTTATTAAGACCTTGGTGTATTTAAATAGAAAGTGAGTTAACTCCACAACAATGTTTTCGTAACGACAATGTACTTGCTCTTACTTTTAGGATTGGTGTGATGTAGAAATTCTTTTTTAGTTCCAAGTGGACATTGCACATAGTAAAAAGTCTTTCGATTGTTATAAGATAATTATCTTACCTCTAAGTCTTTTGGTTGTTATGAGATAATAAGCTTACCTTCAAGTAAGCTTATTTATAATTAGGACATGTACCATGATTTACTTACCTATTTTTGAGCTAATGCTCTTATTATGAGATAATTATCTTACCTCCAAGTCTTTTGGTTGTTATGAGATAATAAGCTTACCTTCAAGTAAGCTTTATTTATAGTTAGGACGTGTACCATGGTTTACTTACCTATTTTTGAGTTAACGCTCTTATTTCTAAGTGAGCATAAATGGTTGTCTGGCTTTAGGATTCACTAATTTTGTTTTTAGAGCAAACAGCTCCAAAAGCTCATTGGTGAGTCTAAGTGTTACTTGGTTGTGTTTGAGCAAGGTTCTTACCTCCATGTTGACATAGAATTGTGTCTCTATGGTCTCTTGGTGTTCTAAGCTTCTACTCTTACTTCCAAGAGATATAGATAGTGGATTTTCAATTGGTGTTACTTGGTTGTTTGCAAGTAAGCTCTGTTTACTTCCAAGTAGCCTCATATATCAATGTCTGAAAATTTTTAAACTTTATTATCCCTAAATTACATTGCACTTTTACAAAATTATATGTACTTGGTTACCTATAGTAGATACTATCTTTATTGATGGAACAAATAACCGTAGCGTACATGAAAGAAGAGACATTTGAAAAAAGTGTTTTCACTCCAAACATTAAGGTAGCTGCTAAAGTGCGCATGCGGGAGCGTGTGCAGCAATGGAGAAGAGAGGAGAAGAGGAGACCTTGTGTTTGCAGGGGCTAAAACTCATTCTCTACATGTGAGCCTTCTTATTCTATTATATACATGATGAACAAGTATAGTGGGCGGGCACCTGGCCTAACCGGCCACATGGGGCTTTACCCCAAGAATCTCCCACGTAAAGGCCAATGTGGCCGTGAGAGAGAAAAGAAAACCGTACAAAACATGTACAAGGCCATCACAAGTATGACCTCAACCAATGCCCACTGGCTCACTCATCCAGCTCTAATCGTATAGAGAAAGTATACTCCTCACCAAAGCCGCACACATCATGCAGGTATCTCACCATACACTGCAAAGTGCCCCTATGCTCAAGGCCAACGTCAGTCACACTGCACGACTAACTGCTCCCACTACAAATGCATCTACTGCAAATGCAATTTCGAGTCTCGAGATCAGTATCTCGTACATGAGACTCCCAAATGTTGATGCAATCCTAGCAATATCTGCCAACATGACCATCCCAATCAAATTTGGCTCAAAACTCCACTCATGGGAATCACCCTGACACCCAAAATCCGATCCCTCGAATCCATCCTCGTGTCCATCGCATGTCACATGCGCACCAAGAGCATATGTCTGTCCTGAACCCTGTGTGGTAAGAGTAGTGCCTAGCTCTAACTCACACATATCAGCCTCTAGCCTAAGCATATCCATGAATGACTGAATCACGAGTGAATCCTCAGCACTCAAGCTATCCATATTTGTCATCGTATCTACGAATGACATGTCATGTTGCACAACTGTCTGCACAACTGGCTCAACATTCTCACAAACTGGATCAGCATGCAACCTATCCGCAAACGAGGCATGCCTCGTCTCTCTTCATGGATGCGTACTCAAACGAAGATTGTGGCAATTCATACATGACGTACTCGCATCGCGTGAATCATGCCAACACTAGCACCTCTCACTATGACTAGCAGTCTACGATGCAATCTGAAACTGTGCTCATTCAGTACTACCTGGCATCCGCTGTCTCGTATTGACTCACAGAGATCAAGCTTTGCGTCAAACTGGCACATGGGGTATATCTCGCAACACGTACGATGCACCACTCGGCAACAATAGTCTGACATCTCCTGCACCAACTATGTCATGCATTGAGCCATCAGCAGACACACACGTCCAAGCATACCACTAGCATATGTGTTAAACCACTCATGACTCGACATGACATGAAATCTAGCATTCACATCTAGTATCCAATGCGAAGGTAATGTGTCGTTAAAAACCGACATAAGAAAGTCAAGAGTAAACATGGAAGCAAAGTCAACATCTCCATCATGCGTAGCCACATACACTACATCTGCTCTTGCATCATCCAAAGTGATAGCATCCCTCTTGTGCTCTCTCCTGCGCTGTCTCATCCGCCAAAAACAACGCCTACGTACATGCCTTGTATGACCACAATGCCAACACACATGTCTATGTCTGCGAGATCGTCCTTTGACTGTAGGTATCTCTCTAGACTCATTTGTGCGAAAAGCATTGCACAATCTTTGCCATAACTCTCTAGCTGTACATGCATCCAAACCAATGCAATAGACAGACTCATCAAGGTGTAACCTGATCGTCGAACGTGCAAGCTCATCCAAGTCCTCCCACTCATCGTTAGTCATAGACTCTGGCCTAGCATCCATGCCTTGTAGTGGCATCACTTGGCCCAACTGAGTCAATGCATCATGCATACCTGCTTTCCAATACTCAAATTTTGAACCATCAAACTTTGTATGGAAAATCACAAACCCTGACAATGGTGTGCATGCCAAATCCATGGTGATAACCTGTGACAAGACCAAGCACAAATCGATCAACTGACAATAGCCAAAGCCTGGCTAACTCATACACCAAGTACTGTCAAAATACAACATAAGATGGCATATGCTATCTAAGAGAAGTATCAGCAAATATGGCGATCAATCTAATGAAACAAAATGAGTAAAACCCCTCAAATGATGCCAAAAACCCGTTCTAATCCAAGAGCACTATGTGGTAATCGATGAAACTATCATCAACAAGACCAAGCACAAATCGATCGACTGACAATAGCCAAAGCCTGGCTAGCTCATACACCAAGTACTGTCAAAATACAACATAAGCTGCCATAAGCTGTCTAAGAGAAGTATCAGCAAATATGCGATGAATGTAACAAAACAAAATGAGCAAAACCCCTCAAATGATGACAAAAAACCCGCTCTAATATAAGAGCACTATGTGGTAATCGATAAAACTATCATCAACAATCTCCCTCCTGAAGAGATCACCACATGTATGTCAAATGACATAATCCGGTGAGCAAACACTCTCATAATGTGATGCCAAAATACTATGGCAAAGCAACCATTGAGTGTCAAATGTAATCAAAACACGATTACAAACCATGCGCATAAACAAATAAACTCGCAATATGATAGAGTTTCGGCAGTATTTGGCTATCTAACCATAATAACCATACAAGCCATAAACATGCTCAAAACCATGAGCAAATCATGCGCAAAATCCGCACTCAAATATACATGAGCTGCTCCAAAGTCTCAATTCCCTAAACTTGGAAAACAATCCTGTAATTTGAAACACAAAGTGCATCAACCGTACTCTACAAGCGAGGCATATACTAGCATAAACTTGGATGCAAACCAACCAAAATATGACACAAATTGATGCTCAAAACAACTAAAAATCAGCCCACATTTGCCATTGCAAAGTGAAGAATATTATCCGCCGAAAAGCGTACATCATGTGCATCCACATGGCAATGTAAACGAGCATCAAGCATGTACCAAATGTGTATCAAAGAGCATCCAAATCAGCTGAAATTTCAGCTCACAATCATGCTAAAAATGCTTGCAAATCTCTCTGCAAATCCGTGCACCACAGTCTTGAAATCTGCTTAGTCGCACAAGTCAATGTACATAACCTGTGATAAATCCACTCTTGAATCCTGAGAGTTTACAAGAATGCATACATCCACAAAGTGTTTTCAACGTATACGCATAAATTTGTTGAAAATCTCAACTCACACTCTCTTCACTGAGAGAAAAACATCAACGTGCAAAACAAGAGAATGACAAAGCTCAATCCAAGCTTTTTGAATGTATCAAATCACCACAATAGACATACATAATCTTCAACTTTTCGAATACCCTGCAGCCGGTCAGCCCATATCTCCCAAACCGTTCAGAATTTGCAAAAACTTCCTTCTGCAAAGTTGTAGACCACGCAAAAAAGCTTGAGAATTGTTGGGAATGGACCTGAAATGTGTTGTTTTTGCAGGTCAAAATAGATATGTAAAATTTTGCAGTTGTGTATCCTAAACATGCAGATAGTTTGAGTGACGTATCTCAAAATTGGTGAAGATTTTGAAAAAACTTTACTCTGCAAAGTTGAAGAGGACAAAAAACCGGTCAACAAATATCGAAAATCGACTTGAATGAAGACGTTTTGATAGGCCAAAATAGATTTGCAAAAATGTGTTGCAGTTTTTGTTACTTCTCCGCGTGCTTCCCTGCTGAGCTCCAATGGTGCTCCCAATCCCTGAGCTCTGGTACCAGTTGAAGTGCACGTGCGAAAGCGTGTGTGAGTGTGTACAGCAATGGAGAAGAGAGGAGAAGAGGAGACCTTGTGTTTGCAGGGGCTAAAACTCACTCTCTACATGTGAGCCCCCTTATTCTATTATGTACATAATGAATGAGTATAGTGGGCGAGCACCTGGCCTAACCGGCCACATGGGGCTTTACCCCAACAACTACAACTTTGCACAAATTATGAGTAGGGTGGAAATAGCTATGGAAAATATTTATAAGGTCTCATCAAGATGCCAGTGGTATCATCTCATAAAGCTAAGGCTAGCTGCAAGCACTATATCTAATAATGGCCTTGAATTGCAAGAATGTAGGTAGAACAACAAGAGATACATGTTAAGAGCATAAAGGTTTGTTTACCTTATCAGCATATTAGATAGTAGTGAGAGATGCACTTCGTTTAGAACCCTGTGGAAGGAAATTTGCTAAGATTTTGAAGTGCTCATTTGACTTAACCGTATGATTGTTTTATGGTGCATCATTGTTGTAAGGTTATACATATTTGCTCAAAGCCTCTTGATATTTACCCAAATAGTGCCACATTAAGAGATCTAGGTAATTGGGCGTTCAAACAATCAATTCTTTTAAGTGAGAGTTTTGGCCTTCTACGGGATCAATTAGAGTAACTTACTAAAAAAATGCCCAGTTTATATTGTGCTAATTCTTTCTATCTTTTGTGGCGAGTATGCCATATCAACTACCTCATTTTTGTGCTAATTTTTTCTATTTAATCCTGGGTGATAGCATGAAAAGATGGTGCAAAACGTATTGTCCTTGACACTTCTCATGAGGCACTTATGGATAGTGCTTTAGCACACTTTTTGCCAATGTTCTTGTGAGACTAATTTTAGTATTAATTCTTTTGAAACGTTGGCTCCAACCACTTTAACAAATTCTTGTTTTTTGTCTACGCGTCTACATTTCACGCGTGCTATTGTAATTGAGCACCTCTCTCTCTCTCTCTCTCTCTCTCTCTCTCTACTTGCATGTTGTTCAGCAATCTGCCTCCATCTCGCCTTCTCTTGAAGCATTGGCAGCCCATGAGTACAAGCATTGATAGGTTGGGAGAAAAAATTCGCCCATATGTGTGTGTGGATAGTTTGGAAGAGGGGGCTATGCTGCACCAGAATCATTATCCACACAATCTTCAGCTTTGATTGCAGCCCACGTCTGTGGAAGCAACAATTGGATATCAACAACATCCTCTAAATGATCTCCACATTGGATGGCATCCCATAATTGCAGACATTGGTATTGGGTACCATTAGCAAGATTCAAATCCAATGGAGTGGTCTCACTCATCTCAAAATCATGTTGAGGACAATCCAATAAATGATGGGCTGCCCCCTCATGGTTGCATTGAGTACTCAACCACTATCACTAGGAAGCCACACATAGTAGTATTGGGCCATAATGAAATGAGAGAAGTGTCAAAGGAAAAGAGAACGTGATACATCATGCATGTCAATGCCAGAAGATATGAATATATCTTGCAAAACAATGGTGCTTTGCTGGCAAGAAGCTACAAAAGGCATGAATTGTGAAGTTATGAAAGCCACCTTTCAACTGCTTCTAGAAAAGCCAACTTTTTGACGATTGCACTGGATCAGAGAAGTCTAATCTTTCCAACATACAAGGAACAATCACCAAAGTCAAAGCATCCTTGTTTGGAGATGAATTGAAGCTTAAAAGAGCTTTATGCATGATGTTTGTGAATAGTGAAGGGGATCCATCAAGGTCTATAAGCAATTTAGAGATGGCGAGGTTCAACATTGCATCGATGAAATTTTGTAGTAGCTAATTCACGATTAAAACAGACTCAGGCAGGAGCATTTCCATTGCAATTATGCCAACATCACCATCCTCAAATTCATTGCATCATGCAAGGCATAAGAGACATTGTTTTTGCTTTCTAGAAAACATGGACGCAAGCGTCTCCAAACAAAAAGGATGTGCCAAAACCGTCTGGGGCAGAAATATTACATAAAGCATCCAATACATTTGCTTGAAGAGTCATAGATATGCTTTGAAAACATTGAATTATGTTGTTCTCTTGCATGCACTAGTATAGGTACCATGCGTATAGGGAGTAAATGCATATACGTAGTATTACATCAAGTATAATGTTGTCTGTAAAGCCCCAGAGGTGTGTATGCTCCGAAAGGCAATCTTTTGGTCCTCTTGGAGTACCAATATAAACTCAAATATAGTTTACTATCACCATTTCAAGCACCATAGGTATAGAATATTGGAACTCTTCATACTCATGGATCTCCTAAAATACTTTGAACCATGAAATACCTTCACCCTGGGTAGAAGCTAGCATGAGGTCAAACAAGTACTTCCAAGTACACATAAAAGCAAACAAAGGTGCTTTGGGCCAAAGTGCATAGACTAGGTACTTCAATACTACCAATTTTGCTACATGTACCTCGTTGAAGTATATTAGCTTAAAGATTACCTAGAGTACCTATATTTAGATGCTAGTGATACTACCATGTCAAAGGGGTTGGTGCTCAAACCAATGTAAACTCAAAAATTCTACTGGGGTCCTCTTGGACGACCAATGTACATTTAATAGTAGTTTAAAACCACCTTTGTAAACTCATAGGTCTTTTACAACCACGATAATATATTAACAGGCTCTCTTGGGGTACTTGGAAGCTTCAAAAGTACCTTGAGATTAGGTAGAAGCGAGAATGAGACCAACGTATACTTCCAGAATACCAACTCTAGGTATATAGGTACTTTAGATGTAGTCTTTGAGGTACTTACTAAAGTATCAATTTCAAGGACTTAGGTACTTTGCAGATTGATACTTCATAAAGGACCATTTATAATGGCTTAGGTACTTTAGTACTTGACAAAAGGTTTAGAAAAGTAGCATGTTCAAGTTACACTGACTTTAACCTTGTCTTGGATCTTTAGAGGAGATTCCAAATGAAATATTCACATCAAGATCTCTCTGAGATGTTTTGAGGGATTGAAGCCTTGGTTTGTTTGCAAGTTGAAGGATAGGTACGCTTGTTGCTGCTTACATACAAATCATATACCTCAAGGAAGCATTCAGCCAGATGAGACAAAGCAACACAGGAGTGCACCGTGGAGGATGTGTCTACAAGTGTGATATATGCTTCATAGAAGAAGTGCTAGGAAAGTGTGGAGATGATGTGTATTTGAGCATATTTACTATTTGTTTATTATTTTTATCTTTTTATTAGAAAAATTAAAAGAAAATTACAAAACAAGTTTAGAAAACATAAATTCAATCCAAAAATTATTAAAGCACACATAAATACTATACTTGGCCATACTTTTTGTGGATTGGTCCATTTTCATCACTTTTTGGCCAAAAAACACGCAAAAAGAGTAAGTATTACAATATTTTTGGTTTTTGCGCTAATATTTACACTATTTACACATACCTAGAGGTTATCATATTACATTTTTCCTATTCTCTTCAAATAAGGGTATTTTTATCAAATTTTGAAAAACATCAATAATTAACACATAAACACTTATCCTTTTTCTAACTGAGTTCATTTGTTTGGGTTCGCATTCAGAATGCCTTGCTAATTCTAACCGATTTTATATGTTTGGGTCTAGACTCTGCATTCAGAATGCATCCCCCCCTCTTCACACAAAACTGTTGCTTTTGCTCGATGAAGTCTATCTTTTGAAAGACTGTACCTTTGAGATGTAAATCCCAAAACTTGTCTACATATTTGTGGATAGACTCATTGTAGAGTAACTTTAAACTACACCATTCGGTGAGCACTTTATCTTTGGCGTCGCTTGCAAGGAATTGCTTCATGATGGAAACTCGTAGATTTTTCCATGTCTTTGGATCTTCTCTGCTACCACGAAGTCCATCCCACCATTGACGAGAAGATTTTTGAAAGTGCATAGCTACATGACATAGTGTGGAGGATTCAGTGAAGCCCTCGTCTCCAAAGGCCGCATCAAATTGTTGGATGAAGGCCAATACTTTGTCAGTAGCACCAAAGGTGCCATCATACCTGAGGAAAGAGATACTCTTTCCTCCCTCTTTGGAATTCTTAAGCTTGTGGGACCTTTTCTAACCAGGATAGGATTTGCAATGTCCTCTCCTCTTGTATTCTCTAGGAGAATAACCATTGCTTTCATTGGAAGAGGAGGAAGGTGATGAGGAAGGAGAAAAGGGTGACCTCTTTCTCGTCTTTGTTTCCTCTCTTCCCTTTCAGAGTAACAAGGAGAAGGACTACATGATGATATTTTCCTCTTGAGAGGAGTTGGGGATCGTCAAGATCGCCGTCTTCGTGGAGCCATATCTTCAAAGGAATTTGGAGTTCACTTCTTTCTTGTTCATTGGATTTCTCCTCTTTTCTTATCGGAGAGAGTCTTCTTTTGTAAATCTCAACAAGAGGCTTCCTAAGCTCTCTCTTCTTGGAGAAGTAGAGAAATCTCATAAGAACGAAGTTGTTGGGTAACTTTGTCTTGCAAGGCAGGGTTGCCGATAGCTTGTTGCAACCTAGTAACAAGATAGTTCACAAACATTGGGACATCATCAGGAGCACCTTCATGTGCAAGATCAAAGTTGTCAATATTTATTTGACTATGTTTATTATTGTCATCCCTACTAATTTAACTTATGTATGCTACTTTATGTTTTGGTATCCTCAAAAACCTTAGTTGCTACTCTTCTTTACCTTTGAAAATTAGCTCTCAAGTAGCCACACTTGTGGTTTAGAGACTGTTGATTGCAAAGAGTAGCAGAGAGGGTCTAACATTTCTTGGTTGATTATGGTTCTGGTTGAGCTTGCTAGTAGCTCTATAATGGTTAAGCAGATGGCAAGCCCCGAACACTCCATTATTAAGTCTATAGTCTCTAACGGTGAACCTCGAACTAAGTCCTTTTCAACAAAGTTAATAGATCCTTGTCCCACTCATCCTCTTGCGATGAACATGTCCAACCTTTCATGGACAACTTAAGGACCCCTCTTCTTAAGCAAGAAAAGAGAAACCAATAGCTCAGATACCAATGTAATGGAATATGGCTATAACATTGACTGTAGCGGAAATTGAAATATTAATAGTGAGCATTTCCTTTAAGAGAATTCTTAAAGAGCATAAGAAGAGTAATTGATTCAAGGTAGAAAAATGAACATTAATCCTAATTAGCTTGGCATGAACAATACTTGTAAAAGAGAGAGAGAAAGGGTTAGAGAACTTGACAACACTTGAGGACCAGATTTATGTGGATGTGGGATGGGTGTCTAACCTCACTCCTATCTTATTGCAGACATAGCAAGAACCACGAATATAATTGTCAATCCATGGGACAAAGCTGACTCGACTAGTGCATAGAGGCTACAAGAGGTTGTCAATCTCTTGGAAAACAACAAACAACTCACATCTAACTCAGGCTACATTCAAATGACAGAAATCACCAAAAGCTAATCACTCATTGGCAAACAAATCACATCCGTTACAGCATCAAACAACAACCAAACATCACGAAACTTCTAGGACATGTTTATAAGACCTAAGCACACATGATTATGGTCTCAAATCTCACTTTAGGTCAAGTGCAAAAATCACGATTATTAACAATAGTGAGTTTTTGACCAACTCGTTTTTGACCCAGAATGCATTTAAATGCTTAACAATGATGCCCCAATACCCTGCCTACACTTAGTTTTGATTTTGAAGTGTAAATTCCTACTTATGATGAAATTAGGCTGCCGATTGGTGACGCCAAAGCTACAAAATATCGTGAAATGCTTATGTCAATGTGTAGAGCTCTTACCCGCGGTTGCAACGCAACAGACGCGACTGGAATGTGACAACCGGGGAGGGAGTAGGAAGCGCGAGAAGGAGAGAAGTGAGCGCCGTTAGCTCACGCTGTGTTTCTATTATCCAAAACTTTTAAAAAAATTACAAAAATTGTCTTTTATACCTTAACCAAGGTTTTTGGTGGTCAAGACTAATAATCTAGGAGGTCTAACTAAAGACAGGTTCATACAATCTGGAAGCTTGTAGCACCGGCTCATCAATTACGATGTTCATCTAGAAAGTAGGAGTTACAATATTCTCGATTTATCAAAATATTAAGTGTTTTTACAATGAGACCTCCAAAAAATGGTATCCAATGGTATTCGAGTTAGCTTGCTACTAACATTCCTCCCCTCCTTACCTGTGTCATCCCTTGACATAGCTTTATGGCATTAGAAAGAGAATGGGGTCTAGGAGGGCCTCTTTATTTGGCAGTTTAAGGAAGTCAAAGCTCTAGTATTAAGAAATCAATCAAAGAAGAGATTTTGAATTCAAACAGGCAAAACGGCTAGTTTATTTGAATTCAAATTTTCCCCCCAAAATGAAATTTAAAATCTAGCAGGCAAAACTATACCAAGTAGCATATCTATAAAAAGAGCTCGGCATGTAGATTATAGATCTATAATCTCCGCTCAAGTCAAAGATCGTGTGTAGGAGTTTTGGAAGGCCGAAAATCATAAAGCTATCCCCTCCCCCCCTTTTTTGGGGAAAAAAGTGTATCTTTTGATCATTCTTACACCTCTCTTACACACCCACCATTCTTGCACACATGGCATGCACCTATTCGTCAAAATTTTAAACACCTCCATAATCTCATGGCAAATAAAGAGGCCCTACTAGACCTCATCCTCTTCTTAATGGGCTGAACTAATCTTTGGGTTGACGACTGGCGAAGCGGTCTTTAAGCACGTGGAGTGCCTTCTCATATCTCAATCTTCTCTCTTTTGTCAGGTACATGTAAGAACTGCATGGTGACTCTGTTTTTAAGCTCAATGACTGAGTAGCCAACAAATTTGGAAGTTAGGTTGCTTATCATTGGCCCAAATATCTTCGTTTGCCAAGTGAAGAACCTTGTGTAAAATGCTTCCTCAAATGCCAACATATTGCTAGATGGCAAGAACATGCATCGGGCATAGAAGCCATAAAGAACTTCTTCGAAAGGCTGGCTAGTGAGGTCATAGCAGAGACCCTTATTTCTTTCGAGGAATGACATCCATGGTGCACCTGCTTGCTCTGGCTCATGAAAAGCTTCAACACATGTGAGCAGCATTCGAAAAATTTTGTAGAGCATGGCACATGAGAGATTAGGGAGGATTTCATGGTGCACGTTAGGGTTTTCACCATGTACTCCTCTATTGTCGATCCCTATTTTGGAGCTGGCAATATTCGATAGTTCAACCATGTAGGCCGCTTCTTAATCAGTGCTTCATGTGTTTGCCATATCCTTACCCATGGTACATGACAAAAGGTTGGGTCTTTCTGAAGGGTGACACGTGCTCTTGTGAACATAATCAAATATCTGGGATTCTTGCTCAACCAGACCTTTCTCCACTTGGGATGGACATCCTCTGCGCCTTCTTTTTGCATATTTTTATATAGTCTTTCTTTTACCTATAACAACTCTACCTTGATCAATGGATATGGAAATGATTGTTGATGCCATTGTGCATTGATTTGGTTGGGAGTGAGTTGAGTGACATTGATTGAATGGAGAACCCTCAACTGCGAATCCATTGCTGCTTTCCATTTGGCATCTGTCTCTTGTGCAACCTGCTCCTTAAGTACATCTTCCTCAGCTTTGGAAAGCTGTGGACCACGGGCACTTGTTCAGCATCTGTGAGTGGTACCTAAAAGTCTCCTTCTCCTCCTAGCCCTTCTGCCAGCTGTGTTTCCATCTCAGCAAAAGAGATTGAAGGTATTTCAATGCTTGGGTGCTCTGAGGTACTAGCTTCTTCTTGTGTCTTTGTCTGTCTGTCTCGTAGCAGCTGATTGACTCTCTTTAGCTCGGCTATCTCCTTGAGTAGTTGTTCTTCTCTTTGTAATCGCATCAGTGCAAGGTCTCTTCTTTGGGATTGCTCTAGCTTTAGCTCGAGTTTGAGATCCTTGTTTTTATTTTCCAAAGCTTTATATACTTCATTTGTACCTTTGATCTAGGCAACTGCAGGATTTTTTCTTGTCTGTCTCAAGAAGGTTGCCTAATCATTGATCCTTTGCTCTAAATATTGCAGTGAAGCATTCGATACGTCGAGCTACACTTGGATCTTTTGTACTGATAAAGTTGTGGTTAAGAGTTCATTGGTTACCTCTGTTAGCTATTGGTCTTTGGTATTGCAGGCATCTGATTACTTCGTGAGAAGTTCGCCTAACTCCTCCATTTCTTTTTGTTGCTTGTCTTTGGCTAGTTGGTGTTGTTCAGCTTCAGCTCTCATCTCTTGGATTTGTCTTTGCAGATCTATGATGACATTCATCCTGTCCTCTAGCTCTCCTTGGAGACCGTCGATGACCATCTCTAGTCTCTAGCCTTAGCACTATGGCTACGTGCTGCTGTTTGCATTTTTTCAGTCATCTCCTGCATTTGCTTGGCATATTCATTAACTTGCAAGATGCATTCATCATTTGTCTGCCAATCTTCAGGATCTATAGGCTGTGTGGATTAGCCATTTCAACTTGTAGCTCTTTGGGTGGTTGTGCAGTGGCTTGTGGTTGTGGCCGGGGTTCTACCTCTCCTTGAGGCTGTGCAGTTACCTCGGCTTCTTTGTCTTCCTGAGGCTTCATGGATGCCTCGACCTTGCTTCCTGTGGTTCAAGCTCCTTCTGCTTCCTCGCCCTCAGTGGGTAGAACTCTTGGTGAAGGGGGAGGGCTTGGCATTGGGTGATCTGCCTGTTCTGTAGTGGGTGAAGTTGGATTTGGATACATCTCTTCTTGGTCGTGTTGTGTCTCTCCTTGTTCCATTGCCTCTGCCTGTCTTTGTTGCTCTGCTGCCTCTTCTATTGCTTTTCTCTCAGCTTCCTAAGCTTCTTTTAACTTAAGGACTTTTGGCTTTGCATACACGCGCTCAAGGAAGTTTGTGGGGTCCTCTGCTTCTTTCCTTGCAGGGTTCTTAGTTCTGAGACTCCTTATCTCTTTGGGAACCCACTTTTTCGGGTCCTCACCTACAGCTTCGTGGATTCTTTTGTAAGTGTGTTTCTCTCTTTCAAACCTCGCCTTCTTCTACTGAGGTTCCTCTTGGTATGAAGCCATTGCTTTTTTCTTCATATCTTCTATTCTGGCTCTCGTCTCTTCATTGTCTGAGCTCTCACTGCTATGAGCTTTGTGGAAGCTTTCAGCAGATTCTTCATCAGATTTATAAACTCTCTTTGACGAGCGGGTGGTTCGTGGAGAAGGCTGTGCAGACACAATCCATGTGTTCTGATCTGGGGCTGGCGGTAAATTTTTTTGCCATGCCAATAGCATGGTATACTATTCTTGTCAATACTTTAGGTGCACCCAGATTGGTGATCTTACCCTCTTTCTTGGTGCTGTCAGCACATACTGAGCGTGATCAATTGGTTGCCTGATTGTCGACTTCAACACTTGGGTGAATGTAGTCGCAACTGTATGATTTGGTGTGGTGTACCTTGGCGGTCTCTTTGCTCGAAAATGGAAGTGCTAATGATACAACTGTGCTGGTTCTTCCACTTGCTTTTGGATGAGGTTGAAAAAGGTTGCCGCAGCGGTGGTGAAGGTGCTTGCTATCTACCTGTTCACAGGTCCTAATTGTCATCCCTTCTGTCGGCAATTTCAATGCCTTGGCCACAATTTATTTCGTGATCACCACTTCTACTTTCTGCCCTTGTTGGTCAATGATTTGGGCTGATCCATACTCTTTAATTGTAGCCAACAACTCATAGGCTTTCTGAAATCTACACCACATGGTTCCTAGTCGTAGAAATCCCTGAGGCCCAGCCTTCTGTTGGACTCCTTTGTGTCTAGCTTTGGCAGAGGCATCATAGATCTCTTTCGGTAGCAGTTACAACTCTAGTTGGTGTCCTTCTTCACTCTTGAACTTGCCTGTGAAAATTGTTGTATTGTTTTCCTCAAGCTGTCCTCTGGAGAAGTACGTTGCTTTGGCCGTCTTTACTGACAATTGGTATGGTGGCAGCTCTTGCAACTTTTCTTTTTGGGATACCCTTTTCTTGGCCTTCTTCACAACTTACATTTGCTCCTGTTAAGTGAATACAATACCAAAGTTAGAATTTTTTTTGCAATTTCCGCTCTGAAATGCCCTTCAATTTGAACTGCTGACAAATTGAGTCCAATTTGCTTCAAATCAATTTTGGAACATGCATAGATGCATAAAAACATGTAATGTCATAAAATATAATATCTAACTTTACCAATGACTTTCTCATATTAAATTGATCATTTAATGTGGGAGAATAAACGGGAACAAGAGTTAGAATAAAGACATGTGCTTCTAGACCTGTCTCAACACGTGACCAAAAGGAGAGATGGTTGCATCTCAATAGGGGTCCAAAAGGAGATGGTCTATCAAAGAGCAATGTGCAATAAGTGCTTCTAGACTTACCTCAGCAGGGGACCAAGAGGAGAGATGGTTACATCTCAATAGGGGTCCAAAAGGAGGTAGTCTATCAAAGAGCAATGTGCAAATAATGAAGCTTAAAAGACCTTAGGATTAGCTTCATTAAAGACCTCCAATGGTTAGTGTTAAAAGTCCTTTGAGCTTAAGCAAATTAGGGCTGAGTTGAGGTGGGAACCCGACCTAAACTTAAGCAAGCTAGGGCTGTGCTCAAGGTGGGAACCTTAAGCAAGCTAGGGCTAAGCTTGAGTTGGGAACCCGACCTAAACTTAAGAAAGCTAGGGCTGTGCTTGAGGTGGGAACCCGACCTAAACTTAAGCAAGCTAGGGATGTACTTGAGGTGGGAACCGGACCTAAACTTAAGCAAGCTAGGGCTGTGCTTGAGGTGGGAACTCCACCTAAGGTGCTTGTCATGCTTGATGACTAAGGTACTTGAGGTACTTGTCACATTTAATGAGGAATTTGCGTGAGAAGCTTCCTATGCATGGGGGGTAAGATTCTTGAGTCAAAAAGAGAACCTCACACTTAATGAGGAAGCTGCTTGAGAAACTTCCTATGCATAAAAATCTCAAAGTTAGGGGAATTCTAAAAGAGAACATGGGACACATGTGAGACTCTCAATAAGCTTAACCACATGGTATGCTGTAATGCTATTCGTTGGGCTAAAGAGGGGCTAAAGAGGGGTCCAATGAGATTCTGCTTCTATCTAACAAATATCTAGATATTTTTAAGCTCTCTCTCACTAAGGGGTAAGGAGGACACTTGTCAAAAGACTACCCATATTCTTGAGTGCATGCTGGATGTGATTGGCTAAGGGGAGAGGGGTCCAATGAGCTTGTAGCAAGTAGAATTTTCACCCAAAGCAAGAAAGGGGGGTGCTAGGGGGATATACTCCAGACACACACTCATCTGCAAGGCTATTCTCACTTGGTGAAAGTTGAGGAACACCACCTCCTTCTCAAGCTTGTGAGAGTGAAAGCCTACACCAACACTCTTGGCTATGGAATGCAAATCCAACCAAGAGTCATGCTTCAATGCTTAAGCTTTCCATATTCTCCATCCCCATTACTATGCTATTATGTATGCTAGCGAGAAGAGTAATGATAAGTGAGGAACTGTTTACTTCTCCTATGGAATGTTTCTTCTTCCTCTTCCCTATCCTCATTCCCCGCTAGCTCTCTCCACCTTCGAAGGTGTTTGAGGCCTTGGGACTGAGTCTTGGGATAGTTAATGCTTTCTTCAAGTTTATGTTATTTTATGTTTGTGATGCATGAAGCTTTCCATCTTCATTGCATCACCAAGGTCACAAGGAACACAAAGATTGTATTGTACCAAGTCTCTCTTGATGGGAGAGACTATAATACAAATGCCTATTGGAGGGGGGACCGGCTCCATATGAATCTGGTCCTCAACTATTGTTATGTTCTCTAAACTCTCTCTCTCTCTTGCAAAAGTATTGTTCATGCCAAGTTAAATAAGTACCATGTTTATGTTGCTACCATCAATTAAGTTCACCCGCTATGCTCACAAAGTAATCTCTTAAAAGTGCTTCACCTAATTTCCTAATTCTGCTACTCTCAAAGTTGATAGGCCATTTCCATTACATTGGTATCAGAGCATTAGGTTTCTCTTTTCTTGCTTAAGAAGAGAGGTCCTTAAGTAGCCTATTAATGGTTGATTTTGTTAATTATATTATGGTAACTGGGACTGGGATCTATTATCGGTTTTGTTGAGCCCACTATTGGGATATGGTGCACACCTCAAGAGCTTTGGTCTTAATAATGGAGTCTTTTTAGACTTGCCTACGACTTTACCATTATTGAGCCATAATAAGTCCGAAAGGAGCTTTCCCTCGGCAACTTCGCTATGTTAGACTCACTTCACTACTGTCTATAATTAACCAATTCGAGCCATGGGTGTAGATACTAAAGTGCCTATTTTCAAAGGCTAAGAGGAGTAGAACCTAAGGTTTTGAATTGCCGAAGCATACACTAAGTAAACACATAAGATCAATTAACATGGCTGACAATAACCAAGAGAGTAGAATGAACATTGATAACTTTGATTTTGCACATGAAGGTGCTAATGATGATGCCCCCATGTTTGTTAATTATCTTGTTACTAGGTTGCAACAAGCTATGGGCAACCCCTCTTTGCAAGACGAGGTTACTCAACAACTTGGTGCTTATGGGATTTTCTTTCCTCTCAAAGAGGAGAGAGAGCTTAGGAGGCCTCTTGGTGAGACCCCCAAAAGAAGACTCTCTTCCATACGAGAGGAGGAATCCAAAGAACGAGAAAGTAATGACTCCCAAAGCTCCTCAAAAGATGTGGCTCCATGAAGATGGTGGTCTAAACGATCGCCAACTCCTCCCAAGAGGAAACGGTTAACCCATAGTCCTTCTCCTTGTCACTCCAAAAGGGAAGAGAGGAAACAAAGGAAGAAAAGGGCAAGAAAGAGGTCACCCTCTTCTCCTTCTTCTTCACCTTCCTCCTCTACCGATGAAAGCTATTGCTATTCTCCTAGAGAATACAAGAGGGGAGGACATCGCAAATCTTACCCTGCATGGTGAAGGTCACAAAAGCTAAAGAAGTTCAAATAGGGAGGAAAGAGTATCTCTTTTCTCACCTATGATGGAACCTTTAGTGCTACCGACAAAGTATTGGCCTTCATCCAACAATTTGATGGGCCTTTGGAGATGAGGGCTTCACGGAGTCCTCCAAGCTACACCATGTAGCTATGCACTTCCCAAAATTGGCTCGTCAATGGTGGACTAGCCTTCGTGGCAACAGCGAAGCCCCAAAGACATGGAAAACTCTACGAGTTTCCATCATGAAGCAATTCCTTGCAAGTGATGCAAAGGAAAAAGTGCTTTCTAAATGGTGAAGTTGAAAGCTTTTCTCTCATGAGTCTATCCAAAAATATGTGGACAAGTTTTGGGATTTACATCTGAAGGCTACTATCTTTCAAAAGATAGACTTTGTCGAGCAAAAGCAACAATTCTGTGCGGGATTACCCAAAGAGATGGCTGAGTATGTCAACTCTCAACAACATAGTTCTATCACCAAAGTAATCCACCACACAATGGTTGCTTCGTGCATCAATTTCCAACAAGAGGCTAGACAGAATGTGAAGCCCATGGAAAATAAAGACAAAAATGATGCCACGGGAAAAACCAGTGCCCAAAATTCTTAACAAGGCCAATTGGTCCAAGGAGAAGGGAGTTTACAAAGGTAAATATAAACTCTCTCCTAAAGAGCTAGAAGCTTTTAGTAAGGACCACAAATGTTTTAAGTGTGGGAAGCAAGACCATGGTTATCATCTTTGCCCCAAGAGAATTGCCCGCAATGAGACTCCTAGAGTCTCTATGTTTGAAGCTCCAAAAGAGGATGCTCATTGCCAAGGATTTCTCCTTTTCTATGCTTGGGGAAAGATGCAAGAGTATGATTCCTTTATTTTGTTTGACCCTGGTTCAACTCACAACTTTATATCCACGGAGGTGACCACTAAGGTAGGCATACAAGCCCACAAGATGGGAGATACATTGAAAGCCAATGGAGCTAGATCAAGGACAAGACGTCTCAGCTACTTCCTTAATTGGAAAATTAAGGCTTTATGTCCAAATCTATGTAAACAAAAAGGATTTTCTTCATCTTCCCTCTCAAACATGAGAATGTTATCGTTGGGGCACCATGGTTTAACCACATGGATTCCAACATGAAGTTTCCTGAAAGGAGAATCTACTTCACCTACAGGGAAAAGAGCATGTACATAGATGCTAATGAATCGGGAAACACCATATCCTTGCAATAAAGGGAATCAAGAGGAATTAGAGTTGTCTAATTTTCTAAATGGATCCCAAGATGTTTTCATTGATGACATCCCTAGTGAGCTACCTCTAAAATGAGGGTTGATGACCATGCAATTGAGCTCCTACCAGGAAGCTCACTGCCTAACAAGCCTCCTTATCGAGTTTCACAAGCTCAACAAGAGGAGATCATGAGGCAAGTGCATGAATTGGTGGAAAAAGGGATGGTGAGGTCTAGCTCCTCTCCATTTTGTTCACCATTGCTTTTAGTGCAAAAGAAAGACGACACATAACACATGTGTGTCGACTATAGAGCACTAAATAAGATTACTATGAAAAATAGATTTCCCGTGTCGCACATAGAAGATCTATTTGATAATTTACAAAGTTTTGTCTGACAAATGCTCCAGACCCGTTCAGACTCATGATGGACAAAAATCTTCAGGCCACTCAAATTCTCTTGAGGAGTACAAGCGACACCTCCAGGTAATCTTTCGAGTTGTGAGAGACAGTAGGCTTTTAACTAATTAGAAGAAAAGTGAATTTTTCCTATAAGAGATTCAATAGTTAGGTCACATTATCTCTAAGGATGACATCCATATGGATCCAACAAAGTTAGAGATAATAAGAGGATGGCCTAATCCAAGGAATCTACAAGAGGTACAAAGCTTTATAGGTATGTGTGCATACTATAGATGCTTCAAAAAAAAAATCCTCACTAATAGTAGGTCTATTACATAACATAAAAAGAACGTTAAGTATTCATGGACTGCAAAAGTGCAAGAAGCTTTTAAAGAAGCTTAAGGAGAATCTTATTTCTCAACGTATGCTCACACTACTAGATCTCTTAAAGCCATTTGAGGTCAATATGATGCTAGTGGTAATTGCCTTGGAGCTATTTTTCTTCAAGAAGGGCATGCCATAGCATATGACAGTCGAAGACTCAACTTCGATAAGTGAGTATTGGACAAATATGAAAAAGAGCTACTAGCTATTTTATATGCCCTGAACACATGGAAACACTATCTCTTGGGGACTCCATTCATTCTACGAATAGATCACAAAGCCTCAATAACTTCATGATGCAAACCAAGCTCTTTGACAAACAAATGAGGTAGGAAAAATTTCTTTTGCATTTTAAATTTCATATTGCTCACATTGTTGGCAAGCACAATCAAGTGGTCGATGCACTTTCACAACGACCAAGGGTAGATGTGGTGTCTATAGCAACTCACAATGATCTATCTTTTATGATAGATAAGTATGCTACTGACCAAAACTTTAAGTATATAATTATAACTTTTGAAATAGGGAAGAAACAAGAACCATTTACCTTGAAGGATGGTTATCTTCCAAACGGCAATAGGCTATGTGTTAATCACCCATACAATAAGAACGTCATGTATGAATCCCATACATCTCCTAATGGGGGGCAAAGAGGAAATCCATAATCTACTCTTCGAGGAGAAGAAATGTATTTCTGTTGGTCTACCATGAAAAGTAAACATACAAGAGTATGTTTCAAAATGCGTGGTATACCAAAAGTTGAAAATTGATCGAGGGAAGCAACTTGGATTGTTTCAATCGACAGGCTCAACAAGAAAACAAACTCTATGCGTGTCAAAAAGAATTTTAAGGCATATCAAATGGAAATCCTCTTCAGATCTCAAATTTTCAAGCATCATGGCTTTCCAACATCCATAGTGTCGGACAAAAATCCTAGAATGACCAGTAATTTCTAGAAGGGCTCTTTTGGAATCTAAGAAGTAGATTAAATTTCTCTTTCGGCCTATCATCCACAGACAGATGCCCAAAGTGAAATTACTAATCACCTTTTGAGGTTAAAGAGGAAAGATCCAAAAGTCCCTTACTACTTCAAGTACATGGGAAGATCTTCACTGCTGATGAATATAGCCGAGACCTACAAGAATCTTTTCCAAAGATTAAAGGGGTTATATCCATCTCACTGGAAAGGCAAAAAGGGCTATTGCTAATAAGCATAGAAGAGCATTAGCCTTTAAGGAAAATGATTGGGTCTTGCTAAAGTTTCTCAAGGCTCATCTGAGGCATACTACGGGCAAGAGTCCTACGAACCACCAAGAGTATGATGCTAAACTAGCAAAAAGATACTATTGTCCTTAAAATTCTTAAGCCACTCAATGATATGGCTTATCAATTGAAGTTGCCCAACATTTGGCTCATGCACCATGTTTTCCATGAGAACCTACATAAGCCTTACAAAAGAGCGCCATCAAAATAAGCAATAGTTGTTGTAGACCCTCCAAAAATCAAAGATCAAGAAGAAGTACTTCAACCTGAGTCCATCCTATGAGATGAAGACAAGGTATTAAGAAACGATAAGATTATTTGATGATATCTTATTAAGTTTAAGAATTATTCTTTTAAAGATGCTAGATGAATGCAAAGAACCTAGCTTAAGGATAATATGAACCTTATCAATGCTTACAATGTTGCACTAGAGTAAGCATATGAAAATGCATTTTAAATGGAAAATGTTTTTGTCTTATAAGACTAGTTTTATTTTTATTGTGCATAAATTTAAAAGTATGCATGCTTAGAATCATGTTTGTGGTGACGACGTCTCCCAAACACCAAGTAGAACTGGTCACACTACTTTGGAAGTATGATATGGACTAAAGAGTAGACATGCTTGCGGCAGCTAAGTCTCCCAAGAACCAAATGGACTAGTCATCCATCTTGTAATGATGTCGTAGGGTAAAAAGGGATCCTCTACTCGCTAAGAAACATGGACTAATGACTAGGCTTTATCTTCTCTACCTCATAGTTGAGGACGACTATGATTTCAAGAGAGAGGTAATGTCATAAAATATAATATCTAACATTACCAAATAATTTTCTCATATTAAACTGATCATTTAATGTGGAAGAACAAGAGTTAGAATAAAGACATGTGCTTCTAGACCTGCCTCAACACGTGACCAAAAGGAGAGATGGTTGCATCTCAATAGGGGTCCAAAAGGAGATGGTCTATCAAAGAGCAATGTGCAATAAGTGCTTCTAGACTTACCTCAGCAGGGGACCAAGAGGAGAGATGGTTACATCTCAATAGGGGTCCAAAAGGAGGTAGTCTATCAAAGAGCAATGTGCAACTAATGAAGCTTAAAAGACCTTAGGATTAGCTTCATTAAAGACCTCCAATGGTTAGTGTTAAAAGTCCTTTGACCTTAATCAAATTAGGGTTGAGTTGAGGTGGGAACCCGACCTAAACTTAAGCAAGCTAGGGCTGTGCTCGAGGTGGGAACCTTAAGCAAGCTAGGGCTAAGCTTGAGGTGGGAACCCGACCTAAACTTAAGCAAGCTAGGGATGTGCTTGAGGTGGGAACCGGACCTAAACTTAAGCAAGCTAGGGCTGTGCTTGAGGTGGGAACTCCACCTAAGGTGCTTGTCATGCTTGATGACTAAGGTACTTGAGGTACTTGTCACATTTAATGAGGAAGTTGCTTGAGAATCTTCCTATGCATGGGGGGTAAGATGCTTGAGTCAAAAAGAGAACCTACACACTTAATGAGGAAGCTGCTTGAGAAACTTCCTATGCATAAAAATCTCAAAGTTAGGGGAATTCTAAAAGAGCACCTTGGACACATGTCAGACTCTCACTGAGCTTAACCACATGGTATGCTCTAATGCTATTGGTTGGGCTAAAGAGGGGTCCAATGAGATTTTGCTTCCATCTAACAAATATCTAGATATTTTCAAGATCTCTCTCACTAAGGGGTAAGGAGGACACTTGTCAAAAGACTACCCATATTCTTGAGTGCATGCTGGATGTGATTGGCTAAGGGGAGAGGGGTCCAATGAGATTGTAGCAAGTAGAATTTTCGCCCAAAGCAAGAAAGGGGGGGTTCTAGGGGGATATACTCCACACACACACACACACACTCATTTGCAAGGCTATTCTCACTTGGTGAAAGTTGAGGAACACCACCTCCTTTTCCAAGCTTGTGAGAGTGAAAGCCTACACCAACACTCTTGGCTATGGAATGCAAATCCAACCAAGAGTCATGCTTCAATGCTTAAGCTTTCCATATTCTCCATCCCCATTACTATGCTATTATGTATGCTAGCGAGAAGAGTAATGATAAGTGAGGAACTATTTCTTTCTCCTATGGAATGTTTCTTCTTCCTCTTCCCTATCCTCATTCCCTGCTAGCTCTCTCCACCTTCGAAGGTGTTTGAGGCCTTGGGACCGAGGCTTGGGATAGTTAATGCTTTCTTCAAGTTTATGCTATGTTATGTTTGTGATGCATGAGGCTTTCCATCTTCATTGCATAACCAAGGTCACAAGGATCACAAAGATTGTATTGTACCAAGTCTCTCTTGATGGGAGAAACTATAATACAAATGCCTATTGGAGGGGGGACCGGCTCCATATGAATCCGGTCCTCAACTATTGTTATGTTCTCTAAACTCTGTCTCTTGCAAAAGTATTGTTCATGCCAAGTTAACTAGTACCATGTTTATGTTGCTACCATCAATTAAGTTCACCCGCTATGCTCACAAAGTAATCTCTTAAAAGTGCTTTCCCTAATTTCCTAATTCCGCTACTCTCAAAGATGATAGGCCTTTTCCATTACATGTAAAGATCAAAATCACAAGGTTCAAGCAAAAATTTGCAACAAAATAAATAATCGTGTTTATTTACAACTGATGAATTTTTCCAACTTTTTGCATTTTTGGCATCATAGGCTTAACATATATAGCAATTAGATACTCTGAGTGAAATGTGGGCTCATTTGAGTGCACAGGGTGGAAATGGTGCCAGATTTAGGCTTTCCGTCTTTGAAATAGTTGATATAAAGGTTTTTTGAGATTTTAAGATCCAAATTTGCTCTAACTAGGTTAGTGGGCTTGGGACATCATATGATTTGGTCCCATAAGGTCAAAGTTGCAACTTTCTCCCATCTTGGCAAAAAAGTAAATAATTGCGATTATTAACTTTTTCATCAAAATGAACATTTTTTTGGTGCAACTTGGTTCTATGCATGATGTAGACTCTGTGTATGAGATATGAGGTGATTTGGATAAAAAAAAGTGACTGATAACCCAGAAAGTGGTTTGAAGGGACTTTTTTTCATTTTCTTTGACAATTTTCCAAGTTATCATTGATCAATTTGGCTCATACTCTAAATGTGGCATGTAACCGTACAAGTGATAGGTGAGGTGAAGGTACCATTTTCAAGCCAAAAAAATGCAAAAGTAAATAATCACAATTATTTACAACAGTCAACGTTTTTTGCTAAACTTGACAAATTTTGACCTAAATATATTCAATACACCTAAAACAAGTCCTAAATTGAATTTGATAGAGTTTTGTCCTGTCGGCATCAGTTCTGTTTTGTTGACTCTGAAATCACCAATTTTTGTGACTACATGGCATGTGGAGTTGGTTAGTCACTTTTGAAGCTATGGACTTGTCCGCTACATAGCCTTGAAGCTACTCATCCAATTTTGGCCCATTTGGAGTCAGTTTGATTTCGTATGTCAAATTTAATGCTTTGTAGCCTTCGAGCGGTTTTTAGCTTTTTGAGAGCTTGCCTTGATTGTTTTTATGAAACCAACCATATACATTGTGTATAGACCCAATCTATAAGCTGTCTATGGAGTCAGAATCCAATTCTGGTATCTATAAAAAACCTATCTTTTCTACTTGGGACTCCCCTCGATCCTTGCCAAATGGTCAACTGTTGATATAGAAGTGTTCTATTATATAGGGACATGCTATAGTTCAAGTTTCGTCCGATTTGGTTGAGCTGACAGGCCGCTATGGTCAATGTTTGGTCGTAGGACTTCGTGCACTGCTCGATTTCTAGGGTTTTTTTCTTAGGCTTGAACTAGCTATTAGCCATATAGAATGGATCATTGATAAGTATAGAACTTACCCCTTATGTCTCGTGTGAGACGGCATTGTAAATGGGCGACCGTGGACTCCGAAAATCGCACACGAAGAAGGTCGAATGCTCTCTCTCCAAGGGCGACAAGTGAAAATGAGGCGATTTTAAGCTACCTTGGATATCTATACTCGGACTTCCCAAACCATTTTTTTCCAAATTCCCTAGTTAGTCCTACTAGACCATGAAATCTATGTTAGACTCAAAATTTCCTCAATCAGATTCTTGTAGCTCATTTTGCAAGAATTCTGTAAAAGTAGGCCTTGGCCGCCTAATTTAGGCTTTCCGCTTCCATCTGCCGATTTGATTGAAATTTTTGCGTCTGTTCGCCTTATCCTTATGATTTCTCCATTTTTAAGTCCCAACATCATGAAACATGATGAAAAATAACAAAAAAAGACTATTTTTTGATGATTTTCTTATAGTGTATACACTATTTACACTCGTCAGGGAGATGTTATCAGTTAAATTTTCCCTGTGGATGATTTGTAAGGGCATTATTAGGTAATTTTACAAAAAATCACACGTTAATATCAAACTTTTTTCTCTGTCTTCAAACATTGCCCTTAATTACTTAGTTCCCTTCCAGATGGCATACTCCGGGACGACTGTGTGCATGGGTTGAACAATCGTGTCTATGTATAGCCTTGGTTGGCTCTACCATGGTTTGAAGATCAATGCAGTTCAAACCATGTTAGAAGTTGGACACACCCCACGGCATCTAACTACTCGGCGGACTATTATCTTTGTAATTATTCATTCATTGAGGAAAACCCGATCTTTCACCTTGTAAATATTGGGACTTACAGAAGTTTCTGGATTGTATCAAAGTTTTGATAGTTAGATTGAGTAGATGGTTGATTTTGGAACTTTAGGGTTTGAGAAGTTGTAAGGTATATATACCACTTTTTGACCTTAATGAAAAAAACCTTTTGTCATTTTAAAAACAAGTTTGAAGTTTGTGAGTGAGCGTACTGTGTACGAGAGAGAGAGTGTGAGCTTCGTCTTGACGCTACGAGTGCTACGGTGGTCGGAATCGAGTGCGGAGAAGTGCAGCATGTTGCCCCCGACTAGAGCTACGCGCCGATACGAACATTGTGCACGTACGGTCCGGCTTTGTGAGTGCCTTCTACGAGCTTCATCGGTTGTTTGGGTGAGCATACGTTGTCCGATTTTGCATTGCAGCATATCTACACGTTCACATTGAGTAGAACTACACATGAGGCACTTTAGATTTCGGAAACGAAGACCTGTAGATTTCGGCCAGACATCCTACGTGTTTCTGCACCGAGTGTTTTGGGTCGTGATTTTGGTTCATAGATCTTAGGGAGAGCGGTCTATTGGTATTAGTAGGGTCTCCTTCAATTTCTATGGTGTTTCGAGATTGTTTGATGGGTGTGGTGTTCGGCTCTAGAAAGAGTTGTAGGAAGTTTCCTCTTTTGCACTCTTGAAGGCTGTGACTTAGACAATTGGTAGAGACCTCTGTAGGAATTAGTTAGGAGTCGGTCGAGTGTCGGTTGACACCTTATGCTTGCTTCCATGCGCCTGCGGGTTGAGCTTCATCCTTAGCTGACATTACATGTTAGGTGAGTTCTCGGTGTGCTGACGTCTGTCGCGGCGTATCCGTCCAACATTGGCAACACTGTCGGGGACGAAAATCTTAGGTAGGTGACCGAGACTAATCCTTGAGGATTGGGATTTTTGGCTTGCCAAGAGTCTCGCTTTACATTTAGATAGGATCAGAGGGTGGAGGACTCTATAGTTGTTAGAGGGAGTCTAGGAAGCGTGTGTCTGGCCTAGATCCTTCGACTTAGGTAGAGGAGGTAGACTTAGGTAGTTTTAGGTAGTAGTCGAGTTCTAGAGTAGGAGTCGGAGTGGTAGAAGCGGTGAGAGAAGAGCTTGAGAGTCCAGAGAGGCCAAAAAGCAACCAAAAACACCATTATCACCATTTCACATGATAGGTAGGAGTAGAGTAAGTAAGACATCGTGATTCAGGATCTAGAGCATTTCATGCATGTACACTTGCTTGGTAGAATCATTACAAGTTTGTAAAAGACGCAAAAGTGTGGTTGAAAGCCTAATTGAAGTCCAAAAATTACTGTGAGTGTTTCTGATAGACGTACAGAGCATCGGGAGCATTCTTGTCAGAAAAAACTTTAATTTTAAGCCATGAGACATTCTACGCGTAGGATGTCTATAGGCTAATCTGAGAGGAATTTTGGGATTGTAAGTTGACCAGTGTGTTCAAGAGGTAGGGTTTACCCTAATTTCAACTGGAAAGTGGAAATTTGGCCATATCTTGACAGGATAAGGTCAGGTAGACTGAAATTTCTCGACATCCTACCCAAATAGTGCCAGAACATTATTTTGAGACCAAAACCATAAGATGGCTGCATGGGTATGTCTTGCATGATATATTGAGTGACTGAAAGGGGTTTCACCTCATTTGGGTAAGAAAATTGGGTTCAAAGCAGACTTTAGCACTTTTGACTGAAAAAAGCAAAAACAGCTGAAATTTGGGACTTTTGACATCCAAATCAAAATCTAAGCATACCACTGGGTTACTGACATCAAGGGGAAGCTGTGGGACAAATCTGGGGTCAAACATGCCAAATAGACATTCTACGCATAGGATGTCTTCTGAGTGATTTGGGACTCCAAACTGAATTCTGAGTATACCCAAGTGATCAGAAACTCAAGGGGAGCTTGGGCTTTGAGTTCGAAGCCATTCTGATGAAAAAGACATCCTACGCGTAGGATGTCTAATGCAAGAAAATGAAGCCAGACTTTGACTTTGAGCATAGTAAGGTGTTATATAGCCTAAGGCAAGCCTCCTAGTCAGTTTTGGTCCAATTTGGAGTTGATTAGACTGATCAATACCATCAATAGGCCGTCGGAACAGATTTCTGACTCATTGACCAGCTAATAGGAGTCCAAATCAAAAAGTAAAAGCAACTGTAAGCTCAGCACAACAAGAGGAAACAACAATGCAAAATCCAGGCAAAACACAGCAGGAGACATCCTACGCGTAGGATGTCTATTGGGGCATACTGCAAAGAAAATTTGACGTGGCATTGACAATGAGATTCCATTTGGCTTAAGGGTTCTAGAACTTCTTTCAGAAGTGAATTTGGACCTTGTTTGCCCATTTGACTAAGCAAAGACTGAATTCAGACTTTTTCGCGTAAATTGACTAACATTTGAGGGAAGTATTGTTTCAGATTAGCAAACCTAATCCAGAACATCAGCAGTCTATAAAATACAGTAGTGGTTGAGATTAACTCTCCAGTTATACCAATCATTACTAAGATAACCTCTAGCAGATAAATGCTTTGATTCAATTGCCGAAATTAAAACGCTTGTGTATAGGTATATTCAGCAACAAAGCAAGAAGTTGTGTAGAGACTGACCCATTGCCAGGTGAGTGGTTGAAATTGTGATAAATTACGTTGATAAGTTTGATGAATTTAAGATCAGGAAGATACATTGTTAGAGACCAGAAAGTGGCAGGTGACCAAGGTAGCTTAGTGTCCACCAAGGAGAGTGTAACTCAAGCAAAGCTAGATCCGCTAGCACCGATTATAGAGGAAGGTAGTGATACTGACACTTCGTCAGACAAATCTTTCTTCATGATGGGTAGTCAACAGCCACGAGGTTTCACCTGTGATGGACCTATGCGAGGAGGAAGCACCTCCCAAAATCCTTTGAATGATTCCAGGCTCACGGTGATCTTCTTAGAGGGAACAAACTCGAGAGGAGCCCTAGTCTATTCTGACTATCGAGGCCGCAAGTGCATTTGTATCGAAGAGAGGCTAGCTCAAAGATTGGAGATAATCTGAGTGTATGATGATGGAGATAGATTTCGAGACGAAAAGGAGAACCACTATTTAATAGTTAGTAACCCTGAAGATTACAACAGATATGGAGATAACGTGGCGAATGGGAAACCTGATCACAAGCATTCAACAACCAAGACCAACCAGCAAACCAACCATAATTGCAGGCATGGCTTCGACAAAGTGCAACAATGGAACCAGACCGAAACTGAGATGGTTATCAAGCCGCACAAGGGCTCAGGGATTTGCAAGAACCACCACACTATTCAAGGTATCAAGCAGAGAGTAAGCCAAAGACACAAGGGTCGACAGAGCCTGGAGGACCACCCATAGAACGAGTTCGAAGGGAAGCACCACCTCCAGCGAGAATCGTTAAAAATTATGGCTTAGGAGCACCATTGGGAGAGGAACCAACCTATTACAGAAGGCCTGAGGAGGTGTATCGAAGAATGATGAGATTTGTAGACCATCGAAGAATTAGACCTTCTCAAGTGCAAAAATGGGTAAACAAGAAATACATAGGAAATAGAGACCCAAGAGATCATGTAGCAGCCTTTGTGCGTGTAATTAGAGCGGAAGAGGTGTTAGATTTTCTAACCCAATTCGTAGGGTTTGGACTAACCCTAGAGGATGATGCTGCAACTTGGTTTGACTCTGTGGAGCGTAGAGACTTTGAGTCGATGGAGGAAGTGTTTGACGAGTTTATTGAGGAATTATCTCAAAGGGGAATAGCTCATAATACCGTCTCACAAATCCATAAATTCAAACAAAAAGATGGAGAATCTGTACGGAAGACAGCCCTAAGGCTAAAAAGATATGCTAAGTTATGTCCTGTGGAAGAACTGCCAACTCAGTCCAGACTTATGCTGATATTCATCCAAGGACTAAGGAATGCAGATCTCCAGAAAGACTTACATATGAAGAGGAGCACGACGTTGAATGAGTTGACCAAGGAGGCTCTGTACCTTGTGGACAATTGTGCATTCTACAAAGAAGGGGAGTTCAAGGACCTTGATGACGATTCATCTTCACAGCAAAGTGGAAGCAAGTCTTCTAAGACATCACTGAAAGGAGAAATAGCGGTAAACCAGGAGCAGCTCGTAGATGAAGTGGTAAAAAAGATCAACTTGTACGCCAAACCCCAAGCTAAACAGCCCAAGTGGTGTGCTATTGCACAAAAATGAACAAACCATGGGACCGAGGAATGTTATTATAACAAGGGATATGTGAGGGAGAGACCTTACACTCCCCAAGCTCCAGTAGCTTCCCCTCAAGTTCCACCGATGCCCAGATATCAAGCAGGCAACTTACCAGGAACTGTAGGTGTAGAAAGACCACAACCGGTGTTGGGGAAACAACCACCCCTACTAGGATTACGACCAATTGGTATCAGATACACACCAACAGTAACTGAATCAGAAGAAAAGGCTTTGGTGCCTATGCATGCTTATTATGAAGATCCCAATGGATATGTGGCAAACCCTGTCTATTATCCACCAGAAGAACCCTTGACACCAGAACCATGGAGCATGATAGGGAATCAAGGACCACCAACTGCTGCACAGGCTGCAGGAGAAGGAAGATATAGCTTAGATGAACGAACACTGATGTTCATAGCCAATGGAGGCATGGGCGGATAGAGACATGCTTACCAACAAAGAGGGGCTCAAGGAGCATCTCAACAACCCAAGGGACCCTGTTACAAGTGTGGAGGAGACCATTGGCTGAGAGACTGTCCTCATGATGAAATCATTAGAGTCAATGCGTATTGCCTAGAATGTGGAATTACTCACTTGATTCCCGATTTCCCTAAAAACCCAAGCAAAGGAGCAAAAACCACCTTGAACATGTTAGAAACAATACCTTCCAGTGGAGGATCGGAAAATGAAACAATCATATCTATTCAGGCGGTAACACGAGCCCAAGCCCAAAGAAGGACGAACGAACCCATAGTTGAAGAACCAAAAACCGATGCCCAAAGTTCAGAAACGAAAAATCAGAGAAGCACTTGGAAAGCTAGAAAGGCGCGTAGGAAAGCCATGAAAGAACGAGAGCAAACAGCCCTATCCGAGGAGTTGAAACATACAAAGAACAGATTGGAGCGGTTAGAGGATCTAGATAGCTTAAGCTCACACACCACAGCAGCCATAGCACCCAAGGAAATAGCAGAGCCCAAAAGTGCAGGATCAGGAGGATCTGTACTGACAGACAAGGTAAACGAGCAGTTGGATGTACTGCTACAAGCTTATGAAGCTCGACTTAAAAAGAACCAAACCCAGGAGAAAATGTGGATGACTTATCCATATGTAGAAATAGAAAAACAGAGGTTGGATATGTGTAAAAATATGATTGAGACGGCTCAATCATTGATGGAAGAACCGCTAGGTAAACCTGCAAATTGTCACGAAGCACCAGCTCCAACCCCTATCCAACCAACATTAGAGAAACATGAGGAAACAAAGGAGAGACTCACTAATGATTACAAGTACAAGGGAGAGCCTATCATAGTGCCAAATACCACCGATGGGGCAAGTGACGGGTTCCAGCTTAAAATATTGGCAGAAATGGGTAAGGACGGTAACGGTCTAGATGATCTGTGGAAGCAAATCCGTGAGGCCAACGAGGATGATAGGACGAGTAACCACATGAATAGCATGAGAAAAGAAAAGAATGTGATCTTACCTCCTATTGAAGAATTTGAGGCAAGATCGCAGATGAACTTTGAGATATATTCACAAGGTGGAGACCAAGGATCTATTAGTTCGGGGCACAGCCAACCAGAGTCTTTGAGAACTTTACCCTCTTACCTGGGAGAGTACGAAGCTAAGTCAGAAGTGAGAGCAATCCCATCTCAAAGACTTTCTTCTAGCAAGGTGATGGATTCGCGAGGATTGATTGAGTTTTTATCCACCCCGGTGGCATGCACAATCACGTTGGCAGAACTCCTAAGGTTAAGGCCAAACATATGGACCACAGTAGGAAAATGCCTAGAAAAATTTGGAGTGAAAGACCCCAACTTGAAGCTACAAGAAGGGATCAGGGAGTTGGACATGCCTAACCTAAACACTAGGCCAGTACCATTGAATAAGGTTAGAGAATATTGCGAGGGAGAAGACGGAAACACCACGCTACCGGTAGAATTCCAAGGAGTAGTTTCCAAGGCTATTCTTGACAATGGAGCGGGGGTTGCTATCGCCACCAAAGAAATCTGGAAAAAATGGGGAAAACCAGCTTTGAGGGCTACCAGAATGAAACTGCAATTGGCAGATGGGTTCATGGAAAAGCCTCTAGGACTCTTAGAAAAAGTAATTGTCACTTCGTGCGGAATCGAGTATGAGCATACATTTGCAATAGTCGATTTCAACAAAAAGAACAATTATGAGATCATCTTGGGACGACCGTTCATGCGACAACTGAAGATGGTCCAAGATTGGGGTTATGACCACATATACCTTAGACATGGCGAGACGACAACTAAAATACACCTTAAAGACCATAGTTACAAAGATGTAAACCAAACACCAGTGGAAGAGTTTGATTTGGCTACAGCAGCAGGATCGGAACTACCAGCATGGTTAGGGCAACCAAAAGAGCTATGGATGTGCGGAGCTTCACATTGTGGAAGCTTAAGAAAAGAGGAATGCGTCTTAGAAAGAGCAATTGAGGACAAGGAGTATATTCCGGAACCTTTCCCTGAAGATGCCTTAGAACCCCTAGAATGGGAACACATACTAGCAACATTGGATGTCTGTACCATTACCGACAGTTCAACAACAAAATTTTGCGATAAGGATGGCTATGATGTGCTACCCTATTACATGGTAAGCGTTGTACCAGAAGAAGAAACGGTAGAACCTCCAGAACAAGAAGAGTTTTACAATTTCTCTGAACATTTGGAAGTAAATGATGATGCAGATAATGAGTGTTCAGACACCTCAAGTGAGCGTGGAAATGAAGTCGAGAATATCAAGTTTTATGATTTTGCTAATCAACACCCTAGACACCAAGAACGCAATAGGAGGAAAAGAGCATGTAAAAAAGCGAGAGAGAACCTGATGCCCAGGATAAAAGGTAAAACTCACTATTTGATGCTTATAAAAGGAGAGGATTGTGTGAAAGATCAAATATCAGGAAAATTCTCAAAAAATTGAAAAGAAAGAACGCGAGAGGAAACAAAACAGGTACAAAAAGCTAAAACCGAAACAAAATCACAAGAATCTGAAAAATAAAAAAGGGAAACAACAAAAGACCAAGAGTGGACCAAATTGGAGCATAAACAGAAATACCAAGAACTGAAACGGTCTCTGAGAGAGATATGGACTACTGAAGAAGATAGTGATGGTAAAGGGGAGTCAGAAAAGGGGAACATGAACGTACCATCACACTATCGGAAGTTTACTATCCAAGACAGAAAAATCATCATGACACCACCAACCAAGGAGAGAACCAACCAAGAATCTTACGATGGGCCTGAAAATGCAAAAAAGATAGACCTCGTAGAACCAGGTGAAAAGCCTCAGCCGGTCTATATAGCTAATGATTTAGAGCCTGAGGAGGAAGCACAGCTAACACAACTTCTCAAGAAGTATAAAGATGTGCTCGCTTGGTCCTACAAAGACCTCAAAGGAATTGATCCAATGATATGCCAACATACAATTCCTTTGAAATCGGATGCAAAACCTAGCAAACAACGTCCTTATACATATAATGACACATTTGCTAAACGAATCAAAGAAGAAATTGATAAACTGATGGAAGCGGAATTCATCTATGAGATTGAACATACAGATTGGTGTCACCCATTGTGGTAGTTCTAAAAAAGAATGCAAAACTGCGAGTGTGTGTAAACCTCAAGAAGGTGAATGCAGCAACCATAAGGGATAATTATCCCTTGCCAATCACAGAACATGTACTTGAGCGAGTGGCCGGGAAACTGGCTTATTCCTTTCTGGATGGGTTTTCAGGATACAACCAATTGGCAATAGCACGGGAAGATCAACACAAAACAACATTTGCCACATAATGGGGGATTTATGCGTATCGAGTTATGCCATTTGGTTTAACTAATGCACCAGCCACTTTCCAGAGGTTAATGACTCACGCATTCAAGGAATACCTAAGAATATTCTTAGAAATTTACATGGATGACTTGTGTGTGCACTCTCTTCTGCGAGAGGATCATATGGACCATTTTCAAAAGGTCTTTGAAAAGTGTAGGACATATCGAATCTGCCTTAACCCGGAAAAGTGTGTATTTATGTTTAAGCAAGGACGAATCTTAGGACACATTGTCTCAAGAAATGGCATAACCACAGACCTAGACAAAGTCAAAGTCATTGTAGACCTGCCCAGGCCTACTAATGCGAAACAAGTGCAATCCTTCATGGGGCACTGCGGTTATTATCGAAGGTTCATATACATGTATGCGGTTATCGCACAACCTTTGTATCGTTTGCTAGTCAATTTCGAGTGGACCGAGGAGTGTGAAATATCATTCCAAAAGCTGAAGGAAAACCTTATATCAGCACCTGTACTAAAGGCACCAGATTGGGAAAAGATATTCCATGTGCACATTGATGCTTCAGCATATGCCATTGGAAGTATTCTAGCTCAACCTGGAGACGGAACAATGGAATTTCCGGTTTGCTATGCGAGCCGACAGTTAAACAGTGCAGAAAAGAACTACATAACCACCGAGAGGGAAGGGTTAGGAATGATTTATGCTGTAAAAAAATTTCGGCATTATTTGCTTGCAAACAAATTTGTGTTCTTCATGGATCATCAAGCTCTTTTGTACCTAGTAAATAAACCTTGCAATACAGGGAGAATCGTACGTTGGTTTATTATATTGCTAGAATTTGACTTCACAATGGTGGTCAAAAAGGATAAAACCCATCTACGAGCAGATCATCTTTCAAGGATACACAACGGGGAAGCTCCTGAAGGAGTAGATGATGACATACCAGATGCTTATCTTTTCAACATTGAAATGGTACCCAAATGGTCTCAGGAAATTGTTAGCATTCTTTCCTTCGGAAGTGAGTTTGATAATACGGAATGCAGATCCAAACAGCAAACAATTCGACAAACAAAAAACTTCCAATTTTGATAGCAGGACGGCTGTATCATCTTGGATCGGACCTAATCCTACGATTATGTATAAATCCGGAAGAATTCGAGTGCTACCTTGAAGAGGCACATGTCCAGGGTTGTGCATTTCATTGTTCAACAATGAAAACACACCAGAGACTGAAACAGTTAGGGGTTTATTGGCCAACTATGTATGTGGACAGACATTCCTATGTTACCAGTTGTACAGTATGTAGTGCCAAATGACCAGTGGACCACGCAACTTTGTTTCAAGTAAACATAGCACCTGCATGGAGTCAATATATCATTGACTTCTTAACCACCAGGACGTTCCCTGAGAACATCACAAGAGCACGGGAAAAAGCTATAGAGCTTGAAGCTCGTGACTTTCAGTTAATTGGGAATCAACTCTATAAGCGGGGGAAGGACAATCAACTTAGAGTCTGTGCAAGTGAAAGCGAATACCTGCTGATTCTAGAACATGCACATAGCGGAATAAGTGGAGGCCATTTTTCGGGCGATAAGACGGCAAAAATTGTCTTAACTGCAGGAATTTGGTGGCCTACATTGCACATGGATGCCGAAGAGTTTGTAAAGCGTTGTGATACATGTCAACGCACAAAGATACCAATAAAAAGAGACGAGATGCCATTACGGCCAATGATGGGGGCAAGAGCATTTGCAAAGTGGGGAATTGATTTTGTGGGACCTATATCACCCCCTGCATATCGCACCCATACCCAATATATCATTGTGGCCACGGACTATCTCACAAAATGGGTCGAAGCCAAAGCAACACAAAAAGCTGATGCACGCACCACGGCACAATTTTTGTATGAGAATGTTTTTGTACGTTACGGGTTACCAATAGAAATTGTCAGTGACCGTGGAACACATTTTCTCAATGAAGTCATTGAATATCTACTAGAGGAATTCATGGTCATACATAGGAAATCAGCACCATACCATCCACAGGCCAATGGGCAAGCTGAGGCCACAAATAAAACACTATGTACGGTTCTCACCAAAATAGTGTCAGAATCAAGAACAGATTGAGATCAGTAGCTACACTCAACACTATGGGCATACAGGGTAGCTTACAAAACATCAATAGGAACAACACCATACAACATGGTGTTTGGCCTAAATGCTATACTACCCATAGAGTTTTTAATCCCAACTCTACGAGTAGCAACAAGCTTGGAATGGACAGGGCATGAGCTCTCTTCAAGGATTGATGATCTTGAAAAGCTAGATGAACTCTGCTTACGAGCTGTCGCGTCAATCTATGTTAAAAAGAGAAGACAAAAGGAATTTTTTGACAAGCATGTGCGTACCGAAGAGTTTAAAACAGGTGATTACGTACTTGTTTATACCTTAAAACAACATGCCAAGAAACTTAAAAAGCGAGGACTGGGACCATTTGTGATTAGTGATCCATCACAAAGTGGAGTTGTCAAGCTTGCTACATTAGCAGGTGAAGAAATGCCAAACTGGATTAGTGGATGTCGATTGAGGAGGTATCATCTACCACTCACACAGGAGATGCTCCAACAAATTCATCAAGGAAAACAACGAATGAAGGAAAAAGAGAGAGTATGGGAGGAAGCTCAAGCCGAAGCACAAGAACGCATTGCAAAAAGACGGCTTTTGCGACAACAACAAAAAAGTGGAGCACCATTGCGAATCAATGCCATTCGACTGACTGAGTTGGAGGAGGAAACAATGGAGCCAATAATTGCAGTCAAAGTGGGCAACAATCAAGTGGGATCAACAGCTTTGCTTGATTCGGGTGCTCAAGCAAATTTGATCTCTTACAGAGCCAACGGGTACCTCTCTACAATGTAGACACCTCGAGGCCAGAAGGAGTTAAGCTCATTGTGGATTCTCAGCCAAAGTGGAGGAAGGCTTGGCTTACCAAGTACCCACAATACCTAATCCGCTTGGTAGAGGCACCTAAACATATCAGAGACAACCTCAGCTTCTATCCTCTACCAAGGGTTAGGACGTGGAAGGCACAAGAAATTTTGCAAAGAAGCCAACCTTATTGGCTGAATTACCCAAAGCTGCCGGGCGTGAAGGCAGGTGAGAGAATAAGTGTCCAATACATGGTGAAAACCTTAACGGGCGCCATAAAATTGTTCACTGGCTCACCTGACCTTACATGCATTATGATGAGAAAAATCTGCAGAACCATCCTAGCAGTGTTCGAGACCTTCAAGCGGGGCCAGGTGACCGACAACATATTCTTCTTCTAAGATACATACAGATGTGCTTACGATCTGTCAGGTCAGCCTTCCAAGGAGGTGATACATGCGCTGTACCAAAGAATCATGTTTCTACCATCCTATCACCTCCAGACTTTTGAAGAAGCATTCTATACGGGGTTCTTCACCATGAATACAGATATCTTTGGCCCGACAATGATGAACTTACATGCAAGGTACGAATCACTGCTAAAGATGCGGGAAACGATAAGATGAAGCAGTTGATCAAGGCCATGTCGGGGACGACATGAACAAGGAGGGGGGGGATGTTAGAAGATGGACACACCCCACGGCATCTAACTACTCGGCGGACTATTATCTTTGTAATTATTCATTCATTGAGGAAAACCCGATCTTTCACCTTGTAAATATTGGGACTTACAGAAGTTTCCGGATTGTATCCCAGTTTTGATAGTTAGATTGAGTAGATGGTTGATTTTGGAACTTTAGGGTTTGAGAAGTTGTAAGGTATATATACCACTTTTTGACCTTAATGAAAAAAACCTTTTGTCATTTTAAAAACAAGTTTGAAGTTTGTGAGTGAGCGTACTGTGTACGAGAGAGAGAGTGTGAGCTTCGTCTTGACGCTACGAGTGCTACGGTGGTCGGAATCGAGTGCGGAGAAGTGCAGCGTGTTGCCCCCGACTAGAGCTACGCGTCGATACCAACATTGCGCGCGTACGGTCCGGCTTTGTGAGCTCCTTCTACGAGCTTCATCGGTTGTTTGGGTGAGCATACGTTGTCCGATTTTGCATTGCACCATATCCACGCGTTCACATTGAGTAGAACTACACATTAGGAACTTTAGATTTCGGAAATGAAGACCTGCAGATTTCGGCTAGACATCCTACGTGTTTTTGCACCGGGTATTTTGGGTCGTGATTTTGGTTCATAGACCTTAGGGAGAGCGGCCTATTGGTATTAGTAGGGTCTCCTTTAAGTTCTATGGTGTTTGGATATTGTTTGATGGGTGTTCGGCTCTAGAAAGTGTTGTAGGAAGTTTCCTCTTTTGCACTCTTGAAGGCTGTGACTTAGACAATTGGTAGAGACCTCTATAAGAATTAGTTAGGAGTCAGTCGAGTGTAGGTTGACACCTTATGCTTGCTTCCACGCGCCTGCGAGTCGAGCTTCGTCCTTAGCTGACATTACATGTTAGGTGAGTTCTCGCTGTGCTGACGTCTGTCGCGGCGTATCCGTCCAACAAACCATTATGCTATGCAAGAGTTGGGTCTTGAGTAATTAACTCAAGGGTTTCTGATGTCGAGGTTTTCTTTTGTTGTCTTCCAAAAAGCAAATCTTGTAGCTTGTGTGCTCTTTGCTTGATTATACCCTCAGGATGCTTTGGTATGCTGATTTCGTGAGCTGTGGGTATCAATAATGATGGTTGTTGAGATTTTACTTGCCATTGGTATCTTGGTTTGCTTTGGTCAGAATGTTGTGGTTGAGTCTTTTGAGTCTTAACTCTCCATTGCTTGTGTGCTCTTTGCTTGATTATACCCTCAGGATGCTTTGGTATGTTGATTTCCTGAGCTGTGGGTATCAATAATGATGGTTGTTGAGCTTTTACTCGCCATTGGTATCTTGATTTGCTTTGGTCAGAATGTTGTGGTTGAGTCTTTTGAGTCTTAACTCTCCATTGCTTGATTGGTTTTACAGTTTGTGGATAAGATAAGTGCTCCTTTTTCTTCCAAATCCATTTCGTGTTAGGTTCTCTGCTTGGAGATGGTCCTCTTTGTGTTTTGAACCTTGGAACCGTGTTTGGTACAGTAGATGATGTTTTGGGTACCCAGATTTGAATCGGCTTGTCCTTAAGTTGTGCTTTTGGTATCTGAATTTGCCTGACTCCTTGCATGCTGCTTGTAGCATTTTCTTATCTATAGGATGGAGAAGATTGATTGCTTCATGGTTTGATTTGCTAGTAACCTCCTTTCCATTCCTCCTTGCTTGGTGAAATTGGAACAATGAGTTGTCCGCCTTTAGGTGATAGCTTGAACTAATTGGTATCCCAATATGGTACTACCTTGTATGTCCGCATCCATGGGATTCCAAGAATCATTGTTTCATTCATGTGTTCATCTGGTAAGCATACAAATTGATGAGTGCATGAACATTTATGTACTATCACGTTTAAGTTGACTACTCCTAATGTTGGTGTTGGATTCTTGTTGCATCCTTTAATAGTCGCTATTCCTGTTGTCAAAGATTGACTTGTTGCTTTCTTGTACGTGGAATAACTGACTACATTTACTCAAGCTCCTGCATCGACCAATGCATTTGTGCTATGATTGTTCATCTGTACTTTGATGTTGTTGACTACTCCCAATGTTGGTGTTGGGTTCTTGTTTTTTTTTAAATATTTGCTATTCCTGGTGTCAAAGACTGACTTGTTGCTTTCTTGTACGTGGAATAACTGACTGCGTTTACTCAAGCTCCTGTATCAACCAATGCATTTGTGCTATGATTATTCAGTTGTACTTTGATGCGAAGGTCCATTCCATCTAACCATTCATCATCTGTTGACATTGTATCTTTTTGTAATTCCCATTGTACATCATCTAGTTCCAGAGTGTTGATGGAAATAGGTATTTGTTGATTCTTAAGAGCAGCTTTCATTTTGAGTACTCGAAGCCGAGCTTCTTCTTGGGCTTCATCAATAACCTGCTATCGTTTTATCTTTTGTTGCTTTGCTACATGCATTCTTTCTAGAAATTCATTGGTTAGTGGAAAATTGTACTTCTTTAAACGACATCCGCTAATCCAATTAGCCATTGGTTCACCATCTAGGGTGGACAACTTAACTGCTCCACTTGGAGATACATCTTCAATGATAAACGGTGCGTTTCCCTTTTTCTTAAACTTGAAAATGTGTTGCTTCAGGGAATAGACTAAAACTAAGTCCCCTTTCTTGAAGATTTTTTTAATCAGATGGGAATCAAAAAACTGTTTTTGTTTTTGATTTTGCGCATAGATGTGAGCTACAACTGTTAGCCTTTGCTCACCAAGCTTTTCTAAGTCTTCAAGTCTCTCTAACAATTAGTGTCCAGTCCACTCAAGATCCTTAGCTACCCTAAGTGTCAACAATAGAAATTCTATTGGCAGTATGGCATTAAGACCATAAACAAGGTTAAAGGGTGTAGCATTTAAAGGTGTTTTAAATGAAACTCTATAAGCCCATAGAGCAGCATGGAGATTCATTTTCCAATTTGTCCTTCCTGAACTAACCACTTTAGTCAATACCGAGCTAAGAATTTTATTCGTATGCTGAACTTTTCCATTTGCTTGTGGGTGATAGGGAGATGATTTGTTATGGATGACCATAAATTCATTAAGCAGATACTCAATTACCTCATTGAGGAAATGAGTTCCCCTATCACTGACAATTTCTATTGGCAGTCCATATCTTGTGAACACATACTCATATAAGAATGCGGCGGCGGTTCTAACGTCATTCTTTTGAGTTACTTTAGCCTCGTCACACTTCGTCAAATAGTCCGTAGCTACAAGGATATATTGAGCTTGGGTTCTATACTCAGGTGGCTGTATTGGCCCAACAAAGTCTATACCCCATTTTGTGAAAGCTCTTGCCTCCATCATTGGTCTTAAGGGCATGCTATCCTACATGGGTTGGCATTTTAGCTCGTTGACATGCATCACACCTTCAAAAATATTCCTTGGCATCTTCAAAACGTGTTGACCAACATATGCCTTCCATTAAGATTGCTCTTGTGGTGGTCTCACTAGAGAAGTGACCTCCAGCTAATCCAGCATGTGCCTGTTCTATAATGGGAGTATATTCGTCTTCATTTGCACAAAGACGCAAATATTGATCCTTACCTCTTCAATACAATTGGTTTCCAATAAGAGCATAGTCTTGTGCTTCTGTTTCAATTGCTCTTTGATGACGTTTATTCATATCCTCAGGAAATGTTCGGCTTGATATGTAAGTAACTAGATAGTTACTCCACTTAGGAACATGCGACATTTGGAACAATGTCACATGAGGTATGGGTGTTTGTTTTTGACATTGAGGATAATTTTTCACAAAAGAATGAATATCACTCCTCATATACTCCAAGTCTCAAGATCCTTTGCATAGTTTGGTCTTTTGCAAAGTGAATTCCTACTACGGTAATATGTGCTTGACTTAGGTATTGGGTTTTTTCCTCAGGATTAATGCATAAAAGAAATCTTCCATCTTGATTTCTTTTGTACAATCTTCCAGCTAGTAATTGATACATAGACAATTGCTCAATTAATCCAATTGTAATAGGAAGTGGTATTTGTGAATCCACTTGAGCTATGGTCATCAAGATACCATGTTTTCTGACCATCGAGGTATCATTTCAACGGAGAATATACATGCATCTGGTAGATCATCGTCTACTCCCTTAGGTGGTTCTCCTGAAACAATCCTTAATAAATGATCTGCTCTTTGATAAGTGGTTCCCTTTTTCAAAACTCAATGAAATCAAATTCCAGAAGAATGATGAACCATCTCACTATTCTTCCTGTGTTGCATGGCTTGTTGACTAAGTACAATAAGGCTTGGTGGTCCACAAAGAACAAAAATTTGTTAGTTAATAGATAATGTCTATACTTTTTTATGGCATAGATCATCCCTAATCCTTCCCTTTTAGTGGTTGTATAGTTTTTCTCTACCATATTCAACTATCGGCTAGCATAAGAAATAGGAAAATCAATTTTTCTGTCTCCTACTTGAGCTAGGATACACCCGATGGCAAAATTGGAAGCATTACATGTATGTTGAATATCTTATTCCAATTTGGTGCTTTCAATTGGAGCTGAAGTGAGAGCTTGCTTAAGCTTCATGAAGGATTCTTCACACTCATTGGTCCATTCAAAGAGTGCAATCAAGTTGTACATGGATTTTGAAATTCTAGCGTACATGTAAATGAATCGTCTGTAATATCCACAATGTCCCATGAAGGCTTGAACCCCATTGACTATTGTCGGTTTAGGCAAATCAACAATAACATGAATTTTATCCATATCAATAGCTATGCTATTTTTAGACACTATATGTCCAAGAATTTTTCCTTGTCTGCCCATGAATGTGCACTTTTCAAGATTTAAGAAAATCCTATAAAGTCTACATTTTTCGAATACCTTTTTGACATGTTCAAAATGATCAGCCCGGATTGATGAATGTACACATAGATCATCCACATACTTCCAAGAAATTCGATTTCAATAACTCTTTCCATTTGCATTTAGCTAGCTTAAGCAATGGACCATTGAAGGTTATATACGGTATCATGAAAGAGTTGATAGCCTTCACTTTGCTTGGGAAGGGGAGAAGCACGAACTCCCACCTTCGCGTCTTAATCTTGAGTTTCTTCATAACCCATAGGGATTTCTTCTTGTGAGTAACATCCACTCCTAGAGAGGCTCCCAGGTGACGAAAAATCTTCCTGTGTTGGGACAACAATCACCTTTGCCACATGATAATAGGACCATTGTGCGTTATGCGCAATCAATGGAGTCACTCGTAACTCAGTTGATGATACCACCAACTGTTTACTATGAGGAACCAATCGAAAGCCATGTGAGTGAGACAGAGGGTGTAGCTTATTCCCTTGAAGAAAGTCCATTTTTTGGGCTAGTGCTTAGTTCAACACACAACAAGTAACTCCTAACTTTAACTATCTAACTTAAGTTATTTCTAAGTGTGAACATAGTTCAACACAAAGCAAATAACTTCTAGCTTTAGCTATCATAAATCACTTCCAAGTGTGAGTTCCTCTACACAAGGTAAGTAATCACTAACTAGTTCACTTAATTTACCTCCCAATGTAAGATATACTTCACATAGAGCAGATGAAGACTAAACTCAAAACTCTAAAGCCTTAAAATAACTACATTTAATTAATTTAACTTTTTATCTTAAGCTCTAAATTTTTACTAAAAAAATTATATAACTAAATTCAAAATGGTTTTTTAATATTTTTTTGATGTTGTAAAGCTCACCTATAGATGAGAAAAGGGGGAAGAGAGATCAATAGAATGAGGAAAATAGTCCATTTCTACGGTATATATAGAGCTATATTTCAATCGAAATATGATTTCAATTGAAATTCTAAGAAATTATACGATACGGTGTTTTTGCTGATGTGGCACCATCTAATACGTCTGAATAAAGATAGGTGCCATATAATACACCCGTTTAAAGTGTACTATACGTACACCATATAACGAACAATCCAACTTAAGTCATGGTTGTAACAGACCTATGAGTTTACAAAGGTGGTTTTAAACTACCATTAAATGTACATTGGTTGTCCAAGAGGACCCTAATAGAATTTATGAGTTTACATTGGTTTAAGCACCAACCCATTTGACATGCATTATGGGAGAATGCTGCTGTTATCGCACAGCATTGCCGCATAAGAGGAGAGAGAGAGCTTCAAGAAAGAGAGAGATTGTATGCTGCAGCCCCGTCGACGCGTTTTCTGATTTTTCTGCAAGTATTACCGCACTTATTACCTCATATATGGCCGCCTAGATTATCGCAATAGGAAAAGAATCCACGCGGCCCAAAGTTCCTCTCCCACTTTTCCCTTTCTATAAATCCTATTCTATTTTGTTACTTTTCAGAAATTGGTACCCCCTTTTTGCATGGAGTGTAAGAAATCCCATTCTCATTGGGATTTTTAGTACCTCTCTTCTCTTTGCTTGCCTCATCTATTGGTATGATTCTCCTACTCTACTCATTTGTACTCCATGAGATTCTATATCAAAAAATATTTTGTTTCCACCTCAAAATCTTATGTCAACTATGCATTCATATGGAAATGGCAAGCGAACGATGATTGATCAAAATTGTATTGTCACCCCCTTTTTGCACGGAGTGTAAGAAATCCCATTCTCATTGGGATTTTTAGTACCTCTCTTCTCTTTGCTTGCCTCATCTATTGGTATGATTCTCCTACTCTACTCATTTGTACTCCATGAGATTCTATAAACAAAAATATTTTGTTTCCACCTCAAAATCTTATGTCAACTATGCATTCATATGGAAATGGAAAGCGAACGATGATCAAAATTGTATTGTCTTGCGTTCATAAACAAATAGCCCTTTTGTACAACATAAGTAGAGAAAGAAGACAAAATCGAAAAGATATTTCTTAATTTTCATCCTCCAAGAGATCTCTACAAGTGCTTACATCTATGTCCAACCCCATGGTAGCTAAATCAACAAATAAATCTATTGATTCATCCTCTACAGCCTCTCCTATTGAATCATCATCATCCTCTCCATCCTCGTCCTCCTCCTCACTATGGTTGGTTATTGGGAATGGTTGGTTCTCCTCGACCTCAACTGCATCATCGTCATTGGCGTCTTCTTAAGATGGTATGGTGAGATCTGCCAAAGTCTCTATGTTCGTATCTGCAAAGATAGATCTACTCTGTGGTGTGACTGGAATAACATACCAAAGTTGTCTTCGATACATACAAGGCACATAAAACACCTGTAGGTCATAGAGAAAACAACAACATGAATGTAGTTTTATATGTATCATATAATGTTTTAGTAAGTTGCACATGGACTTTACCTACTCACAACTACTAGGTTGCACCAAGTTGTCGGTCTTCCCGCGATGAAATTGCCCGGAGTCTACCATATAGAGCCCATTCTCATGTCTCTTAACCTCACATGCAAACCATCGACAATCAAAGAGATATTTGTGAAATGTTCTGAAATCCACTTTGATTATCCTCTCTATTGTTTCACATTCCCTCACCTCTTGTGTTGTCGTGTCAAAGTTGCCCATAACTCCACTATCATGAGTGGTTCGACGCTCATCTATCTTGCGGGTTCGAAAATGACGTCCTTCGGACCACATAGAGTTGAATGTGAAGGCCTACAAAAACCAATCAAGATAGATGAGAGAGAGAGAGAGAGAGAGAGAGAGAGAGAGATGACACACATACACACACCCACACACACACAGACACACACTCGCACACACACACACTAAACACATTGAGTATATTATCCTTGGTAGACATCCTCGCGCGTACTCCCATTCTTTAGGGCTTATTTGTTCTCCTTGTGCCTTGGCCTTGGTCATGGCATTGTGTATCCACCCAACTAGAATTAGATCAGGGTATTTGGCAAGATATTTAGGAAAGGAAGGTGCTCGCCTACCACCATGCGACCTCTTCCATGCTTTCCTCTCCCTTTCTCTCGTTGTGCGCACCTCCACATACATATCCACCCATTTGCCCATGATGGGAGCATTGAGTAGACAATGGTTGTTGACTATGGATTGAAATTCCCTATCCAAAATCAAGAGAAACTTTCCCACTTGGAATGTTTGCGTGTTTTTTTGGATCCTCTTCCTCCGTTTTTAAACAAGGCAATGATGGGTCTATTGTGAAAAGATATTGAGAGACATATACAAAAGCCTCTTGTACAATCCAACCATTTGCCATGCTTGCTTGAACACATGTACATGAAACCATTAGTGATTAAAGTAACCAATAAAAAGCGTTGTGAATACAATCCAATCCCAATAAGGTTTAAGGCTTAAGATCGATGAATACCTCTGGTTGTGATCGTAGCCTTACAAAGTCTTTCAAGGTCTTTAGGAACCTCTCAAGAAAGAACATCCACCTGGAGTGAACTACACCACAAATGGCTATCTCCTCAACAAGATGGAGCAATAGGTGAACTTGGCTAACAAGGATAGAACGTGGGAATGCATTCTCAATACCACAAGTTGCTTCAATCGCTAGAAGTCGAGCTGTTGGAATGGCTGAAACTTCGATTTATTTGGAACTCACAAACCTGTAACCAAAAAACCCTTCATAATCTTCATAGTAAAGTTAGTCTTCAAAGTAAAGTTTAGGAGGGAGGATCAAATGTGCTATACCTGACAACTTCTCCCACCTTGAATATTGCAGTCTTTACCTTCGTGTCCGCAAATCCACTAATGCTAATTGGAAGCACAAACTATTGCACAAACAAAAAGACTTATTAGTATCCAGAACCCTAAACCACATACACACACACACACACACACTCACATATATACACACACACACACACATTACTTGAAGAATCTTGTGCCAATCATGGGATTTGAGCCCAAACAGTTGTGTGGATCCTCCTTTCTTAGTTTTAGTGAAGGCACCCTTGAGCGAACGCATATAACCTGTTGGAGTACGGATGGATGTGATGACTTGTTTCATCCGCTCTTGATCCACCCTTGATAGAATCCAAGGTGCCTTTGGAAGAACCATCTTCCCCCGAGGCCCCATGCGAGGTGTGGCCGAAGGAGGGAGCCTCCTTATGGCCCTCATGTCCTCTCTAGCCCCCAATGAATCTTATGTGGTGGATGTAGGATGCGTATGCGCTACCCACATCGAACGGCGGGTGTGACCCCCTCCCATGACTGCTTCCTTGCGCAATCGCTCTTCCGTCCTCCTCCCGCCTCCGCCCCCGATCACACTCCAATGGGGAGCGACATCAATGATGCCAAAACCCTCGGATCGCTAGTTTCCATTCGAGCGTGTTTTCTCAGATCGTCCCATAGTCCATAATCATCCACATGAGCCAAGCATATACACCGAAGCCATGCAATCGCACGCTTACATCGCGTACATGGACATGGTAATCGCTTGCTCAACCATCGAGTTCGTTCCGAGCCAATCGGCGGATCCACATCATCCCAATCGACCTGCACACACAACCACACACTAAATAAGAAAAAATTAAATAAGAAAAAGAAGAATCAAGAATGTTGGCACTGACATGACTGACACTCATTAAAGATAGAGGGGACGTGGGTACAAGAGGTCATGCAGTCTGCGTAACCTTAATGTCTCATCAGAGACTTTCGTGGTAATATAGGCACGAACATGCGCAGTAATAAGCGCGGTAAAATCCCCAGCAATTTTTTTTATATAAAGGGGGCACCTACGTGCCTCCACGAAATTGAATGCCAAAAATTCAAAAACGAGCTCCTCTTCTGCGCGGGCCTGTTTCCCTCTCCATCTCTAAGCTCTCTCTCCTTCTCCCTCTCCATCTCCAACCTATATTACTCTCTTCATCTCCATCCCCACTATATCCAAGCGATCGAGGTCACGACTGTAAGTGCTCGAACTCTCTCCCTTTCTTCTCGTTCTTCTACACACACACACACACACACACACATGCACACACACACAATGCATACACATTGCACATACACATACACACACACACACACACACACACACACACACACAATGCATACACACACATGCACACACACATTCTACACACACTCACACACACACACACACACACACACTATTTTGTGCACAATCACACACTAATGCTTGCATTAGTGTGTGCATGCATTATGCACACACTAATGCTTGCATTAGTGCGTGCATGCGTTACAAGCACACACTAATGCTTGCATTAGTGTGTACAAGCATTATACACACACAGTAATGCTTGCATTAGTGTGTGATTGTGCACAAATTAATGTGTTTTCACACACTAATTTGTGCACAATCACACACTAATGCAAGCATTAGTGTGTGAATGCATTAGTTAGTTTTTACACACTAATTTGTGCCCAAGCACACACTAATGCTTGCATTAGTGTGTGATTGTGCACAAATTAGTGTGTTTTCACACACTATTTTGTGCACAATCACACACTAATGCCCGTATTAGTGTGTGCATGCATTATAAACACACGCATTAGTTAGTTTCTACACACTAATTTGTGTCCAAACACACACTAATGCAAGCATTAGTGTGTGCATGCATTATATACACACTAATGCCTGCATTAGTGTGTGATTGTGCACAAATTAGTGTGTTTTCACACACTATTTTGTGCACAATGCATGCATTATACACACACACACACAGTAATGCTTGCATTAGTGTGTGATTGTGCACAAATTAGTGTGTTTTCACACACTATTTTGTGCACAATGCATGCATTATACACACACACACACACACACACACACACACACACACACACACACACACACACACACACACACACTAATGCTTGCATTATTGTGCATGCATTAGTGTATTTCCACACACTAATTTGTGCCCAAGCACACACTAATGCAAGCTTTAGTGTGTGCATACCTCTCTAGCACACACTAATGCTTGCATTAGTGTGTGCTTGTGCACTAACTAGTGTGTTTTCACACACTATTTTGTGCACAATGCATGCATTATACACACACACACACACACACACTAATGCTTGCATTAGTGTGTGATTGTGTACAAATTAGTGTGTTTTCACACACTATTTTGTGCACAATGCATGCATTATACACACACACACACACACTAATGCAAGCATTAGTGTGTGCATGCATTAGTGTGTTTCCACACACTAATTTGTGCCCAAGCACAAATTAGTGTGCCCAAGCACACACTAATGCAAGCGTTAGTGTGTGCTTGTAACGCATGCACACACTAATGCTTGCATTACTGTGTGCTTGTGCACAAATTAGTGTGTCTACACACTAATGCATGCACAAGCACACACTATTGTGAGCATTGGTGTGTGAAAAAATTGCACACACTAATGCAAGCATTAGTGTGTGCATGCATTACAAGCACACACTAACGCTTGCATTAGTGTGTGCTTGGGCATGCATTAGTATACCAAAACATACCTCCATGTGGGTGTGCGATGAAGTTGATTGAGACCCCAATGGTCACCGAAAAGCCCAATGGTAGATTAAGGTCCAACACACACACACACACACTAGATTAATTTCTTTGCCACACACTAACGCACACACACAATAGATTAATTAGAAGCACACACACACACACACTCTAAATGGATGCAAAAAAAAAAGCACACAAACATTTCTTAAATAGGAGATAAAAGGAATCCTATGCAATAAAGAATCTCACTTTGACTAGAATCCAATGTTAATTAAGGTCCCTTTTTTTGTGAAATTGTAGAATATGGTATCCTCTTCCATGCCCGGCTATCGATCCATAGAGGACTTTCTCGCCGAGGGCCTCTCTTACGAGGACGCTTGTGATGCTTACTACTCGTAGTCTTCCTCCCACCAGTCACAATCCACCTTCGGCTTTCGATGGTTCCGAGATGCAGTACACGACCCCGACCTCGAGAGGGCATACCGCGCCCAGGCAGAGTGGCTATCCTCGCAGTAGAGTCTTCGAGGGCGGTACACACCAGCACAGTTGGCTGCCTATGGGCTCTCAGCGCTTGCGACACCGGGCGTCGGCACTCCGATCGTGCAGAGTGTGCCTCTCAGTGGGCCTCCCTCCACCTTACCCTCGACTTTCCCGTCACCCACAGCTCCCTCCACCTTGTATTCGCAGCGATCCACGCCCGCACCGTCGAGTTATCCGTCGCCTATACCACCTGGCGGTTCGAGCTCGGGTGAGCGCTCTTCAGGTGGCCGATGCTCTTCCTGTAGTGGTGGCTCACGCTCTCGTCGAGGTAGTGGCTCGTGCTGCTTTGGTGGTGGAGGGGGCAGTGCTATAGATTCACCTCCTCTTACACCCCGACCTCCTCGCTCACCCCTTGGAGCTCCACATGAGGATGAGCTGCGCGATGCGCCCGCCGTGGACGCTCGTGGCTACTACTATTATATACATCAAGGGGGGGAGGTGGATCTAGGTTCCTCTTTGGGGATGACATTTCGAGGACACCTTAACTAGCTAATCCACTCGACATACCAAGATTGCTTTAAATATTTCAAAGATCAGGCCCCAGCCGACTTGACGTACATTCACACGACATTGCTCATGCGGTTCCCTAATCCGAAAGTGGAAGAGTTCTCCAGGTAGTGTCTCGAGGAGTACGTCAAGAATTTCTTGAAAAATAAGAAGTCCAGTGTGCGAAGGGCGGCAAAGCGAACATTTGAATCTGAGGGTCACAATTATTGCCCTGGAAATGTTCACGACGAGGAGTGGGAGAAAGCCCACGGCAAGCTGGAGGACGAGAGAGCGGTAGGTGCTAGGGCGCACACTCGGAAGGTGGAGGCGAGGGTGCAGCAAACGCCCACGCATTACGGCTCGGGCGGAAAAGCAGCATGGAAAGATAAATTTTTGAGTGCCCGTATTTTCATTTGAATTGATTTAATTTGTGGTAATAAGGTTAGGTTTGTGATATTTTTTAATTGATATACAACAAAATATTACTATGACCCGCCCAAGCCGAGAGATTCAGAGATACAGAGAGAGCCACTCCGAATATCAGACATGGTGCTGGCTGTATGAAAAGAACAAAATCAATCGCGAAGAATTTGAAAATGCATGTCGTACACTACAGCCTGTAAGTGTGAACTTTAAAAAAAAAATGAATGCATGCAGAATTATGTATGCATTTGTATTAATTAAAGGTTTTGTTGTTTTTTTCTTTTCCAGAGTCAAGGAGTCCCTCGAGAGGTCCCAGGATCCGAGTAGCTCAATCCTCCAAGTGTTTTTGGGCCCGTCTTCTTTTGGCCACAGTTGTATAGCCCCCATGTATCGCCTATTTGGGAAATTTTGTAATATCCAATATAATTAAACACTTGATTTTGGCCCAAAGTCTTCTTTTGGCCACAGTTGTATAGCCACCATGCATCGCCTATTTGGGCAATTTTGTAATGAACAGTTTCTCCAATATAATTAAACATTTGATTTTGGTCCAAAGATTTGGTGCAATGAAATTGTTGTTTTTTTATTTATTAAATGTATAGGGAAAAAAAGGCAACTGACCATTTGGATGGGTCCTACCAAGGACCATCCAAATGGTCATCTGCTTTTTTTAAAAAATACTCGCGTGCGCAGTAATGGTTGCGGTAATGCTTGCGGTAAGTCCAGCGGAAATAAGAGCGGAAATATAGCCGGGCCGATTACCGTGTGCATTGCTGAAGGACCATTACCGCGAGAATTGACTCGAGCATTACCGCCCCCGAGATTTTTTGACTTGAGCTTTTCCTTTGTTTTTGTGCGTCTATCTGAGCGGTAATGTGCTCCAAATGTCATAGTGATGGTAGTATTACTAGCATCTACGTGTAGGTACTCTAGGTAATCTTCAAGCTAATTTATTTCTATGAGGTACATGCAGCAAAATTCCTAGTATTGAAGTACCTAGTCTATGCACTTTGGCCCAAAACACCTTTGTTTGCTTTTATGTATACTTGAAGTACTTGTTTGACCTCATGCTAGCTTCTACCCGGGGTGAAGGTATTTCATGGTTCAAAGTACTTTAGGATATCCATGAGTATGAAGAGTTCCTATATACTATACCTATGGTGATACTAAACTATATTTGACTTTATATTGTTGCTCCAAGAGTACCAAAAGATTGCCTTTTGGAGCATATACACCTCTGGGGCTTTACAGACAACATTATACTTGATGTAATACTACATATATGAGTTTACTCCCTATACACATGGTACCTATACTAGTGCATGCAAGAGACAAAATAATTCGAGAGTTTTCAAAGCATATCTATGAATCTTCAAGAAAAATTTATTGGATGCTTTATGTAAGATTTTTGTCTCATACATTTTTGGCACACATCCTTTTTGTTTAGAGACACTCGCGTCTACGTTCTCTAGAAAGCAAAAACAATGTCTCTTATCCCTTACGTGATGCAATGAATTCAATGCTGTTGATGTTGGCATAATTGAATGGAAATGATCCCACCTCATTCTATTTTAATCGTGAATTAGCTATTGCAAAATTTCATCGATGCAACCCTGTGAACCTTGCCATCTCTGAAGTGCTCATAGACCTTGATGGATCCCCTTCGCTATTCACCAACATCATGCATAAAGCTCTTTTAAGCTTCATCTCCTCTCCAAACAAGGATGATTTGACTTTGGTGATTGTGCCTTGTATATTGGAGAGTATACACTTCTCTGATCCACGATGCAACCATCCTCATTCCACATGCAATAACCATTGGCAATAATAGTCACCAACCTGGGCATTGAATTTACAAACTCCTTCATATTATTTTAAAACCCCCACACACAATGAGCGTGCCCTATATGCTTGTGAAGGTTGTTGAGCCAGCAGAGGATCACACCCACATTTTTGCTCACACTCATCATTTTGTAACCATTGATTGTAATAAATGTCTTTCCGACATTAATTTTGATTTGAGCCATTCATTAAGTAACGGGACTCAATTGAGTTTCCAGCTTGTAATCCCGAAGTAATTTCACTTGCTGATGTAATTAGTTAGAGATGTTCTCACCTCCAAGGCTGAGGTATATAAGCCAAAGTTTTTGTAACCTAAGGATTCAGATTATTAATCAAAGTGAGTTTTTGAGCGCCGTGACTGTGTCTGAGAGAGAGTGAGTGAGTGAGAGAGAGAGAGTCTTATCTACTTGCTACGCGAGCTACGGAGCCGCCATTGGAGAAGCGACACCGCCATTGTGTTAGCAACGGCAAGAGCTACGCACAGATACCAAGAGTGCGCGCTATCGGCTTCTATGTGTGGTAAGTTCCTACGAGCTTCGGTGTGAGTTTTCTTCCAACTCGTGTGTCGGAATGGAGCGTGCAACATATCTATAGAACCACAACGAGTAGAGCTACACATTAGTACCATCGGGGTCAAGTTTCGATCACCTGTATTTTTCGGCCTGTCTTCATACGCGTTTACCGCACGGAGTGGTTATAGGTTGATTTTGCAGTTCAAGTCTTTAGGGTGTTGTTCTTACCTAGTGTATAGACTTCTCCTTGAGTTTGAGATCGATTCAATGATTCTAGATCCTGTTTCGTGTAGCATTCGTTTGTAGTACGGATTTCAGTCACTTGCGTATTTTAGAACTTAGATTTGATTTCCTTAGTAGTGATTGTCATTAGAAGGTCGAGTAGGTGATTTGACACCCACCTAGTTGTTTCCATGCGCCTGCGGGTCAAGCTCCGTCCTCGTCTGACAAATTCTGTTGTTGGTTGAGTTCTCGCTATTTAGCTTTCGCTAGCGGCGTAACCACCTTAACATTTGGCGCCGTTGCCGGGGACGAGAGCCCTAAGTAGGTGACCTTAGACTAATCCTACGAGGTGAGTCGTATAAACTACTTTGTATACTTTAGTTAGAAAAGATCTAGGAGTGGTGGACTCCAAAGATCTCGAGAGATACTAGGAAGTGGGGTATTCCTGGGTCTTCCGAGTTGACAGTATTTTTAGTTTAGCTTAGATTTGTTTGTTGTTTTGTTGGTGTTGAGTAGTTGTTGATAGAAGAAGAATTTGCTAGTCCGTGAGTGACAGTGGATCTCTTTAAAATCACAATTACCAAACCCATTTTATGATTAGGAATAGCTTAGGTAGGACTTCATTTGATCCTGATCTGGAGCTAGTAATCATTGGAGTATTTGCTTGATATGGTTGATTGCATGTTAGATCACTAAACCGTCGAGTTAGTAGTGAAACTTGCAATAAACAAAAGTCAGAGAAATTTTCTGTGTATCTGGGAGTTGCTGAGCACTTGAGAAAGCTTTAGGAAGGATTCTGTGCCAAAAAACTCGAAATCTGCAACTTTAGACATCATACGCGTATGATGTCTAAATGACCAAACAGAGACCAAAACAAAAATTTTGACTTTACCAGAGTGTTCAAAAAGGGGGGTTATACCCTAATTTCAACTTAAAACAAGAGCATTAACACTCAAAGAAACCCAAAAAGACAAGTCGGAGTCCAAGAAACGCAAAGAATATGAAATTTTGGATTCAGATCTTGTTTTTACATTCAAACCTGACAAAAACACTTGAAACTCAATTATAAACATTGGAGAAGGCTTAAAACCAAGAATAGTCAAAATCTGGGACAAAAGACATCATACGCGTATAATGTCTTTTAGCACATCCACTGCTTATTTTTGATATCTGACCTGACAAGATTGTTACAAACACTGTAGAAAGCATAAATATCAAGTCTTGACCCAAATTGATGAAAAAGACATCATACGCGTATGATGTCTTTACCTAATTTTGGACATATTTTGATACTTTGCCAACACAGATCCATTGTAATAGCTGTCTAGAGGTTATATTTCAAGTTTCATCCCATTTGGATCACAATTGACCCAAAACAAGTCAAAAGCGGAAAATTGCCAAGAAAAGCCTAAATTAGCCATAACTTGCTCAAACAGAGTTCAAACTGAATTTTGTGAGTGGACAGAGCATAAGGGGGCTACTGAGAGTGAGCATAACCAAAATAGTCCAAATCTGTGAAAAAAGACATCATACGCGTATAATGTCTTTTTCAGCATAAGTGCAACAAAATTCTCACTTGACGAAACAGAAGATGTCCAATTGACAAGATTAAACAATTGACCAAGTATCAGTCAGTTTGGATCAATTGTGACCACAAAAACTTGGGAAAACAAATTGCCGAGATGGAAAAGTTAAAGTCCTTTAGGGGAATTGATGAATTTGAGATCGGGCAGGAATCTCCAGAATAACCAACCAAAACAAGGGGAACAAGCAAGTGTCATATCAACCGAGGGAAGTGTAAACCAAAGTTGGGTGCAACCATTAGAGCCGATCTTTGAAGGAAGTGTTTCTGATACTTCTTCGGAGAGATCTTACGAGATTTTCACCGAACACATGGAACACTTGAACCTGAACAACAGAGAAAATATGGCAGCAGGATCATCAAACCCTTCCACCACAATGAAGCTATTGTTCATAAAATATCAGTACGACAATGAGCAAGGTGCTAAGATCTACAAAGATGGAATGGACCGCTATTGTGTAAAGATAGAAGAGAGACCTAGTGAGTTCAAGGACTTAGTGCCTGTGAGCTATAGCGGAGATAGATATCTAGATGACGAGGGAACCATGTACTTGGTAGTCCTAAACCCTAACATTGTGGACAAGTGGGGATTGATGGGCACCAAAGACAAAGTAGATGAAGAACTCGAGGAGAAAGCACCAATAATGAACTTCCCTGATGCGAGGTTAAGAAGAGAGAATGAAACTACAAGGATCAACACTGATAACATCTATGTGGGGCTATACAAATATAATAATGGGGAGCAAGATCCCTATTATAGATGTGAAGAACCCTACACTGGAGAGTTGACAGACCAAAAAAGACTTTATGTCTTTACCTACACAGAGGGATCGGAAGTGAAAATTGCCGCTTACGACAAGTATGGGAGGCAATACTCAACAATGGGCAAGAAAGAATTAGAAGGATATACATACTTTGGGGGACCACTACATCAGTATTATGTTACTTCTAGCTCACAAAGACCACACCAACAAATGGAGTGCAAAACCCAATGACGACAGGAGGACAAAGAACTCAGGCTGCTGACTCTTTCAGTCAACCTCAGTACTCGAAGCCCGGACCAATGGGATCATTACATTCCAGAGAGTCAATGGATACGAATCGAGGTAGTGCAGTTCCAATCCCCACGTATACCACTCCAGGTCCAAGGTTCGAAGCGGAACCATCACATTTACCTCCTAGTAGTAGATTCAGGCAGGGGAACCGACAAGGGTAACCCATGAAGTCCATGATGCTAGAGAAAGCTTTAGCCGGGACACAGGAGCAATGAGATTGGTAGCAGACCATAGACGTATGAGACCATCTCAAGTAGCCAAGTGTATGCCAAAGAAGTATGGTGGTTCAGGAGATCCGTATGCACATGTGTCACTCTTTAAGCAAGTCTTAAGAGCTGAGCAGATAACCGATTTCCATACACAATACGAGGGATTTGGTCTTACTCTGAAAGGTACGGCATTGACATGGTTTCAACCACTGAACATAGGGGGTTTCCATGACATTGACCATTTGCTAAGAGAGTTTGCCGAGGAGTTCTCAAAATGAGGGATTAAGCACAATACGGTTTCACAAATATATGCTTTTAACCAGAGAGAACACGAAAAAGTGAAGGAATCTTCACTTCGCTTCAAACAATACATTGAGAGATGTCCAGTACGTGAACGACCACAAGATGACAGACTATCTGTTCTCTTTATTGAGGGATTGAGAAACGACACTCTCAAGAAGGACTTGCACTTGAAAGCTTGTACAAGTTTCGAGCAAGTAACGAGAGAAGCATTGTACTTAGTGGATAACTGTACGGTTTATGGAGAGGTGTCAGCGGATACAGATTTTGCATCCAGTAGCTCTTCCTCTGTAGCGAGCGAGACTACCACTAAAAAGAATGTTCAAACAACAACCATGCCAAATGTAGAGCAAATGATAGAAGATGCTCTAAAAAGGATGGCACCATACCAAAAACCATTGCCAAAACCACTGAAATGGTGTGCTATTGAACAAAAATGGACAAACCATCCAACAGAGGAGTGCTATTACAACAAAGGGTATGTAAGGGAGCGTCAGTATGCACCTCCTGCTCAATTAGCACCACCTCAGGTACATCCAGTACCTCGATACCCAACGGGAAATGTACCAGGACCTATGGGGATAGAAAGACTGCAACCGGTATTGGGACAACAACCACCTTTACCAAGAGCAAGACCAGTGGGCATTAGATATGCACCAATCTTAGAGAATCAGGAAGAACAAGCCTTAGTGCCTGTTCAAGCCTATTATGAAGAATCTGGTGCACACATGTCTCCGACTGTGTATTACCCACCAAAAGAACCCAAACAACCAGAACCATGGGGCATGATTGCGAATGTTGGAATACCAACAGTTACAAGTGCTTCTGATGAAAAGAGATACAATTTGGACACAAGAACATTGATGTTCATAGCTCATGGAGGGTTAACAGGACAAAGACCATCCTATCCACAAAGGACGAATCAAATGGGACCAAGACCAGCACTAGGACCCTATTACAAGTGTGGAGGTGACCATCTGATGAATGTTTGTCCACATACGGAAATCATTAGAATTAACGCTTATTGCACTGAGTGTGGGGTTACTCACTTCATTGAGGATTGTTTAAAGAATCCAAACAAAGTGCAAAAGACGACATTGAATATGCTAGAAACTATTCCTACCAGCAGTGGGTCTGAAAATGAAACTCTGATACCAACGCAAGTTGTTACTAGAGCTCAAGCTAAGAAAACCACTAGAGAACCTGAGAAGGGAAAGTTAGCGACTGAAGTGGTTAGTCAAGGACCGCGGAGTCAGAGAAACACATGGAAAGCTAGAAAATCACTCATGAAGTTGAGAAAAGAACGTGAAGACGCTATTCTAGCTGAGGAACTAAAACGAACTAAAGATAGATTAGAAAAACTTGAGAGTCAAAACGGGAAACGAGAGATGAGCCCGGAAAGAACGAAACAAAAGAGTATTAAAGAAACAACGAGCTTAAGCTCAAGGGGATCAATGCTAGTCGACAAAGTACACGAACCATTGGACGCACTGATGAGAGCTTACGAAGCTAGGTTAAAGAACAACCAAACACAAGAACAGAGGTGGATGACATACCCAAACACGGAGTTGGAAAAGAAGAGACTTGAAATGTGCCAGAGAATGATCAAGACTGCACAAGCCTTATTAGAACCACCAAGAGAAACAATGAATTGTGGAACGGAAAACCCAACTCAGCAAGAGACTATCATTTCACGGGTAGCTGAAAAGACTCCCAGTGCACAAAAGCCTGAAAATACACACAAGGATGACCGCATAGTATTGAACACAACCGATCAGGAGATAGAGAGTTTTCATCCAGTCATACAGAGGTCTTACGGAAGAGATGAGGATTACAATGAATTTTGGAAACAAATGAGAGAGGCAAACTTTGCAAACGAGCTAAGTTGCCAAGCTAATCAGACAAATTGGGAAAAGGACATCAGGAATCCTCCCATAGTGGAATTTGAGGCAGGATCTCAAGTGGACTTGGATCTGCAATCTTACTGGGGAGATGGGGGCTCTGTTAGAACAATGGAGAGCAAACCTCACTCACTGAATACCTTACCTTCATACTTAGGAGAGTATGAAGCAAAATCCGAGATTAGAGCACTTCCCTCACGAAGAATCTCATCAGAAAAATCATGGACTCGCAAGGATTGATAGAGATCTTGTCAACACCAGTGACATGCACTATCACTCTAGCTGAGCTTTTGAGGCTAAGACCACATATGTGGACCACTGTAGGAAAATGCTTGGAGAAATTTGGGATAAAAGACCCAACATCGAGACTGCAAGAGGGTATACAAGAGCTGAGCAAACCACAAAAGAACGCTAAGCCTGTACCCTTAAACAAGGTCGGAGAGTATTGCGAAGGTGAAGAGGGGAATACAACCTTACCAGTTGAATTCCAAGGAGTGAACACGATGGCAATACTAGACAGCGGAGCTGGGGTAGCCATTGCTACAAAAGAAATCTGGAAAAAATGGGGGAAACCAGCAATAAGGAAGACTAGGTTGAAACTCCAATTATCAGATGGACACATGGAGAAACCTATGGGGTTATTAGAGAAAGTCGTAGTGACTTCTTGCGGCATTGAATACGAACATACTTTTGCTATTGTCGATTTTGGTAAGGAGAATAACTATGATATCATACTGGGAAGACCATTCATGAGACAGTTGAAAATGGTCCACGATTGGGGCTACGATCACATATACCTGAGAAATATGGAAACCACTACACGGGTGAACCTGAAAGACCATAGCTACAAAGATGTGAACCGAACACCGGTAGAGGAGTTTGATTCAGCTACTTTGGCGGGATCCGAATTTCCAACCTGGTTAGGTAAGCCCAAGGAGTTATGGATGTGTGGAGCCTTGAAATGTGGAAGTCTGAGGCGAGAAGAATATGTTTTAGAAAGGGCTATCGAAGACGAAGCTTATATAGGAGAACCCTTTCCAGAGGACACGCTTGAACCATTAGAATGGACACACATTCTAGCAACCCTAGATGTTTGTGCAATTTCGGATGGTCCCACAACGAAATTTTGCGACAAGGACGGGTACGATGTGGTTCCGTACTATACTCGAAAAAGAAACTGAAAAGAACGATACACTGGAAAAGGAAAATGAAGAAGAGGTGTTTCACGACATTCCCGATCATCCAGAGTGGGGAAATGAAGCAGACAACGAGTCAACGGACAATTCAAGCGGAAACGAAGAAACTATAACGGATGTCCGATTTTATGATTTTCCGAACCAAACTAAACAACGCCAGAAACGCTATAGAGCAAAGAGAAAAACAAAGGGAATTAGAACCAATCCGATGCCTAGAATAAGAGGAAAAAATCAATTCCTAATGCTAGTAAAGGCGGAAGATTGTGTTAAGGACAAGATTTCTGGAAGAATGAGAAGCAATGATCAAAAGAGCTTACGAAAAGACAAAAGAAGCTTAAGAAATCAAGTTCAAAGGAATGAAATGAAAACTGAAACAGAAAAATCAGTAAAGAACAAGCGCAACAGAGAACACACGGAGTCCAAGTTAGAACGTAGAAACAAGTATAGAGAGCTCAAGAAAACTCTGAAAGAAGTTTGGACGACAGAAATTGAGAGTGGAGAGGACGAAAACGCCAAAATCAAGGAAAACATGGATGTTCCCTCTCACTACAGGAAATTCACAATAGAGGATAGGAAGGTGGTATTAACCCAACCTATTCGAGAGAGAAGGGAGAACGAATCTTATGACGGACCGGAGGATGCAAAAAAAGTTGATTTAGCAGCTCCAGGTGAGACACCTAGACCGGTGTACATAGCCACAGATTTGTCTCCAGGCGAGGAAGAGAGACTTTTGAGTCTTCTCCGAGAGTACAGGGATGTGTTTGCATGGTCTTATAAGGACTTAAAGGGAGTTGACCCATCGATATGCCAACACACAATCCCACTAAAACAAGATGCAAAGCCTAGCAGACAGAGACCATACACATATAATGATACGTTTGCTAAGCGAATCAAAGAAGAGATAGATAAGCTAATGGAAGCTGAATTCATATACGAGATTGAACACACCGATTGGGTATCTCCAATTGTGGTGGTACCCAAGAAGAACGGAAAACTCCGAGTGTGTGTCAACTTAAAGAAAGTGAATGCTGCAACAATCAGGGACAATTATCCCCTGCCGATAACTGATCATGTTCTAGAGCGTGTATCAGGGAAAACAGCATACTCCTTTCTTGATGGTTTTTCAGGATATAACCAGCTAGCCATAGCACCGGAAGATCAACATAAAACAGCTTTTGCAACGGAGTGGGGAATTTATGCTTATCGGGTTATGCCTTTTGGTCTAACCAATGCTCCCGCAACCTTCCAGAGGCTGATGACGCATGCTTTCAAAGAATACTTAAGGTTGTTTCTAGAAATATACATGGATGACTTATGTGTACATTCTCTTCTGAGAGATGAGCATCTAGAACACCTAAGAAAAGTATTTGAGAAATGTAGGACATATCGCATTTGTCTCAATCCTGAGAAATGTGTGTTTATGGTCCGACAGGGCAGAATTCTGGGACATATTGTCTCACAAAACGGAATATCCACGGATTTAGAGAAGATAAAAGTTATAGTGGATATGCCTAGACCAACCAATGCGAAACAAGTACAGAGCTTTATGGGACATTGCGGATATTATAGACGATTCATTTACATGTACGCTATAATAGGCCAACCACTTTACAGGCTAATAGTGAACTTTGAATGGACAGAGGAGTGTGAGGAATCATTCAAGAAATTGAAAGAGGCACTCATTACTGCTCCAGTCTTGAAATCACCAGATTGGGAGAAGATATTCCATGTGCATATAGATGCTTCGGCATATGCAATAGGATGCATTCTGGCTCAGCCAGAAGAAGGAAACATGGATTTTCCTATCTGTTACGCCAGTCGACAGCTCAACAATGCAGAGAAGAATTACACCACAACAGAGCGAGAAGGATTAGGAATGATATATGCTGTGAAGAAATTTCGGCATTATCTTCTAGCCAACAAGTTTGTGTTTTTTACGGATCACCAAGCCTTGCTCTACCTAGTGAATAAACCATGCAATACCGGGAGAATAGTGAGATGGTTCATTATCTTACTGGAATTCGACTTCACGGTAGTAGTAAAGAAAGGAAAAACACATCTTAGAGCTGATCATCTTTCGCGATTGACGAATGGGGAAGACCCTATAGGAGTAGATGACGACATGCCAGACGCGTACTTGTTCAACATAGAAATGATACCGAAGTGGTCTCAAAATGTCGTTAGCCTATTAACCTATGGAGGAGAGTTTGATAGAAGAGAATACAACCAGAAACATATTGCTATTCAGCAATCCAAGAATCTTCAATTGGTTGCAGGAAGGTTGTATCAATTGGGAAATGATCATGTTTTACGACTATGCATCAATCCTGAGGAATATAGTATATATCTGTGCGAAGCACATGTTCAGGAATGTGCATTTCATTGTTCAAGAAGGAACACATATAGGAATTTGTTACAATTGGGAGTCTATTGGCCAGGAATGAAAGAAAGCGTACATGAATATGTCACTGTATGTATTGTATGTTCATCAAAACCGCCAGCAGAGTATTCGACATTATATCAGATAATGATCGCTCCGAAATGGAGTCAGTATATTGTTGAATATCTCACAAATAGAACTTTCCCAGAAGGAACGTCAAAAGCTCGTCAAAAATCTGTAGAGACAGAAGCTAGAGATTACACTTTAATAGGATATCAACTCTATAAGAGAGGTAAAGACAACCAGCTCAGGATTTGCGTATCAGAGTCTGAGTATGTGATAATCCCGGAGCAAGCTCATGGAGGAGTAGGTGGAGGCCATTTCTCAGGTGATAAGACAACAAAACTTGTCTTAGCCGCAGGAATATGGTGGCCAACATTACATATGGACGCTGAGGAATACGTTAAACGCTGTGATGACTGTCAGCGGACCAAAGTACCACTTAAAAGAGATGATATGCCGCTTAGACCAATGATGGGGGCAAGAGCTTTTGCAAAATGGGGGATTGATTATGCCGGACCCATTTCACCTCCTGCATATAAGACTCATGCACAATACATCGTTGTGGCTACAGACTATCTAACAAAGTGGGTCGAAGCAAAGGCAACTCAAAAAGCAGATGCCAGGACCACGACACAATTTCTATATGAATACGTCTTTGTACGATATGGATTGCCAATAGAAATTGTGAGTGATCGAGGCACACATTTTATAAATGAAGTGATAGAGATCCTTCTAGATGAATTCATGGTAATCCATAGGAAATCAGCCCCGTATCATCCACAAGCAAATGGACAAGCTGAAGCAACAAACAAAACCATATGCACGGTCCTTACGAAGATTGTATCTGAGTCGAGAACTGACTGGGACCAGAAGTTGCATTCAACATTATGGGCATATAGGGTAGCATATAAAACATCAATAGGAACGACCCCATATAACATGGTTTTTGGGCTAAATGCTATCTTACCAATAGAATTCTTGATTTCAACCTTAAGGGTGGCTAAGGATCTAGAGTGGACAGGGCACGAGCTTTCTGATAGAATAGATGACCTGGAAAAGCTAGACGAGCTTCGCCTAAAAGCAGTAGCTTCTATCTACGCTCAAAAAAGGCGACAAAAGGAATTTTTTGATAAGCATGTGCGGACTAAAGAGTTTAAGGTTGGGGACTATGTCCTAGTTTACACTCTGAAACAGCATGCTAAGAAGCTTAAAAAGCGAGGGATGGGACCTCTGGTGATTAAAGATCTATCACCAAGTGGAGCCGTCAAGCTTGCTACATTAGACGGAGAAGAAATGCCCAATTGGATTAGTGGATGCAGAGTGAAAAAGTATCTTTTGCCGCTAACCCAAGACATGCTTCTCAAAATACATCAAGAAAAGCTGCGTGTCCAGAAAAAGAAAAAGATTGTGGAGGAAGCGCAAGCCGAGGCGAAGGAAAGAATGGAGAAAAGAAGACTACTGCGTCAGAAACAGCGCAATGAAGGAGCAATACGAATAAACGCAGTCAGTATGACAGAAATGGATAATGACAAAGAAGAACCCATCATTGAATGCAAAGTAGGAACCAATCAAATCAAAGCCAGAGCACTATTGGATTCAGGAGATCAAACTAACCTACTTTCACTCAGTTTGTATAGACAATTGACAAATGACACTAAATTACAAACTGCCAAGCAAGAGTTAAAGAGTTACTCTGAGAATTCAATCAAAACTGTCGGATGCACAGTTTTACATATACAGATTAACCAGTATGTGTATCCTCATATGTTTTACGTGGTTGAAGACCACGCTACACAATATCCATTATTGCTAGGACAACCATGGCAGAAGTAATACAATGCAATGATTGACTGGAGTTCTAAATCAGTGCTTATCAAATACGAAGGTGAAAGTCAATCAGTTAAGTTCACCAAAGAAGTAGAGCCAACTCCAAAGGAAGAATCCAAGAACAAAGGTAAACAACAACCAGAGAAAAAGAAGAAGCAATGGCAACCAAAAGTTTCTATACAACTGGATTGCTCTTCGACGAGGAACTCTCAACTGTGGATAAGGAAGACAAGCAATAATATAACAGCTCAACCTTGGGAAAAAACGGAGTCAAAGTTGGTATGGAGACCAAAAAAGGTTGTGCCAGAGAACACAAAGGTGGAAAACAGAGTTTTCAATACCATACAACAGAGTGATTCCAGACAATCACGGACAGTGAAACAGATCTGGATTCCAAAGAAGTTCATGGCGGCACAAAGCTATAGCAAGCAAATTTGGATCCCAAGGATTTGTAAATAGGAACTCCCTTCAGTACAATCCACGGAAACTCCTAGGTATTTCAAAACGAGGAAATCAACACAAAGAACAAAGCAGGTTTGGGTCGCAAAGAGTTTGTGGCAAGCACAAGTGAAGCGGAAGCAGTTTTGGATTGTGGAAAAGAACAACAAGGTAAAGAAGAATCCATCTACTGATTCTACTACCGAAGTGCCAAAACCAACCCAAAACCCGACCACCAATCCTTCAATCAAACAAAGAGCAGCTTTATTGGAAAGACTGTTGTATCATCGCTCTACAATTGCATTGGGAACTTATGACCAAAACAACTACAATGCTTCGCCCACAGACACTTCATAGTCGTCCGGGAGGACTCAGACTAGGAGGGGGGGAGGTATACAGGTATACAGGAGCTACAAAGCAGCTACAAGCGACAAAAACAAAGAAAAAAAAAATTATATTACAAGGGCAGTGTCTTACATGATTTTGCAATTTTTATGTTTGATTGCGGATATTGAGAATATTTATGCCCTTATATACCTTGTTTTGCAACAAGAAGAGATCAAATGATGAATTTGGGTCTCTAGACGTGTAAATATCACTAAATAAGAGTGTTTTTGGAACTAAAAGGTGGAAAAAAGTGGTAATCCAAGTCCAGAAATCACAAATAAGTGTATATTCATATACACAGGGTTACCAGCTATTTATTGTGTATGTTTGGAATTTTTTGGCTTCAATTTGCTATTTTCCTTTATTTTTTATGATTTTCTTAATAAAAATAAAAGAAAAATAAAAAAGCAGGTGAAACGAGATCAGAAAAAAGAAAAGAATAGAAGGTGATGATCCTAATGACAAGGGCAACCCATGGTAAAAATTGAGTACAATTCGGGAAAAGTTGCGGAAAGCCCGAAATGACAGAATTTTGGCAAAGTGGACAGATTTCTCAGAAACAGGTCAAACGGAGTTCAAAATGAGAAATTTCAAATCCTAAAGTGCATTTCACGACGAGATAGGAGCACATGTCAAATTTGGTAACAAGTGATCTGGGAAGTTCGAAGTTAAGTATTTTTCACTTCACTTTCAAGCTCATTTCCACTATTACCTTCTTGGAGAGAGCAAAGAGCACACAGGAGCATCCAACCTTCTACAGCCTTCTACGACTGCTACGAGAGCTCAGAGGACACCAGACATGAGAGGTAGACTCGTTGCCATAAGCTTTTGATGCTTATCATTAACTTTTGTCGCGAAAACTGACCAAAACCAAGAAACAAGAGCAGACGGGGAATGCGGTAGAATGCTAGGTAGTGGCACAACCGCCTAACCAAACCTTGCAAGAATTTATAGGTGGGTTACCCTAGTATGGAAGATGAGTTTCTAACACTCAAAGCTCGAGAAAGAACGACTGGAAAAACCCTAGGTCAACAGAGCCAGCAAGAGGCAGACAAGAAAAAATTATCGAAACGACACGAAACTTCACAAGAAGTTCAACCACATCAAGGACAATGCAACCATAGAGTATCTCCAGGTTTGAACCACCAAAATTAGGTCGGAACAACCGATTCGGCTGCGGACACACAAAGCGTCATTTTGGCATAACGGCTGAAATTGACGACCGAATGAAATGAAACTTCACAAGCAGCTTCAAATATACATGGATGACTTATGTTTGCAAGCAAAACCCAAAAGAAAGCTGATTCACTTACCGATGGTGAAAAAGACGCTTTCGGGCAACCAAATGGAGAAAGATGGAGAACGGGGAGCCAAAGTCAAGTTCAACCAAATAGATGGCTTCACAACATATCCAATGAGCTGGAAATGAAACTCTCGAGAAGAAAAGTTGAAGAAATTCAACTCCAAGACAAAAAGACGACTTCGGAGACTGAAATGCCTATAAGGGGGCCTTTTAGCTAAACTGATGACTTTTTAACTTGAAAACTAGTTAGCAGGGCTTAGGGCACTAGCACAAAGCATTCTTTGCACAAAAAGACCAACATTTCAAGAAAAGACATCATACGCGTATGATGTCTCACAGCATGAATTTCACATCCATTTCAACATTTGAGTGCATAGTCTCATTCCACATGTTAATCACATCCTATGAACCAAGTATCATGACAATTGGAGTTAGAAAACCCAAGGAAAACAAAAAAGACGCAAAGTAGGCCATAAAATTGATTTTTTGGTCCTAATTTTGTCAAAGTAACTCCAAACTCATTGAAACTTTGTAGGATTGTTGATTAACACATCTACAAGATATTTGGAACCAAAAAGCACCATTTTGACACAAAAGACATCATACGCGTATGATGTCTATTTGCACTTACAGAGCCAAAACTGCTCATTTGTCATCATACATCCATTATATATATCTAATACATGCTACATATGAAATTTGGAACCATTTGGTCAAGAGGATCACCCCATTAGCCCAATTGAGAAAAATCCTTCACCTAAAGCCTATTTTTGGCCCAAATCCAACATACTCAAGTCCAAACCAAGATTTGAGTAGATATAGTCCTTCACTAGTACATGGGGAGTCCACATAACCAATCCCATGCAAAATTGATGAAAAAGACATCATACGCGTATGATGTCTCCAGAGCCATTTTTAGCCCAAAATCTATCCAAACTTCATAAATCCACTGAATAAGCCTATCTAAAGCCAAATCCAAGCTTATAGAGAAATTTGGTCCAAAAATACACTAAAAGACATCATACGCGTATGATGTCTCACTATGTGATTTTGGCACCTCAGGGCTTCAACCACCAAACAGAAGTGATCTACATGCCATTTGAAAGTGAACCACCAAGTTTTATCCAAGTTAGATCATAAAATCCAAATCCCTTTCAAAAATTTTCCAAGAGCCAGAACTGGACTAAACTGGCCAAAACTTGACCAAATGGTATCCAAACTCAAATCCAAGCATATGATAATCATGTATACACTATCAGCTACAAGCACAACCAATATGAAGTCATTTTGACACAAAAGACATCATACGCGTATGATGTCTCCAGCATGATTTTGAGCCCATTTTTCATATTTTTTTCACCTACCTTGCATCCTTAGGCCCTGAATAGCTCATGTTTCAATTTTCAAGTCATTTGAATAGTTAAAAGCTTCATTTCGGCTTTCAGTACTAAAAAGACGCTAACTTCTGAAATTGGAGTTACAGGATCCATGGATTCCGCCAAGTCATCCGCAATGAAGAGAAAAAGACCGACAATCAAAGATGCTCTTGCAGAAGCGGAACCCTTTGACATTCCAGCAGAAACCCTCAAGCCAACAAAAACTTGGGTGGAGGAAGCAGTATTGGAGAAAGAGGGAATAAAGATCTACCAGGGGACTTTCAGAGATCCTCAAGGGCAAGCGGTGGATGTACCTATGATTCCACAGGAATTGGTAGATTATAGCAGGTCAGAAGACATCAGCAGGTACCTGGAAAGGGCAGACTTGCACAGTTTCTTCACCTCGAGACCATCAGGTGTGGATACAAGAAGATTGTACGAGTTGGCAACATCCATTCAGAAGGATGGAAAAGCCACATTGACAGCCATGGATGGAGAGAAAGTAGAAGTACAGATCACTCCACAGCTCATTGCAGACGTATTGAAGCTGCACAACAAAGGGAGCTTGGTCAGGGAAGGAAGGGAGGCCATAGAGGTCTATGGGCCCAAGAAGCAAAATGCAACCTATGGAGATATGGCGGACCCAAGAGCGGCAACCCTTTGCCGACTGTACAACCAATTTCTTCATGTTTGCAGTAAAAGACCACAAAAGTATACGACACCACCCCATGCCATTGCGACCACCATCACATGGGCATTAAAGAGAAATATGCCAAAAGAGGTGAATTACGCTCAACACATCCACGAGCAACTAATTGCCATGCACAACGAGAAGCCAAGGTACATAGGAGGAGCGGAAATTCTGACAAGAATAGCTTATGAAGCTATTGGAGCTAGAGATCAGTGGCCAAAGGTTCCCTCCCAGAATGAGTGGCTTAGAGAAGCCGACGAGGAGGAAGAATAGCCCGAAGTATCCAAGAGGGCATCCACAAGAGCACGCCGGAAACTAGAAGTAGTTTCAGAACCTGCAGAGGATGTGGACGAGCCGCTTAGGAAGAAAGTAAAGAAGAAGGTTTCTCCCAAGCAAACCAAAAGTCAGAAAGCGGTAAGAATGGAAAGACTAGTGGAGCAGTTTAGAGCGGAAAGAGCTCTAAAGGGTGACTTTGAAGAAAAGTGGGTGCCAGACCCCACTAAAGTCGGAACTAGCTCAGCCAGGCCACATATTGATCAATACAATCAATATATTAAATCTTATGAGGAGTTGGAGGCTATTCTGGAGCAGCAACCTGTCGAGCCATACCCTGAAGAGGAGGTACAACAATTAAAAGCTGAGATGAAAAAAGACGACAAGGGGAAAAGGAAAGTAGATGAGTCTACTAAGCCTCAAGAGATAGACGGGCAAGCCGACAAAGGGAAATCCAAGGAAGCTGAGGACAAACATCCCTCTTTTACTGATGTACCAAGCCCGAAGAAGATGGAAAAAATTGTGGAAGAGACCACAGTAGAGGTGGACACAGATGTTATGGAAAAGCCAGAAGCCGAGACCAAAGAAAAGAAGATAGATCCAGTTCAGTAAAAGAGAAATGATTATGAGGATCTGGTAGCAATAGGATACACTGAAAAAGAGGCCCTTGAGGCGGTTTATGGGATCACCCTACAAATACAAGATGAACGGAGAGGGACGGAGGAAAAAACAAAGAGCATTAGAGTTGACAGATGATGATGAAAAAGACATGCACATGGTGCATGAACTGCTCAGCAAGATAAAAGAAAGGTCCAAGGCAAAGGAAGTAGAGATTGAGACAGCCAAACAAAGGGAAGCGGAGTTGCGAAGAAAATTAGAGAATGCTATGACTGAATCTGAAAGTCATAAAGCATCACTCTATGACGCGGAAAACGAGAGAGATGACTTGATACTCCAGCTAGCCGAGGCTTCAAGAGAAGTGACAAGTGCACAGGAAGCAAGGGAGCGGCTAGAGGATGAGTTGGAGGCGGCCAAGGATGAGCTCATTGAGCTAAGGGAGAGAGTCGAGCTCCAAGAAAGAACAATCACTAGACTCAGGACTACCCCTAGAGCTAGCAGAGCAGGAACCGAACAAGAGGGAGTTATCATACCAGCTTTGGAAGACCAGGTCCGAAGCTTACAAAGAGAGCTGAGATTAGAGCAAGTGCAAAGGTTGCACATTGCGGAGGGATCATTGGCCGCAGAGGAGAGGCTCACATTAGAAAATCAAACACTACGGACAGAGAATGAGGCCCTCCGCAAACAGCTCCAAGATCTACAAGAGCAACAAAGAAGAGAGACAGAGACACCACAGGAAGAATCAGGTGGAGCAGCCATAGAGCTAACAGAAACTGGAGAGGCAACCACAATTGAAGATCCAGCCCCAGATCAAGAGGTGGCCTCGACTTCAAGAATCTCTGAAGAAGAAGAACAAAGGCTCCACGACCAAATAGAAAAGTCAGCAGAGGAGAGTGCCAAGGCGAAAATGGAATGGGAGAGGAGACTCCTAATCTCCATTAGACTTCAGGGACTTGACACAAAAGTGCTCCATGAACAGTGGATGCAACCCAGCCTGCCTTTCCCTTTGATGAAATTTGAAGTGCTAACGACGAAAAAGAGAATAGAGGAGGAGCAGTATGTCGCTCTTTACGAAGGCGACATTACAAAGGAGGAACAATCAAAGAAGATAGTAGATTCACAACTTAGATGGAGGAAAGGTTGGCTGAACAAATACCCAGCCTACCTCATCTACTTGGTGGAGGCACCAAAGGAGATCCGGGAGGATGCAACCTTCTGCCCGGTGCCAAGAGTCAGAAACTGGAAAGAGCATGGCAGGATTGCAGAAAAGAAGCCAAATTGGCTTAATTATCCCAGGATGCCAGGACCAAAGGCAGGAGAGAGAATAGGTAAAGCCTACATGGTGAAAACCCTAACGGGCACCATCAAGCTCTTTACTGGCTCTCATGACCTTTCAAGTCAGATGCTCAAGAAAATCTGTAGGACTCTCTTAGCTTGCATTGAAGTGTTCGCGCCAGATAAAGCCACGACCTCGAGTCTACTATTGACGGCTGACACGGTGACTGATATGATGTACGATCTTTCATTGCAGCCTTCTCCAAAAGTGTTACATCTCCTATACCAAAGGATTATGTTTTTGCCTAGCTTCCACATGCAAACATTCGAAGAAACTTTCTACACCGGATTTTTCACCCACGAAAGCAAAATATTCGGCCCAACCTTGACCATCGGCAACCTAAGATACGAATCACATTTGCAGATGCTCAAGACGACAAGACTTTATTGACCAAGCATAAAAGTCATGTCAGGGACGACATGAACGCGGAGGGGGGGAGTGTTGAGCTAGCAGAGGATCACACCCACATTTTTGCTCACACTCATCATTTTGTAACCATTGATTGTAATAAATGTCTTTCCGACATTAATTTTGATTTGAGCCATTCATTAAGTAACGGGACTCAATTGAGTTTCCAGCTTGTAATCCCGAAGTAATTTCACTTGCTGATGTAATTAGTTAGAGATGTTCTCACCTCCAAGGCTGAGGTATATAAGCCAAATTTTTTGTAACCCAAGGATTCAGATTATTAATCAAAGTGAGTTTTTGAGCGTCGTGACTGTGTCTGAGAGAGAGTGAGAGAGAGAGAGAGAGTCTTATCTACTTGCTACGCGAGCTACGGAGCCGCCATTGGAGAAGCGACACCGCCATTGTGTTAGCAACGGCGAGAGCTACGCACAGATACCAAGAGTGTGCGCTATCGGCTTCTATGTGTGGTAAGTTCCTACGAGCTTCGGTGTGAGTTTTCTTCCAACTCGTGTGTCGGAATGGAGCATGCAGCATATCTATAGAACCACAACGAGTAGAGCTACACATTAGTACCATCGGGGTCAAGTTTCGATCACTTGTATTTTTCGGTCTGTCTTCATACGCGTTTACCGCACGGAGTGGTTATAGGTTGATTTTGCAGTTCAAGTCTTTAGGGTGTTGTTCTTACCTAGTGTATAGACTTCCCCTTGAGTTTGAGATCGATTCAATGATTCTAGATCCTGTTTCGTATAGCATTCGTTCGTAGTACGGATTTCAGTCACTTGCATATTTTAGAACTTAGATTTGATTTCCTTATTAGTGATTGTCATTAGAAGGTCGAGTAGGTGATTTGACACCCACCTAGTTGTTTCCATGCGCCTGCGGGTCAAGCTCCGTCCTCGTCTGACAAATTCTGTTGTTGGTTGAGTTCTCGCTATTTAGCTTCTGCTAGCAGCGTAACCGCCTTAACAAAGGTGTACCTAAACCAAATCATTTAATGTGCAATGCTTATTAACTTGTAAGAATATTGGTAAGATAAGATCAATATACCAAATGATTGATTTTTTGAAAATGGCATGCATAAGTGGATTACTAGGAGGATTCCTCTATCAAAATTATATATGTATGTCATCATTTGTCTCCTTCATATGGATCCCCTCTTATATGTTATGTTCTCTACTTGTGAAGATGATGAAGGTTAAACATAGCAAGGATGAATGCTTGACCTTCATCCATTAAAACCATATACAAATGTGATCATTACTCTCATTTTGATATCACCTTTGTCACAAAGTGCATTGTGTGTATGCTTGGAAGGAATGAAACATGAGCATAAACTAATGTTGATCTTCATCCTCCCACACATGCACATAATATCTAAGTGCTATACCAAAGCGAGGGGTCTACAATGTAGAAGGAAAATGGCACATGGAAGCTAGCAACGGAAGGCAAGATCAAGCCAGCCAAAAAACTTCCTTACCATATTCAACACGTCACAAACAATGGTTTGCAACTTAGAGGGATTTTCTTTAGAAACTCCTAAAAGGTCTTCAAGAGCACTGTCAAGTCAAGGAGGCCTTCTCGTATGCGCACTCAAGTCACCTCTCAAAGAAAAAGCACTCTGCTTGTGCAGGATAAACCTCCAAAAAAGAAAGATTTTCACCTCCTGAATGGTTTATTTTCATTTCATGGTAGCAATTTCAACGAGCGTAAACAGTTTATTCAAGTTTTTTATATGAAAAATAGCATAGTCAATGGCTAGCCTCAAGGATGTGGAGTTCGGAGCATGTTTTGCCAATGTCTATGGGGTTGGTGCTCCTACTAGACAAACATCACCGATTAGCCCTTGCAAGACCCCCCCCCCCCCCCCCCCCCCCCCCCCCCTCTCTCTCTCTCTCCTCTCACACACACACACACACACAAAGTATGGCTTGGAACTGGAGGCAAATGTGTGTAGCAATAGATTTAAAGGTTATCTCTCTGCAGTTATAAAAGGACCTTCGTTGATCAAAACCATTTTAATTTATAAAATCTATGTTGAGGCAAAAATTTGTCTTTAATGTTTCTAACCAAGAATGGATTAATACAAGGGATGTGTGTTTCATGGTTAGTGGTAGCTTGCAATTCATTCATTATAAGTTGCTTCTCTTAGGGTGATGGGTTGAATATGGTAAGGAAGTTTTCCGGCCTTTAATGCTACGTAGCAAGAAGGGATTATGAGAGACCGCAGGGTGTAAAGACCCATATCCCACCCAGCCATCCTGTTTGATCTTATAGGGAAACCCTTGTGCCAGTGCGCTTAGTTTGACATTACTATCCCCTTGAGAAGTGTTTTTGTCCTCAGAAACAAAAGGGGAGTATTTCTTATTAACTTATGTTTTCTCAAGTGGAACCTTCTTTAGTTATGCCTTTCTACTTAACTAAAGCTTAACGATGCACATGATGACGAGTTTGTAAATTATGATAGTTTATAATGTGCTGGGGTTCATGCGACTAGGTTGGAAGCTCAATGAAATTGATCAAAAACTTGAATTTCAATAACATTGTCGTCCATATGCAAACATTTTTGTAAACTACTTACATGAAAAACCGGATGAACAAGATAAATTTGTAAGCCATATCTCCAACTCGCTCGAGTATTTTGAATGGACCATAATACCTAAGAGATAACTTAAATGTAGAACCAATTTTTAGTCTTTCTAATTGCTTTGAAACACATAAGAATACCTCTTTACCTTCCATGAAAGTCATTTGCCAATGTTTCTTACTTGCATACTTCTTGTATCTGTCTTTTGCCTATTAACATTTTTATGAGAAATTTTCAATATATCCATATGGTCTTGGATAAAGCCAATCCCACCGTAACTGATGATCTAAGCTGACAACTATACATAAGCATATAGAACACATATTTAGGAAAATAGGGAAAAATTCACAAATTTGGGACGATTCCTTGTGTCTCATGGACTTGAGGTAAGGTTGTATTGTACTAGGTTGTTGCACCTTTGAAAACCGTGATATAACATTTAATGGATGCTTATGAGTCTGCAAGATCCAATATGGTCCGTTTTTCACAACCATACTATACACTAGAGTGTTTTTGCACATGATAGTTTACAAATACACACACACACACACACACACACACACACACACACACACACACACACACACACACACACGCACGCTCACGCACTCAAAAGAAAATTTTCTTCCACACATGCTTCATTTGATAAAATGATTAAAATGTAAGCTGCAAGAAAAACTTGGGTGACTAAATTGAAAAAAACACCATTCATATTGAATAAGATTTCTTGAAGATTACAAAGATGGGATGCCAATATCAATGTTGATAATGACCCTAGCTATGGGTGGACTAATTTGCACCATTGCTAGAAGATTACAAAGGTGAAAGGCCAATGCTAAGCAATCATTCCTCCTCATTTGCATTGACATTTGATGGTGCCTCATGTTCATCAAGTTTCAACTGACTCTCTTTGGCCTTGAGGATTAATGCCTTTGGAAACTTGATTTTGTTCAAGAATCCGTCTACCCTTGGGCTTCCATGCCCAAATGATGTAGCTAGCGTCTTTCGAGCATTGAGGATCATTGATGATCTCTCTCCAGCACTTGTTCCAACAATCCTTGTAAACCTCCACATCACTTTCATTCTTCTCTTTGAAATTGGTGCCCAATATTGTATCTTCACTTGAAGGTAGGTTGCCGAGTCATTATTCTGATCAATATCTGTTGCTGCCACTCCTAACCACATTGGATAATTTTTTTCACAAGGTTTCACAAGGACAAAGTCTATCTTTGCCACATCAAGAGTTGGGTTGAACTCCTCAATAGGTTTTTTGTGCATTAGACCACAATAGTGGCCTTGAATTACGTCAAGTAATTCATCTACACCATCTTTGTGAGTGTCTGTGCACGTGTCAATGCAAGGGACTTGCCGATACACTATGTGAGAGCCACAAATGGCTCCAAGCACACAACTAGACTAACCTAGCAAGCTCAAGAGAGCAAGGGTGTGTCACTCACCACCCTACGCTCGCCTTCGTGGAGGATTCCTCGCCACAAAGAAGAAGGAGCTACCACCGTGCCGCGCTCAACCGCCTCAATGCCGCCGTGCCGTCATTGCAATGCTTGATCGCACTCTCTCTCCCTCTCTTTGTCTCTCTCTCTCTCTCTCTCATACACACACACACAAGGAGATGAAGAAGAAGAAGATGAAGATGGAGCAAGAGCACTCTTCAATTGCACAAATGAGAGAATGAATGATTTTTAGGTTTAAGTGACTTTTATTTGAGCTCGCCCCATTCACACTTGGGTGCCCATACTTAGCCAACTAACCCTTGAATGTTCCTGTTAGAGTGCACCTCTCATCGGCGATCACTCTTACCCTTTTCCTATTGGACCGACAAGCCCGGTCCCTGACTCTACCAAATAAATATTACGGCATCTATCGTAGGTGACATGAATATGCGTGAGGGTTAACATGTCCCCCTTCCTAATGTAGATTCCGTCCTCGGAAGCTATTGAGTTGAAGCTCATTTGTCGAGGTGGAAGAGCATTTGAGATGAATGTCCTTAGCCTTGTTCAGTCACTACAAAATCAAACAACATTGGCACAGTACTTGCATTCTCATATACAATTAAAAAGCATATGCAGTTGTAGTCAGACAAATTGATTGGTAATAGAATTTTAACCATTTGTCAGCAAACATTAAATTGTAATATAATCAAACGCATAAACAATTGTAAAGGTAAGAAACTAAACAAGTTCGGGGTCACTAATTTAACGATTCGAAAGGCACTAAAGATCGACTATTAATACCATGGGTAAGCTTCTCAATTTTCTCTGGTCAATTAAGTTTTTTAATCACGAGAGCCAAGTATTTCATGTCCAAAAGCTGACTAGAGACTATATCTAGAAGACCTCATAGTTAAGCTACGACAAAAGAAATTCTCATGAAATCATCGCCTGACTTATTTAATTTTTTGTGGGACCCCAAAGTATTTTCACAGTGATTCAATTTTGATGTGTGTGCTTATTTTGTATCCCTTGGGCTTTTTGCTTTTCAAGAAAAAGCGCCCACACTGGGTACCTCTAGGGCTCTAGTACCATAGGCGATACATGTGAGTGAAGTACCAAATCAAGCTAAGATTTCTCTTCTAGCTTAAGATTTTACATTGTGGCACTTTGGTTTTTTTGTTTGTTTCCTCGTTTCCAGCATACAGTTCAATAGGGACTAAGCCCACTAGAAAGCCCTAGTACATTGCACACAATGCTGCCTAAATTGGATTAAGAACTTAAGTAACCATTGATTATCAGGAAGGCATTCCCCATGGTATTAAAAGAAGATCTCTAACGCCTAGCTTGGTCAAACTAGCTTAGTCGGACTGCTTGTTTTTTAAACCTAAACAAGTGATTATGACAAAAATTACATTGAGTTTAATGTTTGATACTAAGCAAATGCACTAAATATTTGCTACCAATCACAGTTAACGCAGACAAACATGGATGCAAAAAAGATAAGGGGCCATGCTAATGGACAAAAAACACTTGTTTGTGTTGATGGTCGTGCTTGATTTGAAGTGTGAACGAGAGAAAGATTCCATGAAGCTCCAAATCCTAACAACAGTAACACGTTCCTGTACACACTATGAAACACAAGAATACCTCTAGAAGGCACATGAGTGGGAAAAAACAACTTTGCTAATCACTAAACTCTAAAATAGAAACACTCCTATCGTACTAATCCTACCTACCCTCCATCACTCGAGTGATGAGGATCAAAGGTGTTTGATGACGTAGGTTTCTGTTTCAGTGTATTGGATGTGAATGTGTAGGTCTGGGTCAATGTTTTGACTTTTATTGTGCACACTCGTTTGCTAATTGCTCTTGCTCTTTACTATTTTTTGTTTTTTGTGAGTATATAAGGCTTTATATATACATTCCCTAAGATCGGAAAGCTCAAGGGTCAGGGAAAGAAGGGTAAGAGGGAAATAAATCAATAGGCTAATGTGAATGAAGACTCCCCCCTTCCTTGGGTAGATCATACTTTAAAAGGATGTCATCACCTTTTGGAACCAGTTATTCCAATTGGTAATAGGTGAGTATTTTTTCCAATAGTTCTCTATTACCTTGAGTGCCTCATCGAGTTGCAAGGGTGGTAAGGTACTCTCCCATGAACGAACTTGAAGTAGTGCATCAAGTAATAATTGAACAATGGGAGGTGTCAAACCTTTTGTAACTTCATGGAGGCTACCTATGGTAGGTGGAGGTTGTGTAGAACCTTTTATCTCTATGGATGCATTACATGAGGACCTAGAAGCTTTATTCTTTTTTTCTATGGTTGAGTTGAGCAAAACAAGCCTTTCTTGCTTGGGAACCCATACTAGCTCCAGATCCATAGTATAGTGTTCTGTGATTTTTCCTTTCCCACGATCTTTCATCGGCTTTGTCGTCACAGGGTTTGACTCACATGGGTCAAGTGACAGGTAAGAACACAATCTACGGTTTGGCACCCAGATTTGATCATTTTCTTGATAGTAGCCCTGGGCTTCCAATAGTCATTTAGGAATCCAATGCCACGTTTCCTTATATTTCTTGGAGTGAGTGGGATGTTTCTTACAAGGCTTCTGTTTTTTATCATCAACCATGGTCGCTAAAGAAGATTTAGGGACCCACTTATATGTTTTCTTTGTTATATGAAGACGAGTCTTGTCAGAAGCTATATGCATTGCTTCTAGCATATTTAAGGGTATGAGTGGTGGCATTTCATCCCCCTCAGGTGTTACCCAGGTTGTCCCCCTATTTCCCCAAATGTCTATGGTTGCTGCTAGTTGGACCCAAATCCACATTGTCCGACTCAGTCATCCCAGGTAGTACATCCATATAAGGAGAATCTTCCCCAACATCAGTGTCCGCTTTACACGTGTAACAATACTGCAATGGGACCGAGTGAACTGTGGTGTCATATCTATGATCAATTATAAACATGTTTCCTAGAGGATGTGCTCAACCAGTTACAAGATCTAAATGAATAACAAAATCTTGGAATTGCAAGTAGACATTGTTTTTAGACCATTCATGCACCATTTTTGCTTCCCTCATGAAAGGACGTCCTACGATCATGTCAGATGCCATAGTGTGCTTGGAGAAATCCATAACAATGAAGGTAACTCTTATTTTATGTCCAAAGACCTTGATCTTGAGATCTTCTAGCATCCCGATAGGTTTAACAATAGACCCATTGGCCATCTTTACTACTATGGTTGTGGTCGCAAGGTGAGGTCTTCCCATAGTTTCCCAACATTTTTTAGTCACAATGCTAAACCCAACGCCACCATGAAGGATTCCCTTCACAGTTAATCCCTTAGTAGTGATTGGTATGGTCGCAATGGATTCATCACCCTCAAAGTATTATCCCAACTTGTTAACAGGTATTTCTATCACAAGGTTCTCATCTAGATTGGGTTGTGGATCTAAGTGTTTCTCCTCTATCGGCATCTCCCCAGCTCCAGCCATCTGTGAAAATTGTGGTAGCCCAAACTTCAGTTCTCCATTGAGGAAAGCTCAAAGAACTGAGACTAGCTCATGGTCTTTATATAGTTTGGACATGACGGTGGTTCTAACTTCTGAAGACATGAAATCCATCAATTTGGCAATGTTTAACAACACCTTTTGGGCTTCAGCCCCTTGACATGGGAAAGATGGGATCTCCATTTTTTTAATAGGATCAGGTAGTCCCTCTGTAAACATTCTTTCCATCAAGAAGTGAGTACTCCCACTTTCCCATGACTTTAAGTCACTTTCTTCTTGGATGATACTAGGTATGGCTAAGGGTCTATGGACTTGGTGAGGTTGTTGTTGCGTAAGGAACACTATGTCTGTAATCTGGATCTGCCTAGGTGCTAGTTCTAGATCCCTTTGGGTATCTTCTACCAAACTCCTCTGTAGGGTTTGGATAAGTTCCTATCTTCTTCTTGGATCCTGGCCATTGTGGCTCATGATGATCTTCCTTGTTTGTTTCTTTCCTAGTGGTCGTTTTGGTCTCCATGGTTTCACCTGAATCAGAATCCTCTTCAGCGTCGTTCATACATACGGGTTCGTTACCAGTCCCTATGTTGGTCTTTGAACTGGGGTCTCTTTCTTCAAGAATATAATTTTGTTTTTGTAGCATCGATTGTGTAGTATGTTTACTGGTACCACATGTGTACTTTGTGATGGCTCCTTGGTAACCTCAATCAAGTTTAATGACGTGATCTTTGGTGCATTTGGATTATTTGGACATTGGGCATTCAAGTGATCTATGCCACATCAATTACACATGAGTATTGGCATTGTAGACGTGCTCTCTTGATTGGTTTGCATTAGTGTGGCATTCTTTTATAGCCTAATAGGACACTCGGTCACACACACTCATAGCATTGAAGAGGTGGTCTCTTAGCAGTGTAATTGATATTTTGGCCTCTTGCAGCAAGAGCAGCTACTGAGACGATCCGGGGTAGGCAACAGGAGAGGCAACCTCTAAACACCTCTCAAGGCTCCCGTGCTGCTCAATTGGGGCTGGGGCAACCACAAGCACAACACAACAACAAACCCACAATCAAACCCAAACAAGATAGTGGCACCACCTAGTTATGGTATACAAACTAGAACGCAATTGAGATTTTGTCACAACCAAGAAGATGCACCACAAAACACACACAAGCAACCTCACACCAAGACACACACAAAATGGACTAGAGAGAGCTAGAGCAAAGGGAAGAGAGAGCTAGAGCAAAGGGAAGAGAGAGAGGAATGGATCTTGCGTAATACCTTATTTGTGACTTGCAAATGGAGATGGTTCGTTATGATGCTATCGTAGAGCTTGTACAAAACTCACTCAATGCTTAGTGAATGCTAAACATTGCCAACACACACACACACACACTATCTTAGGGTGTGGGAGACCTCTCACCACAGTACCCTCTTACAATGGACACAAAATTGGCAATGAAAACACACTAAAACACTTTATAAAACAAGATCAAACGATAGAAACTCAAAATACACAAGTCACCTTGAATTCATTAAACCGTATCACACAAGTTGAAGGACGAAGATTTGAACATCGAATCACGCTTTTGATGCACCAAACCTCAATTTATTAATGATGGAGGAAAATACACAATAGTGGTTTTGAGATTTTTGATCTCACGCTCTCTCACTTAAATGTGTAGCTTGAAAGCTTCTCTCACACCAAATGTGAAGCTCACAAAGTGGTTGCTATGCTTAAGTCTCTCCTCACACATAGAGTGTTGGGGTGCTATGTGAGATATTGCAGGTTATTTTACAAGAAGGAGAGGGGCCTATTTATAGGTTAGAGAATCCTCATTAAGATTATTGAAAATCCTAATTTACAAGCTTACAAATCAGGATTATGATTTTTTTATAATATCAAAACATTGCGGGCCTTCTTTATCTACTTGAGTCATGGATGAGGGCTCAAAAGAGAGCATTATTGATGGTAGATAAGGTGAAAGTAGAGTTTTAAGGAATGAGAGAGAGAGTTACTATGCACATGTCTTGAGGTGAGGTGTCTTTTATGGTTAGGTCAATGGCTATTTTGTGTAGTATGTTAGTGGATAGTGTTAGTAATCACTAGAAAGTTAATGTTATATTTACAATGGGTAGAATGAGGTGGATGGTTGAAGTAAGATGGTTGAATGAAGTGAGAAAATCCTTGTGATGGTGAAGCTTGAAGAAGGACTTACTTGTGTAGGTTCTCAAAATGACTATCGATCCTCTTCGTCTTCTTCTCTTCTTTATGCCACCGTTGTCAAGGTTGATTATCGCGATGAAAATGGCAAATGATTGATGAAATTTCTCAATTTTCAGAGGTTAAGCATGGTTTACATGCCGAATTTTATGTATATAGAGGGGTAAGACGGAATTGTACTTTGGAAGTAATAGAGAGAGACATAGAGATGATGTATGTACAGGTAGAGCTCATATGAGAGCTATGGAAATAAGAGGGGAGGTTAATGGTGAAGAAGGTGAGAGAAACCATGGAAGGTGTAGGTTTGAGTGAGGGATTGAGAGGAATGAGTGTGTGTGTGTGTGTATGTAGAAGTGTAGAAAGAGGTGAGAGAAGACTATGGGCTACTTGTGAGAAAAGTGGGCAGACTAGGGTCCACTCAAAAAATCCTAGCTCACCGGTGGTTTTTCCAAAAATCACCAAAAGTTTTGAGGTGATTATTTAGCTCTTGGTCCACATTTTCTCTATTGACCACTACTTCAAATTCATAGTGGAGATGGATATAAAAAATCCCACCAAAATACCTGTTTTTCTTCACAAAAAAGTCTTCAGTGGTCCCCCTTTTGTTGAATTTGCATATGGCTCCAAAGGTGAGCCCCTCCTTGCATGAGAGCATGACCTAATTGATTCTTAGGGGTTTAAAAATGTGCATGGTTATGGATTATGCATAAATATAATATATGGATATGATGAAAAAAAACAGGCTAGTATATATAAATTATTCATGGAATCTAAAATAGTGGGGACTATATATATATATATATATATATATATATATATATATATATATAAAATAAATATATGAAAATATAGGGAATCAAATGAAAAGGACCCTCATTGTTTTTATTGATGTATATTGATTTACAAGAGGTGAGAAAGAATTCCTGTAGGAAATAGGAATTTAGTGAAAGGCAATGACTGACGGTGAAGGGTATTTTGAGGTTTTCCTTGGAGTGGATTCACACCAAAAATAAGAGAAGCTTGCATGAAAATGATTTTTATAGAATACACAGGTAAGAAAAATTATGGTAATGGTGAGTAAATGTATATAGCATACTTAAGAAAATAAGGTATACTTAGGTAAAAATATTTAAATAAATACCAAAATAATTATGAAAATTTTCTATGTTTAGGCCCTATATACAATGAGATATTTACATATCATTGGGCCATAATATACTTTGGATTTTATTTTTATTCATTTTTTTGGCTCAACTAGCCTAGTGACTAGTTAGCTGAGGGTTTTATGGGAACAGTCTCCTAACTCATGCACGCCCATGTATAATGAAAAGGTAAGAATAGCCACAATATTTAGGTGATCTTGATGTGTGAGGTAGCTCACTATGGCAATTTTGGATAGCCAAAAAAAGGCTATCATTAGCCCTCCCCCAGGATGATGGTACATTCATGTACCATCATAAAGCATCTTTTCCAAAGAGAGTGCTTCTGAGTCCTTGACAAGATTTTCATTGTTTGGTCCCTGGGCATTTTTTCTTGAGTTACACTCATGCTTCATTGTTAACCCTCACGGCTCACGGATACCTTATCACCTACGAAACGGACGTTGTAACCTACGGTGGACATTGTATTATTTATTTGGTAGAGTCAGGTACCGGGCTTGTCGGTCCAATAGGAAAAGGGTAAGAGTGATCGCCGATGAGAGGCGCACTCTAACTGGGACATTCAAGGGATTAGTTGGCTAAGCATGGCCGCCCAAGTGTGAATGGGGTGAGCTCATATAAAAGCCAACTAAACCTAAAATTCACTTATTCTCTCATTTGTGCAATAGAAGAGTGCTCTTGCTCCATCTCCATCTCCATCTTCTTCTTCTTCACCTCCTTGTGTGTGTGTGTATGTGTGTGTGTGTGTGTGTGTGTGAGAGAGAGAGAGAGAGAGAGCGTGATCGAGCATTGCGGCGGCACGACGGCGGTGAAGCGGTTGAGCGCGACGTAGCGGCGTCTCCTTCTTCTTCGCGGTGAGGAACACTCCACGGCAGGAGCATAGAGCGGTGAGTGACACACCATTGCCCTCTTTTGAGCTTACTAGTTAAGCTAGTTGTGTGCTTGGAGCCGTCTATGGCTCACACACAGTGTTAGGCAAGGCCCTTGCTTCGATAGTGCGGCAAGGAGCGCACATTTTTGGCGCCGTTGCCGGAGAATCGCCCTGCACTAAGCCCAAGAGGCACTTTGTGCTTCTCCTATGAGTTGTTTGTAGTAGGAAAGAAGAGGAAGAGGAAGAGGAATGAGTTATTTTTTTGCAAGTTGTTAATTTCTGTATTGTCTGCAAGTTCTGTGATTTCTGCATAATGTTGTGTTTTCTGTTTGCACACAGTCTTTGCACAATTAGTAGTCGTTAGCTTGTTCGCAGTGAATGAATAAGTAGGTAGACAGTTAGCAATTTCTGTTTGCACACAGTCTGTACACAGTTTTCTGTCAAGGTTTGCCTGCACACAGTCTTTGCACAGTAAGGTAGTGAGAGAGGAACTAGGTGGGCAGTTAGCCCACTGTCAGTAAGCAGCTAGCAGAGTGGTTAACATATTAGTTAGTAGATTAGTTAGTGGTTAGCAGCACTGTTAGTAAGTAGATAAGGTAGTGAGCTGTCTGTGAGCTGTTGACAGAGAGGTTAGGTAGGTGTTGACAGTGTGTGTGGCCAAGAAAGGGTCACCTAAACCGCGCGCGATTGTCGCCTCAAAAAAAAAAAGGAAAATATTTAAGCGTGAGTGACTAGGGGTCTACACTAAAATTTTGATCGGGATCATTTCCCCAAGCCCAGGCCCAGGCCCAGGCCTCAGTCCTCAGTCTTATGATATATACTAGACTCACTCTTATATATATACCCTACCCCCTCAAGAGGGAATGAGAGCATGTGGGGCAAGTCCTCCACTCTCCTCCCTTCTCTTCCCACTTGCACCCTTAGACTTTCTAATTTGGGCCTAGTTTCCTACTAGAAATTGACGGTTTTAGGGATTCCGAGGGCATAAAGTGACCAAACGAAGGGCTATAAAGCACGACACGTCCCTCTAACCGAAACGCTCGTTTTGAGCTATCATACGTTCTATTCTATAGCTAGGTCAGAAAAAAAAAGACCAAAAAATCAAAAAATCAAAAAATAAATAAATAAGAAAAGACTTGGGTTGCAAAACACCCAAAATTACTAGGTGAGCAACCTTCACGGGCACTCACTGACACTTCTAGGGGATCCAAGTCATATGAACCTACGCTCTGGACGAGTGTTAGAGCACGAGCATATTGGTAGTGCCTCCATTTACGCGGGCACCCATTATTCCTCCACCCTAGGTTCTGGACCTTCGGCCGGGACTCAAGGTAGTGCGACCCAAGATCCTCATATCGCGTCTAGTGATTCTTCCTCTGACTACGAATTCATGGAGGGGTATCCTACACCAAACCCTGATAGTTCAAGTCAAGACATGCATGCCATGGGCCCACGGCCCGGGTCCAGCGTGTTTAGCCGCTTAAAAGAGACCCTTAGTAGAGCTACTCGCTCCGAACATGCGGTTAATGAAATAAATGAAGGGAGTGGGAAGGTAAATTCGTCATTCATGCCTAAAATAGACCCTATGCTTCTTGAGAGTGTGCATGTGAATGTTCCATCCACTGCACCTGAGGTTTTACTACCCGATGGTAGGAGTCTTGCCGAAGTACAAGAGATCGAACGCTATATGCAAGCAACAAGGGAGAGGGAAATTGAGAACCTACGAAGGCTAGAACAAAGTCGATCCCTGAAAGCAAAGGCTCCTATGACAACAATCATGCCAGCCGAGCAACCGAGTGCTCCCAAGGTAGCAGTCACGGAGGGGCAAGCGATGGGGAGCAATAATGCTTCCACTTTGAGGGAAACCTCCAGCACGCCAGGTCTAGATGGGATATTCCTAAACAAAAATTGGGAGTATGACCTACAAGCAGAAGCTTTAACTGATCGGTACACATGACACACCTATCATGTGGGTTGGTTAGATGCTCTACAATCCACATCGGGTGCTACTAGCATAGATGAGCAACAACAAAAAGTCTATGATGTCCTCCATAGGATTGTCGAGTTAGAAAGACAGAACACAGGGATCAACATGCCTTCAATAGGCCTAATGAGATTCTTGGATACGGGAAAGGCCAACCAACCAACCCTATCACAAATGGAGACTCCCTTAGTGAGCCCCATTGATCCTCCATATGTTGTTTTTCCAGGAGCCTCAGTACAATCTGAGCCCACAAGTGGCAGCTTTACCTTCCCAGATCTAGCTCATCTTTCTCTTAATGACACTACGGCTACCATGCATATCCCAGTGGTGAGCATGACAAGAAGTACACCATGGACTTAATTTGTTAACACTGCACCGATGCCTAGTAGCACAGTGCCCCCAACTATACCTACATGTATGTATCAATCATGTGCACCTGTCGTACCTTAGCCTCATGTAGCTCCTACACCTCCGATTATTCCAAGAGCTTACAATCCACAATGGCATTATCCAAGCTCTTATACAAGTGAAACCATGCCATTTAATAATAACATGCCATATCAGGCACCCCATATGCCTAGGGCCACGCCTGTAAAATTTGGACCACCGTCTGGTACACCACCATACGAAATATGGGACCCAAGAGCCGCGCGTATGCCAAGGCCAACGCCAACTCCCATCTCACATGTGGTTCCAGGAGCACATACACCCATTATACCTGCTCAAATAGGAGATTTGGCAGCATTTGCTCAAACTATCGGTCGCTCTATTGCGGAAAACATGCGTAGTGCATTTGATAGAGAGCCTAGGAGCAAGGGAGTTCAAGTAGCTAAGCTCACACAGAAATTCAGTGGAGACGGAGATGCTAGAAATCATATGGAAGTCTTTGAACATGTGTGCGATTCCTTGGAAGAGCACAATGAGCTACATAAGTGTAAGGATTTGAGTTTGACCCTAAGCGGAAAGGCTGGAGATTGGTATAGAACCTTAAGAGTAGAAGAGAAAACGATCTACTCTACTCTTAGGAGACTATTCTTAAAAGAATGCATACGAGAGGGAGTACTTTGGTGTGTAGCCTCTCAGCTCCAGAAAGCCCAACGAGAAGAAGGTGAATCCGTGAGAGACTTAATTAGTCGCCTAAAGAATTTGAATTCTCGATACAATCCAAACGAGCGATTCAACAACAACCAATTGCTTGATAGATTCATTAGGGGACTACGACATGAAAGTATCTATAATGGCCTAGTCATTAGAGGTATCACTACTTAGGAAGCAGTCACCATGAATGCAATCCAATTGGAGGATAATTTAATGATTGCAGGAGAAAGAGTGTCCGCCGAGCCGAAGTCACCTCAAGCCCTACTTGAGTCGCCTTCTACCAAAGGATCTATCGAAGGACTTTCAAAGAGCGACTATCTCATGTAAATTTTGTTGCATGAATGTGCGCTCCTTGCTGCACTGTCGAAGCAAGGGCCTTGCCTAACACTGTGTGCGAGCCATAGACGGCTCCAAGCACACAACTAGCTTAACTAGTAAGCTCAAAAGAGGGCAATGGTGTGTCACTCACCGCTCTATGCTCCTGCCGTGGAGGATTCCTCACTGCGAAGAAGAAGGAGACGCCGCTACGTCGCGCTCAACCGCTTCACCGCCGTCGTGCCGCCGCAATGCTCAATCGCGTCTCTCTCTCTCTCTCTCTCTCTCTCTCTCTCTCTCTCTCTCACACACACACACACACACACACACACACACACACACACACACACACACACACAAGGAGGTGAAGAAGAAGAACATGGAGATGGAGATGGAGCAAGAGCACTCTTCTATTGCACAAATGAGAGAATAAGTGAATTTTAGGTTTAGTTGGCTTTTATATGAGCTCACCCCATTCACACTTGGGCGCCCATGCTTAGCCAACTAATCCCTTGAATGTCCCAGTTAGAGTGCGCCTCTCATCGACGATCACTCTTACCCTTTTCCTATTGGACCAACAAGCTTGGTACCTGAATCTACCAAATAAATAATACAATGTCCACCGTAGGTTACAACGTCCGTCTCGTAGGTGATAGGGTGTCCGTGAGCCGTGAGGGTTAACATGCCCCCCTTCCTGATGTAGATTCCGTCCTCGGAAGCTATTGAGTTGAAGCACGTAGGTCGAGGTGGAAGAGCATTTGAGATGAATGTCCTTAGACTTCATTAGTCACTGCAAAATCAAACAATATTGCACAGTAATTGCATTCTCATAAGCGATTAAAAAGCATATGCAATTTTAGGCAGACAATTGATTGGTAACAGAATTGTTAACAATTTGTCAGCAATAAGCATTAAATTGCAATGTAATCAAATGCATAAACTGATGTAAAGGTAAAAATTAAACAAGTCCGGGGTCGCTAATTTAACTGTCAAAAGGCACTAGAGACCGACTATTAATACCATGGGTAAGCTTCTTAATTTTCTCTGGTTAATTAAGTTGTTTAATCGCGAGAGCCAAGTATTTCATGTTCGAGGGCTGACTAGAGGCTATACCTAGAGGACCTTGTAGTTAAGCTACGATAAAAGGAATTTCTCATGAAATCATCGCCTGATTGATTACCTTTTCTTTGACCCCCCAAAGTCTTTTCACAGTGATTCAATTTGATGTGTGTGCTTATTTTGTATGCCTTGGGTTTTTTGCTTTTCAAGGAAAAGCGCCCACACTGGGAACCTCTAGCGCTCTAGTACCATAGGCAATACATGTGAGTGAAGTACCAAATCAAGCTAAGATTTCTCTTCCAGCTTAAGATTTTACATTGTGGCACTTTGATTTTTTGTTTGTTCATTTTAAACATTTTAATTTTGTAACTTTGGGGGGTCATATAACACTGATACACCTCCCCAGGCTCATCACACTAGTTAACTCCCTTTATAATACTTAAGCTAAAGGTCAGTAGGGTCAAGCCCACTAGAAAGCCCTAGTACATTTCACACAATGCTGCCTAAATCGGATTAAGAACCTAAGTAACCATTGATTATTAGGAAGGCATTTCCCATGGTATTAAGAGAAGATCTCTAACACCTAACTTGGTCAAACTAGCTTAGTCGGACTGCTTGATTTTTAAACCTAGACAAGTGATTATGACAAAAAATTACATTGAATTAAATGTTTGATACTAAGCAAATGCGGTGACTATTAGGCTACCAATCACAATTAAAGCAGACAATCATAGATGCAAAAAAGATAAGGGGCAATAGTAATGGACAAGAAACACCTGTTTGTGTCGATTTCGTGCTTGATTTGAAGAGTGAGTCGAGATAAAGATTCCATGAAGGTCCAAATCCTATCAATAGCAATACGCTCCTATACACACTAGGAAACAAAAGGAATACCTCCAGGAGGCACATTAGTGGGAAAAGGTACCAACACTTATTGAACACAACAAAAAACATAAGGAACCCTAACCTAATTATTTGCACTCCCCCTAGAGAGTCAAGGGAATAGGATATTGTAGAGGTTGGGGGGAAACCCTAAGGCTAAACCCCTATCCTCGTCGTCAAGATAAACAAAGTCATCATCCATGAGACCATATGTGCCATCTGTGTAGTCCTGTAAATTTTCTTCTTCATCATAGGTGCCCATATTTACTAAGAAGGTCACTAGACGCCTATAGTCATCTTGGTCAAAAGGGTAGGCTTGTGCAATGGGAGAAACGCTCTCTACTAAGTATGGATCAGACGTGGTCAAGAGACGTATCAGCCATTCTAACTCCTCAAAATTCCTCTCACATGCTAGCGTACCTATCAAATCCCATTCACATGCAAGCACTGGAAAGACCATGTGAAATATTTGTGAAAAGTAACGAGGGTACCTCTCACCCAAGGCAGGAGTGGATGACTCTAGCGTACTAGCCATATCTGTACACGCAAATAGATGATGGTTAGAGTGCAAATATCACAAGGGTCGTGTTCTTGTGCATAATTTGTTTTTATGATTTGTGTTATGGCTCTTGGTCTTTTACTTTTTTATCTTGTTTTTGTGAGTATAAGGCTTTATATATACATTCCCTAAGATTGGAGATTAAGAGGTCAGGGAGAAAGGTTGAGAGGGAAGCAAGTGAATAATGGATGTCCACAAACACTCCCCCCTTACTTGGGTAGATCATATCGTTTGAAATGATATCGTCACCCTTTGAAACCAGTTGTTCCAAGTTGTTACAGGTGAAGATTTTTGCTAGTAGTTTTCTATTACCTTAGGTGCCTGGTCGAGTTGCAAGGGTGGTAAGGTACTCTCCCAGGATCGAACTTGAAGTGGTTCATCAGGTGATTCTTGAACACTGGAAGGTGTGGATTCCTTTGTAGCTTCATGGTGGTCCACTATTGTAGGTGGAGGCTGTGTAGAAGCTTTTACCGCTATGGATGTATTACATGAGGAGCTAGAAGCTTCATGGAACTCCCCCCTTCCTGAGCTAGGTGGAATAAATTGGTTTTGCCTTGGAGCCCAAACTAGCTCTGGACTAGGTGTGTAGCATTCTGTGATCTTTCCCTTCCCATGGTCTGCCATTGGCTTTAGCGTTACACTGTTTGACTCATATGGGTTTGTTGTCGATAGGGAAGGACGCATTTTACGTTTAGGTACCCAGATTTGCTCATTTCCATCATAGTAGCCTTGGGCTTCTAATAGTCGTTTTGGAATCCATCGTGATTTGGTCTTGACTCTCCTAGAGGGCGCTCTTGGTTTTCCAGGGGAATTTTTTCTTGGAATGGATGGGAGGGTTGAGGTAGTTGGAAGTAAGGCCTTGGGGACCCATTGATATGTACTCTTAGGTCGTGCAGGTTGAGTACTTGCAATATTACTGCTTGCTGCAACTACAAGTGTTGAAGTGCTAGGTTCATGGGTAGCCGGCAAAGACGAGTTAACCACCTTGGCTTGTGAATGTTGGCTATTCTTCAACTTTGCTAGATTTTGCAATGTAGGTGATATTGCTTGAATGACAGGGGTAAGAGTCGGTGGTCGCGTCGTGACACTACCAGTATCCCAATCAATAGTGCATTTGGTTGCCAACATCCACGTGCGTCCCAGGTTTACGTTGCCTTCCATAGCTCCCCCGGGCATGACTAGAAACCTCTGCACTATGCTTCCATTGTCATAGACAACAGGGGTCTGAAGGACTCCAAGAATAGCAGTTTTCTTTTTATTAATGCCCTTGACTTGCATCGTACTCGGGGATAGGGTCGGTTTCCCTAATTGACACCAAACTCCATAGGACAACAAATTGTGTTTAGCTCCTATATCTAATAAGGCATTGTATAGTACTTTCCCATAGGGGCTATTTAGCTCAATTGGGTATTGTAGGGGTGGCTCAGATTCTAATGAGTCGTCATCTGTGTCCTCAAAAAATGCTTGCGTGATTCCCAGATTAGCCTCTCGTTGGCATCTAAGATGTTGTTGTCGTTCTCGAGCCTCAACTCTTGCTTGGATTTTTTAAAGCTCTGCTTGTTCCTTGGCAGCCTTCTTTTGATGGATGGCTTGCAACTCTTCCTGGCTTAGAGGATCATAATATCTTTTGAATTTACTCCCATTAAGGAATCCAATGGTTTCAACTCCATCTAGAGTCTCCACACGAATGGTACCTTGCGGGGTAATTTCACACACTCGATATGGTCCCTTACCAGCGTATTTCAATTTCTTCTTTTCATTACGTACCCCGTACATAAGAACTTTATCACCAACCTTGATGTCTTTATCCTTTAAATGTCTATCAAACCACTTCTTTCTCCTATCCTTCTCCACTAGAGCATTTCGCACAGCTAATTGCCTCTCTTCATCTAGCCTTTCCAGGATATATAATCGCTCAACTAAGGGGTTACCATCCCAACCTTCTTGAGAAGCTACTCGAAGACTAGGAATGACAAACTCCCATGGCATAACTGCTTCTTGGCCATACACCATCTTAAACGGTGTGCAATTAATAGCAACTTTATACGCAGTACGATAAGCCCATAAAGCTGATGTAAGCTTTAGGTCCCAATCAGTGCGATGAGCCTCAACTGTCTTTGTCAAAATGGAGATGAGAGTTTTGTTGGTACTCTCAGCTTGGCCATTTGCTTGGGGATAATAGGGTGTAGACTTGTGGTGAGATATCATGAAGTTTGATGTGAGTTCTTTTATTACTTCATTTATAAAATGAGTTCCATTGTCACTCACAAGTTCAAAGGGGCATCCAAAACGTGTGATAATGTTCTCAAAGAGGAACTTAGCAGTTGTTTTTGCATTTGCCTTTCGTGTTGCTTTTGCTTCAGCCCATTTGGTTACATAGTCGGTAGCCACAATGATATATCGTGATTGCGTGTTACGTGCAGCCGGACTAATCGGTCCTACAAAGTCTAAGCCCCACTTTTCAAATGGTTGGGTTACCTTGATGGGATGTAGAGGCATCCTATCCCTTCTTTGTGGCTTCTTGAAGCGTTGGCATTCATCACATCCCTTTGCAAAAAGTGATGCATCCTTAAACAGAGTGGGCCACCAATAGCCTGACTGTAAGATTTTTCGGGCAGTCAACTTTCCTGAAAAGTGACCACCAGCTACGCCCATGTGTGCCTCTTGTAGAATATATAAATACTCATCCTCGCGGGCACAGCGTCTAAGAACATCATCTTTTCCTCTCTTATAGAGAGTTCCAGCCAGTAAGCAATATGGTTCGCATTCCTTGATTAATTTTCGAGCTATATCTTTTCGCAGCTGTTTGGGTGGAAAACCATTAACTAAGAAGTTAACAATCTTTTCACTCCATTCAGGCATTGTCTCAACAATGAACAAAGGAGTATCAGGCAATTCATCATCAACCCCCGTAGGAGCTTCGCCATTAGGGATACGAGATAAATGATCCGCCATGACATGTTTCCTCCCAGGCCTCACAACAACGGTGAAGTCAAACTCAAGAAGAATTAACAACCATCGTGTAATTCGCCCTGTGGAACACGGCTTGTTTACCAAATATAGCAATGCTTGATGATCAACATAAAACACAAACTTGGTAGCAAGAAGGTAATAGCAAAATTTCTTTACTGCGTAAATCATAGCTAGACCTTCACGCTCTGTAGTAGTGTAGTTCATCTCAGCATCATTTAATTGGCGACTTGCAAAGCTAATAGGGTAGTCCAATTTATGTTCTCCTGGTTGAGTTAGAACACACCCAATAGCAAAATTTGATGCATCAATATGCACATGAAAAGGTACATTCCAATCAGGTGTTCGCAGGATTGGAGCACTTGTTAGGGCCTTCTTTAATAACTCATAAGATTGATGACATTCTTCCGTCCAGTGAAACTCGATAAGAAGCTTGTACAATGGACGCGCTATCTCGGCAAAATTTAAAATAAACCTTCGATAATAACCAACATGGCCCATAAATCTTTGAACTCCTTTATAGTTAGTAGGTGGTGGCAAATCGGCAATGGCTTTAATCTTACTCTCATCTGTGGATATCCCGTTCTTGGACACTATATGCCCTATAATGACTCCATGCTTAACCCAAAATTGGCATTTGAAAGGGTTCAATGAGATGCGATAAAATCTGCACCTTTCAAATATTTTTCGTAGATATAACAAATGCTTCTCCCAAGAAGAATAAACACAAAGGTCGTCTAGGAAAGCTTCACAAAACTCCCTTAGAAATTCTTTAAACGCAGTGTTTATTAATCGTTGGAATGTAGCAGGGGCATTTGTTAAGCCAAAAGCCATAACACGAAATGCAAAAACTCCAAACTCTGTGATAAAAGCAGTTTTAGCTTGGTCCTCTAATGCAATTGTGATTTGATTGTAACCAGAGTACCCATCTAAAAAGCTATAAGCTTCCTTGCCCGCAACTCTTTCAAGCACATGTTCTGAATATGGCAAGGGATAATGATCTCTCCTAGTAGCTGCATTAACTTTCTTGAGGTCCACGCACACTCTTAGTTTCCCATTCTTTTTTGGCACAATGACTATTGGAGAAACCCATTCTGAGTGCTCAATAGGGTATATGAATCCACATTGGATAATTTTTTCAATCTCCTCTTGTACAATTTTGGCGTACTTAGGATTCATTGGATAGGGTCGTTGCTGGACGGGTTTAGCAATTTTGATCATGGGAATTGTATGTTGCACCACAGAAGGTGGAACGCCCTTCATGTCATGATATGTCCAAGCAAAGATATCCTTGTATTCCTTGAGGAGCTCCTTAAGTAGAGCCTCTTCAATTTCGGTAAGGTCTTGAGCAATAAAGACTGGTTTAGACTCCTCACCTGGTTCTGCTAATTCTATCTCTTTAACTACCGCTGGACCATCATAGACTCCACTGCTTCCATTGGTAGGTATTTGTTGGGCTTTGGCATACACAACCTTTCGCTCCCCCGTGGTATAAGATTTAAAATTTTCAGGAGCCGTATGTAAGTCAGCAGGCTCTTGTCCTAACGGAGACCTTTCTTTTAGTTCTGCCTCCTTTTGTTGTTGTGCTAACTCTCGGTTTTGACGTCTTCTTATAGTTCGACTCAATTTCGGCTCTGTAACCTCCAATTGAGCGAGGTCAATGGGTCGCGGGCTGCACCACATGACACTTTGGAGATGTTCACCCCAATTGTCTACTAGCTTTCGATGAGCATCACATGCCCCTAGATAGCTAAGCCATTCTGCAGTAGATCTCTCCTTGTTTATCCTAGCTCTCACATTTGCTCGATATCGTCATCTCTTATATGACCTTTGTTTCTTGTTAAGGTTTTGATTTTGGTAAATGTTTGAACTCGACTCGCCTGATAGATCTTCGCTTGTATCTTCTTCACTCTCATATAAATTACCATAGATGGTCGTACTAGGCCTTGAGTGTTCAGTTTCTATACTTGGTTCACTCGATGTTTCCTCAGGTTCTGAATCCATTTCTCCCTGAGATTCCGTTTCTGATGTGTATTGGCCTGAAGCCTTTGAGGAATCATGGGTTTCACTCTCAGGTAGGTGTGCCTCTTTCTTATCATCGGATGTTACATGCGCTACACCTAACATGTTTACTGGTGCAATGTGTGGTATCTCTTCCCCATCTGGTGTTACCCAGGTTGTTCCTCTAGCTCCCCATGTATCTATAGTTGCCGCTAGGTGCACCCAATCGACATTGTCTGACTCAGCCATTCCGGGTAGGATATCCATATAAGGAGAGTTCTCCCTAATATCCGTGTCTTCGTTACATGTGTAACAATACTGTAATGGAGCTGAGTGAATTGTTGTGTCTGATCGATTATCAATGATGAATTTATTTCCTAGAGGATGCGTTCGACCACTTAAAAGATCAACTCGAATGACAGAGTCTTGGAACTGTAAGTAGACGTGGTTTTTGGACCAATCATGCACCATTTTTGCTTCCCTCATGAATGGACGCCCTAAGATCATCTCAAATGACATAGGATGCTTGGAAAAATCCATAACAATGAAGGTCTGCCTTAACTTGTGTCCCAAGACCTTGATCCTGAGATCCTTTATCATTCCAATAGGCGTAGCAATAGATCCATTAGCCATTTTTACCACTACGCTTGTGGCTTCAAGGTGAGGTCTCCCCATAGACTCCCAACAACTCTTTGTCACCATGCTGACTCCCGCACCACCGTCAAGGACCCCCTTTACAATTAATCCTTTAGTAGTGATTGGTAGAGTAGCATTAGATTCATCACCTTCAAAGTATTGCCCCAACTTGTTAACGGGTATTTCAATTACAGATTCATATCCCGCTAGGTCAGATGGTGGTGCTAAATGTTCCTCATCATTCATTACCGAGTCAGGTTTGTTCATATGTGCAAACTGTGGTAATCCGGCGTGTAATTCTCCATTGAGGAAGGCTTGAAGAGTTGAGACTAGCTCGGGGTCTTTATATAGTTTGGACATGATGGTAGTTCTAACTTCTGAAGACATGAAATCCATCAATTTGGCAACATTTAATGGCATCTTGTGGGATGTAGGACCCTGACAATAGAATGGTGAAGATGGAATCTCCACTTCCTCAAGGGGGTCGGGCATTCCCTCACCAAACATTCTCTCTAGTAGGAAAGGTGTGTGTCCACTTTCAGATGTCCTACCCTCACTCTCTTCCCGAATGATACTGGGTATAGCTAACGGCCTGTAGTTCTTGTGAGGTTGAACTTGTGTGGGAAACACGGTGTCCGACATCTGGATATGTTTGGGTTCGGGTTCTAATGTTCGTTGAGTTTCTTCCACCAAACCCCTTAGTTGTTGGACTCGTTCAATTTCCACTGTTGGGTTTGGATAGGTTCCAATCTTTCTCTTGCAATCCTCATTTTTTGTCTCTCGTGGCTTATCTTGGGGGTTCGCAACTGGGTGGTTTAACTTTGAATACTCTTTTGGTGTTTGTCGTAATTCCCTCTCGTGATCCTCCTCACTGGCTTTTTCCTTTGTAGTAACAGTTTAAGTCTCCGTGGTCTCTATCGAATCTGAGTCATCCTCAGGGTCATTCATATACACGGGATCCTCTCTTGTCCCTATGTTAGTCTTTGAACTAGGTTTTGAGCTAGAAGCATTGAGGGATTTCTTTCTTCGTGTTTTCTTCTTTGTCGCTCGGCCAATGGATGCAGCATCTCTCTCTTCGAGGATGTAATTTTTCTTTTGGAGCATCGACCGTGTGAGTGCATTCACTGGTGCTATGTTTATAGTTTGTGGTGTCCCATCAACAATATCTATTAAGTTCAATGGTGTGATTTTCGGTGCGTTTGGATTGTTAGGACACTGTGCGATCAAATGATCTATGCCACAACGATTCCAAGTGAGTATTGGCATTGCCAATGCACTCCCTTGAATTGTTTGCATTAGTGCAGCATTATTTTGCATTCTAATGGGGCACTCAGCTACTCGATGTGGTCCACCACATTCGTAGCACTGAAGAGGTGGTCTCCTGGCAAAACTATTAATGTTTTGGCCTCTTGTTTCTAGCACAGTAGCTTGATATACCGGATTGATTTGTCCCCAATGGTCTTCCATATAGTACATGGGACACTCCTCAAGCATGTCGACTCCATAGGTGATACTAGAGTCTATGTCCTCTTCGCAATCTACATAAGTACTAGATGACTCGCAACCTATTTGGTTCATAGGTGTAACTCTTGGATGAGGGGGGTGCGGTCCTAGCACTGGAGGTGGCAACGGTGTGGTTTGGACCACATTTTGGGTTCTAGGGACCATGTGCTGTAATGGCAACTGTTGCTCCATGGGTGGGGTAGGCATCAATGCAAGAACTCGAGGTGAGTCTGCCCAAGCTATAGGCGGTCTATTTTCCATGATGCGTTTAAGCATTAGGAAATCCTTCGCTTGATGGCCATACCTACCACATGCATTACAAGTCCCGTTAAACTTTACTCTGAAAGTAGGGCATTCACTCGTAGTATGTGGGCCCAAGCAAATTGAGCACCATTGTTGCTCCCTTCTTGGATACATATGAGTGTTTTGTGGAGCACGATTACCCCTAAGGCTTTCTTGGATGGCCTTGGTGAGATCTGCCAAAGTCATCTCAAATATCGTTTGCTCTTTCACGATTGGCTTTATCTTCATTGGCTCATGCCCTGACGCTTGCGAGCTCCTAGACTTCGGCTGGGCTTGAGGTGATTCCTATTTACCTTCGTGGAGTGCTCTTTACCATTCAAGTCCATAAGCTGATAGTAACTTGAATTGAAAGCCTCCTTGACTATGTATGGCCCCTACCATCTAGTTTCAAACTTGGCATTAAAACGATTGTCAAGTCGAGTGGCATACCTTAGCACAAGATCTCCTTCCTTGATTCCTTTGTCCTTCAGTTTCTTGTCGAGCTTTTGTTTTTCTTGTGTGGCTTTCCTCTTATAGCACTCGTAAGCTGCTTCTCTTTTCCACTCAAGCTCCACTAATGTAAGAAGTTGATCCATCCATACCTCTTGATCATCTTGTGCACCTCTGCCATGAAGCCGCATGGTTGGAATGTTGAGCTCGATAGGTTGCAAAGCCTCTTGACCATAGACCAAGTGAAATGGTATGAACTTCGTGGCTTCCCTATATATGGTTCAATATGCCCACAAGGCACCATCCAAGAAGTCATCCCACAACTTTGTCTTGTTTTGTACCATCTTTCTAATGATGCCTGCAATGACATCATTAGCCTTCTCCACCAAACCATTTGTCTGTGGGTAGTAGGGTGTGCTATGACGATGTAGAATGTAAAGCTCTTCACAAACTTCTGTGAGTAAACCTTTCTAAACCCCTGGACCATTATCTAAAACAATCTCTAGAGGTGTACAAAATCTACAACAAATATTAGTGTAGACAAACCTACTCATTGTTGTCCCATTTACCCTTGCCACACTTTGAGCCTCTACCCACCTAGTCATGTAATCTACAGCCACTAGGATGTAGAGTTTACCATTCTTTGTTCTAGGCAGAGGACCCATAGCATCAATGCCCCACTTTTCAAAGGGTCCATTTGCAAGCACTATTTGCCTCGGACCATGCACCAGCCTTTTATTTCCATTTACTTGACAATTGTGATAGCTTTTATACCAATGTTGGAAATCCACATGCAAGCTTTCCCAAACATATCCTGCAAGCAAAATCTTCTTCACGGTTAATTCTTGGGAAAAATGACCACCACATGCCTCTTCATGCAAACCTTTTAGAATGGCTGGAATTTCCTCGATAGTTGGTACTCTTCTGCACACTTGATCCTTCCCATTTTGATAGAGGGAGCCTTCTAGGAAGAGATACAAACTTTCCTTCTTCACGAGTCTCCTCTTTTGAGCTTTTGTGAAGTCTTGTGGAAACTTGCCCTCCAAAATGTAGCCAATAATGGGAGCCAATGACTCCAATCCTTGGTATCTCGGTTGCTTGATAGTTGTTGCCACCATGACGACCTGCACTTCTTTCTCAACATATGTAACTGCTTGTTGTGCAAGTAAATCAGCATCTTCATTTTGTTTCCTAGGAATATGATATAGTTGCACTTCTTCAAACTGATTAAACAACCTACGAATGGCATGAAATTTTGTCCTTAAGCTTTCATTCTTGCATGTCCAAATGCCTAAAATTTGCTTCACAATGAGAAGTGCATCCCCCTTTACCATGAGACAATGTACACCTTGGCCAATGCACATCTTCAAACCATGAAGTAGTGTGTCATATTCTGCTTCATTGTTGCTAGTTGAACCTGGTAGAATGACCTTCTCTTTCATGACCACCTCTCCACTTGGGTTGAGCAATACTAGCCCCCCCCCCCCGCTTTTCCTGTGACTCGTCGTAAAGATCCATCAAAGAACATGGTAAAATAATTAGGAATACTTTTTGGTGGTGGCAATGGTAGGGTCTTTACTTCAGGCACCTTAATTTCCTTCTCATGTACCCTATAAGTTGAAACTCTTGCAACTCCATAATCCACTTTGAGATCCTAGAACTAATATTCATTTGAGATGACACCCAAGGTAACAAATTTCCTGCAATGAGGATTACAAAAGGTTTTGGTAGCAAGTAGGATCTAAACTTTCTCATCGCAAACATGAGAGAAAGCATCATAAGTTCTGCCTCCGTGTAGCCTCTCTCCAAAGCATTCACGACCCTACTAGCAAAGTAGACGGGTCGCATCCTGGTACTATGGAGATCTTGTTGTAATAAAACTGCACCAATTGTTTCTTTCCCAACACTAGATCTAACAAAGAATGTGTACTCCCAACAAGGAGGCATGAGTGTTGGTAGCTCTAACATAATGACTTTCATGTTACAAAAGTACTCTTCAAGCTCATCAGACCATGCAAATTCTACTTGTTGTGTCAACTTTTGCAAAGGGTGAAGTAACTCCGAGGCTAAGTGAATGAAGCGTGACATATACTTCACCTTTTGAATGAATGTGAGATGACCTCCTTAAGACTCTTCGGTGACGGTAACTCAATAAGAGCCTTTGACTTTGAAGGATCCACCTTGATGCCTTTGTAAGAAACTTGGTGACCAAGCAAGGTCACCTCATCCTCACCTATGTGGCACTTGTCGGGGTTGAGTTGACCTCCCATGTCATAGAGCTTCTTCAAACCTTCTTCTACCCTTTGTAGATGTGATGATTTTGAACTATAAATGCAGAAATCATCAATGAACACCCTAATTGACTTTCCAAAGAATGCTTGAAACACCATGTTCATGAAACGTTGGAAAGTTGCAAGAGCATTTGTCATGCCAAATGGCATTACTCTAAAAGCATAACAACCCCAAGGAGTGATGAAGGTGGGTTTCAAGTGATCCTCCAATGCGATACCTATTTGAAAGTGATCTGAGTAGCCATCACACACAGTGTACTTCTCATGACCAGCTACCTCATTTAGTATCTCATCCTAAAATGGAAGGAGAAAGTGATCTCTTTTTGTTGCCTCATTTAGTGGACGGTAATCCACACACACCCTCCACTTTCCATTCTTCTTGGGAGTGACAACAACGAGAGAGACCCACTCCGAATTCTCCATTGGATAAATAAAACCTGATGCTAGAAGCTTTCTTACCTCCTTAAGTAAAGCCTTCTCCTTGATGAATCCTAGCCTTCGTAGCTTTTGAGCTTTAGGTTTGGCCTCTGGCTTTAGCTCAATCTTGCGTTGAACATCATCTACTCCATGCACGTCGGTGTAGTCTTTAGCAAAAAGCTTAGGAAATTTCCTTAGCACACCTTTGAACTCCTCTCTTTCATTTTTTGTAAGCGTTGTAGACAACATACCTTCTAACATTCCTTCATCTTCCACATTTTGGTTCTCTTGGGAACCTACCTCCTCTAAACCTTGACAAGAGGTCTCTTGGTTGGTTGGCTTAAACCTTACCCCCATGACTTCGATGGAAGGCTCCTCTTCAGTAATATTGCCGCTACTTTCTTCTTTTGAAGTGTTATCGGTCCAATCTTCTTCCGTCTCACTTTGAGATGATTCTTCATGGAGCTCCTCTTGGCGTTGCTCCTTCATGTCAAAGACGACCTTCTTATGATTTTCATTCTTGCAAATTAATTTTCCACTCTCCCAATCCTGCAAAGCTCACATTTTCATTATCCATGGTCTTCCTAGGATAAATGGATAACCACTTCCCTTGGTCGACATAACATAAAAATCCACCGCCTTCTTAATGCCAAAGGCCTCTACATAGACATTTTTACAAATGCCTACACACCTAGCCTTGCTATTGTTACCCATCTTGACTTTGATTTCAAGTGTCTCATGGATGTGCATGCCTAGTCTTTGCATGAGTCCCTCTGTCATGATGCAAATTTGTGCACCCCCATCTACTAGACCTTTCCTAACCAATCTTCCTTTGATGTAACAATCTAGCACATGTGTAATATCCTCATTCATTTCATCTTGTGCAATTTTTACAACAGGCACACTCTCTTTTACCTTTCTCCTAGTGCTAACGACCCTTGTTAGATCCCTCCTAACTTGTGGACATAATGTAAGAAATTGATCCATGAGATATCAAGACCCTTACCTCTCATGTCTTCCAACAAGTTGTACGGAGCCATACCATGTCCAAGAGGGAAGTCTTGGAGGTTGATACAACGTCGAATCCTCTTGGTTTCCTTGGTTTCCTTTGCCTTCTTTTCTTTTCCATGATCACTTTGTGACGTGACTCCTTCTTTCTCCTTACCTTTTCCATGGCCACGCTTAATGCCATTTGCTTCCATGTCCACCTCATTGGAGTTTGTCACCTCTACCACATGCACATTTGGGTTTGGCAAAGGTGTAACTCCTTCCACTCCTCATGGAGTTGGTCTTGCTCCATTTGGCCTTTGTAGAAGCCGTGGTTGTTGACTAGTTCCTTCACCTGCATTCATCACTGGGTCATTCAAGTTAGGTCTTCCTGGCTCCCCACGGGGCCAAGGACAATTATACATCCCATGTCTAGACTCTCCACAATTCCAACATTGCAAGACTCTCCGGGGTCGTGGTGGATTGCGATCTTCCGACTTCTTTGCTTGTCCCTTTGGACCTATAGCTTGTGCAAGGTGAATTGACAGGTTGCTTAAATATTCATTTAACTTCTCAATCACTTCAGACATTACCTAAGGAATCTCTCTGGATGTTGATGCTTGCAATTTTTCCTGAGGTCTAGGACCCTTTGTTGGAACCTCTTCTCTTAGACACTTGAGTTTCCTATACTTCTCAACAGCTCTAGTTTCAGCTGCATCAAAGGTACCAGGTGCACCCGCCTCAACTTTTATCTTGAGTGTGGGAAAGAGACCGACTATAAACCTTTCCTTCTTTAGGAACTCTGCACCATCACCAGGGTTAGCAACATTTCTCACCCATATAGCCCAAAGACGTAGAAACTCTTGTTTATACATGTAGTGGTCATCTAATTCTTTTTGTTTGTGAGAAACAATGTCTTGCCATAGCTTTTGAGTGTTTTGGGGATCAAAGAAGTATCTCTTGAAATGATTCACAACTTCCATGTAATTCCCTTTAACTTCCTCAGGCAAAGAGTCAAACCACGTGCTAGCATCTTTCCTAAGGACCACCTCAAACATTTCTACACGTTCTTGATCAGTTACTATCCTCTTGATACGGCAAGACATCTTGAAATTCTCTAAAAATAATTTTGCATCCTCTCCAGGCTCTCCAAAGAAAAGAGGATTTCTAGACATTTGGCGTTGGCTTTCCATTGAATTGATTCAAAGTGACGCACCCTTTTTTTTTCTTAAAAAGATTTACACAATAATGTTTTCTAAATTGCAACCTGTTCTACAACAAAATAAAAATATGCACATCAAATGATCTATGATAATAACCAAGAGGCAGGATGATACGGTTTGGTGGCGCAAGAATTTCTCCTACTCTTTGGGCACCAAACATGAACACCATATGTTGTTGAAAATGGATCTTTCTACTAATTGCTATGTTTATTCTAATGTGTGGAGTAAAATGAAAGGGAAAAACCTCTATTCCTGGGCCATTATCCATGGTCTATGCATGACCTAGTGCTTTAAAACAAAACAAACATATAAACATCCAAACTAAGGTCGTACCTAATGAGAGACAAAATAAAAGGATTTACTCAAGCATTTATCTCGGCCAACCTAAGGGGACCTAAACTTCTACGAATTACACGTTGAAATTGTAACTTAGTACTAACAATGATGTATACATTTTGCCTTGCAATGGGAATAAATGGATCATACAAATTCTCCTGATTCATGCAATATGTAACAACAATAGACACAAGATCTTCCTCAATGGGGGCACCAAAATTGAGGCGGTCCGGAACGGGCAACAAGAGAGGCGACCTCTAAACACCCCTCAAGGCTCCCATGCTGCTCAATTGGGGCTAGGGCAACCACAAGCACAACACAACAACAAACCCATAGCCAAAACCAAATAAGATAGAGGCACCACCTAGTTATGGTATGCGAACTAGGACGCAAGAGAGATTTTGTCACAACCAAGAAGATGCACCACAAAACACACACAAGCAGCCTCACACCAAGACACACACACAAAATGAACTAGAGAGAGCTAGAGCAAAGGGAAGAGAGAGAGGAACAGATCTTGCATAATACCTTATTTGTGACTTGCAAATGGAGATGGTTTGTTATGATGCTATCGTAGATCTTGTACAAAACTCACTCAATGCTTAGTGAATGCTAAACATTGCCAACACACACACACACACTGTCTTAGGGTGTGGGAGACCTCTCACCACAATACCCTCTTACAATGGACACAAAAGCAATGAAAACACACGAAAACACTTTATAAAACAAGATCAAACGATAGAAACTCAAAATACACGTCACCTTGAATTCATTAAACCTTATCGCACAAGTGGAAGGATGAATCACGCTTTTGATGCGCCAAACCTCAATTTATTGATGATAGAGGAACATACACAATAGTGGTTTTGAGATTTTTGAACTCACGCTCTCTCACTTGCAATGTGTAGCTTGAAAGCTTCTCTCACACCAAAAGTGAAGCTCACAAAGTGGTTTGTGCGCGTATGTCGGACGTGTCAATGCAAGGAACTTGCCGATACACTATGTGCGAGCCACAAATGGCTCCAAGCACACAACAAGCCTAAACTAGTAAGCTCAAAGATGGTGATGGTGTGTCACTCACCGCTCTACGCTTGCTGTCGTGAAGGATTCCTCGCCACGAAGAAGAGGGAGCCGCCGCTACGCCGCGCTCAACCGCTTCGCCGCCATCGTGCCGTCGTTGCAATGCTTGATCCCACTCTCTCTCTCTCTCTCTCTCTCTCTCTCTCTCTCTCTCTCTCTCTCTCTCTCTCTCTCTCTCTCTCTCTCTCTCTCTCTCTCTCTCTCTCTCTCTCTCTCTCTAACGCTAGGGTTTCTCCTCTGTCGCGGCATCAACGCTGAGCCAGGTGCAGGGCGGCGCCTGGCTGGGCGGTTAGCTCCAGCCCCGTCCTCCCCATGAAAGTCCTATTGCCTGCTGTCCTGCTGCGTACGACCTGTCGCTAGCCTTGCCGTCGCGAGCCATCTCCAGCGACCTGCTGCTCGAATAGCCAGCAAACCCTGCGAGGCGATGACTGCCAACTCCCTCCCAAGACAGTGTTTTCTTCCCCAACCCGCCCTTTGGTGTGGACTCGTGGAGCATAAAACAAGGTTAGTCCAGGTTCCTGCTCATCCGCCAACCTGTCAAGTCCACAAAGGACAGTCGGAGTGTGTTCTTGCGAGCCATGACTACTTGAGCCTCTTCTCGAGGCAAGCCCACTTTCGCAGGAGTTGTGGCAACACCTCCGCTACTCGATAACCACACCCGCCTTCAGCACGAGGTCGAGAGACTCCGCAAAGAGAATCAAGACCTAAAACAAAAGCTCGCAGCAATCGAGGTTCGCCTAGTCGTAGTGGAGAAATGTAAAGAGGAAAATGCAGAGAATATAGAATCCATGCTCACTAAAACCAAAGCGGAAGTGGAAATCACTCTCACACAGGAGGTCAAGAATCAAGTGCAAGAAGTTGTTTCTCAAAAGATCAACGACCGTGTGACATTCACGATACGAGAACGACAACGACAGGAGAACATTTCTCTCAATGTTCGCATTGGTGGTCTCCCAATTGATTGGAAAGGGCAGGGAGACATTGAAATCAAGAAGGCGCTTCCCCAAATTCAAGCGGCACTTCCCATGGTACAATGGGATGAAGAGGCAATTACCACCATTACACACAAGCATCGAACCAACCATGCCATCCTCACTCTCAAGACTAGAGAGGACCGAATCAAACTCCTACAACATTCAAGGCTTCTCAGAGACACTAAGCTTTGGCTTGTAGAAGATCTTACACCCACTCAACTCAAACAAAAAAAGACAGAACTTCAAAAGATGCGTGACGCACGAGCAGCAGGAAAATAAGCGGTTTATCGAGAAGGTAAAGCCATCATCCAAGAGTTTCGAACTCCCAAACCGACTTCTCTCTCACCTGCCCCTTCGTAGGTTATCCTTTTTATCCTTTTTATTTTGGACCCTCAGTCCTTAACTTAGATGTATACGCACCCCACTTAGCAGACTCGTTGTACGATTTTGTTTCTGGTCCCATAGGTCATATTTGACCTCCATGGACGATAATGCAATCTATCTCTCTCTCTCTCTCTCTCTCTCTCTCTCTCTCTCTCTCACACACACACACACACACACACACACACACACACACACACACACGCATACACACACACACACAAGGAGATGAAGAAGAAGAAGATGGAGATGGAGCAAGAGCACTCTTCAATAGCACAAATGAGAGAATGAGTGAATTTTAGGTTTAGTTGAATTTTATATGAGTTCGAACCATTCACACTTGGGCGTCCATGCTTAGCCAACTAATCCCTTGAATGTTCCAGTTATAGTGCACCTCTCATCGGCGATCACTCTTATCCTTTTCTTGTTGGACCGATAAGCTCAGTACCTGACTCTACCAAGTAAATAATACAACATTTGTCGTAGGTGATAGGATGTCCGTGAGCCATGAGGGTTAACATGCCCCCCTTCCTGATGTAGATTCCTTCCTCTGAAGCTATTGAGTTGAAGCTCGTTTATCGAGGTGGAAGAGCCTTTGAAATGAGTGTCCTTAGCCTTCTTCAGTCACTGCAAAATCAAACAAAATTGGCACAGTAATTGCATTCTTATATACAATTAAAAAGCATATGCAGTTGTAAGCAGACAAATTGATTGGTAGCATAACATTAGACCATTTGTCAGCAATAAACATTAAATTGCAATATAATCAAACGCATAAAAAATTGTAAAGGTAAAAAATTGAACAAGTATGGGGTCTCTAATTTAACAGTCGAAATATTTTTGCGGGTCGCCGCGACGGACGTCCATAGCATAACCTTCAGGCATCAACATAAATATCAATACCAGGGAAGCGACTCGGATGAGGCATGGAAACTCACTAGGGTGTCAATCCTAATGAAGTGAACTCGAAGAGATGCAACTACTAACTCTACAATCAAATCAAACGCACTAAAGCCAAGTAATCTGCCTATGTCCTTCTACACAGCTCTACAGTCATCACGTCTGTTTACCATGCAAATCATATCGGATTCGCACGAAACTTGAAGTGAAGCTACAGGGGACTATCAGGAGCATATCCTATCACTGTCACAGCATTTTGGATGGGTACATGGATCGCGATCGCTCATCCCAAAGTATGCATAAACAGTAAACGGATGATCCTAAAGGGTCGTTTTTGGGTCCCCAAACCCTCTCCTAGGGTCAAAACAACATAAAATACGCATATAAACACTCAAAACAGCAATTTAAGACCACAATGGTTGCGTTTGATACCTACACCGAATCTTGAATGCTTACACTTGAATGAAAGAACAGAGTAAGAAGAACACAATGCAATAAACAAAACTGAATTTGGATTACCGTAGTCACAATAGCGATGATTACAAGTTGGAGCCAAGAGGTCGCTCCTTGTGCGTACAACAATAGTCACTTATCTTCCAAAATAATCTCCCTTTCCCACTAACCTTAGTGTATTATATACCTAGGGCTTTCTAAAGTGGCCGGCGGCCAACTTCTCATGGACCTTTACATACATCATTGGAAAAATTACATCTTTGACTTAGACTTGACATAGATGATTGACATTAGGCTTTTACAAGGTTTGATGTATTAAACATCGAAAAAATAATGTAACCACATCAAAACTTTGGCCAGCTGACCTAACGGGCGCCTTGGCTAGGTGGACACTTGTATGTTGTTATCACCTCCAAACACTCCCCCCGTCCTAGCTCGTGTCGTCCCTTGACACGACCATTTGTAGTCTGGTCTTCTTATTGATGAGACTCCCCTCTTTTTTGACTGAGTTATATCTGGCATGTTTTGCTTGTTCAAATGGGGTGTCAATTTGCCTTTGATTGATGAACATGTGCTCTTTGTGATTTGGATGTTGTGGACGAGACATTTGTGCATGTTGTTGCACATCCTGCTTTACCTTTCCATTTGTGCAGTTGGTCGATGATACCTGCTTCTTTGGATACTTTGCCTCCTGGTACAGTTGACTTTTTATTGGAGCTCGTATCTCAAAATGTTTGAGACTTTGACATGTGTACACTGGCATCTCCAACTTGATTTTCTTTGCCACTTTGTCAATAGAGATTTGTTGGTATCTAAGCTGCTCTTGTCGAAGCATAGTTCAAAACAATGTGGCCCCACTTTATCTCTTTGAAGATCGTGTAACAAATTCTTTATTGGTTTCATTTGATGGAAGGAATATATACAATAGAATAGTGATGGCTGTTTCTAAATTAGGGTCTAGAACCTAAATGACCAAAGGAAAAAACCTAGTGGGAAAAAACGCCTTTGGTATTCGCTCTTATTGGGGTTGAACACTTGGAAGTTGAGTACCTGTTCATGCAAGGTGAGTGCTTGGGAGAAATAAAGTAAGATTACGTAATGCAAGTGCCAATTATGGGACACTCTATATGCACACAAGAGTTCTTTCAAGAAAATCATGCGGTGTGAAAAATGAGTTGTTGGGTGCTTCAAGGAACAAATGTAGCACATGTGATATCCAAGGACATCTCAATAGCTTCCACATTTCCAAGAAGGGTTTTTGATGTTGAAGCTTCTCCACTCATTACTCACTATGCATAGTGCGTGAGTGTCTTTTGGACTCTCTTCTTCACTTTACCAAACTTAAAATACATAGACTTGGACTCTTATGCTCACCTATATCAGCATGAGCGACACAACATAAATATGTTCAACTCCTCCACCTTGAGCAGTACCTAGAATAGCTAAGACTCTTAGACCACAAGGAATATTACTTGAAGCTTTGGGACTAATGCCTTGCTCATTTAGTGGCTCAGTTGCCCGACTCTTGACTTTTATGCCATGTATTTTTAATGGCGACTTGGACTTACCTGTTCATGGCCTGAAACCCAATGCCATAAGTTCTTGAGATTAAGGCCTCTATCATTGCTTTGGTCTTTGGATGCCACCATCTTTTCAAGTAAGTTGGCATACTTTGACTCCTTTAGCTTCTTTTGTTGCATGGGATGTTCCGTAAGGAGGCCGCATTGTTGTACCTTTACTTTTTCTTCTTTGTGAGGAGCCCGAGTTTTCAACAGTGGTTTTGGGACCCACTTTGTTCTTGCTTCATGAGTTGCTCCCTTGACTTGATGGACACTAGGATTTTGTATCCATACTTGGCTATTACTATTGTAAAAGCCTTGCTTTTGTAGTAGAAGACGAGGGATCCATTTTGAGGTTGTTTCTCCCTTGGTTGTGCTTAGTCTCCATTGGCTCTTTGTTGTTGTCGATTGTCTTTGTGTGGGGTCCTTTGCTACTTGGTTGGTCTTAGTGGCTCTAGGTTGAGCAACTACTTTGGATAACCATATTTGGGTGTTACCTTCATAGAATCCTTGTGCTTCAAGTAGCTTGACGGGAACCATTCTATTCTTTGTCTTCATTTGGCCTTGTTGGGTATCTTGATAAATCTCTGACTTTGGTACCCATATTTGTTGTATTGTTTGCTTCTTTGAAGCTCTTTTCTTTTGCTTCTTCTTTCTCTTAGTTGAGTTGGTTGTCTTGCGTTGAATGCTCGGCTTGTTCTTTGTGGGGTTTCTTTGTAAGGGTGAGAAGTTCCATGCCGTTACATTGGGATTTTTGGCCCAAACATCATTTGAGGCCACCCACCCTGTCGCCTTTTGTTGTTGAGATTGTTCTTGAGAGTGTATCCAAATTGGATCTTTGACTTTAATGTGTTCCTTGGATACCAACACCTGCTTGACATTTCTTTGCTTCTTTTGGAGACTTTGCTGCGATGGAGATTTAGGTTGCAAAACCTTTTGTTTAGGGATCCATTGCATTGTTGAAGCTTTTGTTCTTGACGTAGAGGCTTTGCTTGAGCTTTGATGTGGGCTTGTCGAAGGTAAAACTGACTTGCAAGGATGATCTTCTTCAATGTTTAGTTTGGCCTTACTTTTTTGTTAGGAAATAAGACGTAGCTAAATAGATAATTAAGTAGATTACTTAATGGAGAGAGACAGATTTACATACACGAGATTATAGAGTAGAGAGAGAGAGAGAGAGAGAGAGAGAGAGAGAGTATACACGATATACGTGGTTCATCCAATGTGGGCTACGTCCACGGGAAAGCAGCCACTCAATGGCTTTAGTACTTCAAAACAAGAAGTAGTTTACAAAGGGATTATACCCTTAATGGAGCTCCTGCCTTGCTTCACTCTCACCACCTCACACTCACCTTGTTGCATCAACTTCACACTATGAAATGTGTGTAGAAATGGCCTCCTTTTATAGGCCAAAAGGGCTGCCCTCTCTTATGAGAGACAGCCATGTGTAGCCGCCCTTGTGCGAATAAGTCCAAATCGGACCCTCCAATCCGTCCATGTGTGGCCGCCCTTGAGAAGACAAGTCCGCTTTTGAATTCGGCCATTGGCCATTGAATTCGGCCATCGGCCACCGGCCATTGACTTCCGACCACCGGCCACCGGCCATTGACTTCCGACCACCGGCCATCGGCCATTGACTACAGGCCACCGGCCAACTGACCGGTTGTTTTCTGACCACTTTCCGGCCGCCGTCCGGCCATAATATTCCGGCGAAAAGAAATATTCCCCTGATTCTTGTCCGTGAAAATTTTGGTTTCCGGTGAGTGATTTTCCTTCACGCACAATGGCTTCTCCTCATAATGGGGGCCTTACAAATGTGCGCTTTTACCACAGAAAATTACAAAGGGTAAATCAGGCTCCATACTTAACATTTTTTTGATGCAGATGGTTGTCTTTTTTGTTGATGTCTCTTGGACCGTCTTTGTTGTTGTTGATGATGCTTTTTGTTGTTGCCCAAAGAAGATATTCTTCCAACTCTTTGTTAGGAATATACTTTCTTTGATGTGATGTGAGTCAACTATGTTGAAGTTGTCTTTGAACTCCCCATGACTCAACTTGAGTATTGCCTCCGCTATACCAAAACTTGGGATTGGTGTTTTGGCACTGGTGTATACTATTTCCTCCACTACTTTAATTGTCGGCTTTCCCATCATTATCCAAGTGCCATATGACATTATATTCTTAGTAGCATAAGGATCAATTGCGGCCGAACATGTAACCTTGAGCCCTGTTTGTCTGCATAAATTGAATTTGATCAATGTGGGATATTTTTCATCTTTGGCTTCTTCCTCATTCTTCCTTTGCTCTTGAGTTTGTAGAACATCTGTTGATGTGGAGCCTTGCACATCTGATTCTTCGTGTACTTTCAACTCTGCATCATTTGAAGTTAGTTTCTTTGGAGTAGATGTTGTTGACTCTTCAAGTATGTCAATGATGACATCTCCACATGGTTTTATTGCTCTCCTAGTTTGTGTTTGTGTAGCATCCTCCATGACATAGCTATTTGTCCCTCTATTTTCATTCTCACAAATATCATTAGCATTTCTCAGTACTTTCAACATAAAACATGAAACTAGGTCGTATCCTTCTTCATCACAAAACTTGGTTGGAGTTAGCTCATTTACACACACATCCAAGGTTGCCAATATTTGAGTCATCCAAATGGCTCAAATAATTGCTCTGGAAAGGGTTCCGGTATGTAAGCTTCATCGTCCATTGATCTTTCTAAAATGCAATCCTCCTTCACTGAGCTTCCACACTTCAAAGCACCACACATCCAAAGTTCTTGTTTGGTTTGTAGCCACGCAGGTATCTCTTTCCCATTGACTATAGTAGAGTCAATTTCTTGTAAAGGAGTTCTATTCACATCTCTATAGCTATGGTCTTTTATGCTTATTTTTGTGGTGATCTTTTTATGTCTCAAGTAGATATAGTCATAGCCCCAATCTTGAACCATCTTAAGTTGATGCATGAAAGGTCTTCCTAAAATGATATCAAAATTTTTTCCTTTTCCAAAATCTACTATTGCAAATGTATGTTCATATTCAATTCCACAAGAAGTCACAATAATTTGCTCTAGGATACCTAGAGGTTTTTTCGTGTATCCATCTGCAAGTTGCAGCTTCATTCTAGTTTTCCTAAGCGCTGGTCTACCCCATTTTTCCCAAATGTCTTTTGTGGCTGTGGCTACTCCAGCCCCACTATCAAGTATAGCCAATGTTTTAACTCCTTTGTATTCCACAGGTAAGGTGGTGTTTCCTTCTTCTCCTTCACAATATTCCCCCACCTTGTTTATTGGCACAGGTTTAGCGTTTGCACTTTCTTGTTGAGTTTTGGCTGATTGTTCATTTAAAGGTAGATCTTGAATCCTCTTCAACGTCGTTCATATATACGGGGTCGTCACCAGTTCCTATGTTCGTCTTTGAACTGGGGTCTGACTTCGCTGCTTTTTGCGATCTCTTCCTTCGTGTTTTCTTCTTTTTCTGAGATTGGGCAATTGATGCCGTGTCTCTTTCCTCAAGAATATAATTTTGTTTTTGGAGCATCGATCGTGTGAGTACATTTACTGGTACCATAGGCGTACTTTGTGATGGCTCCTCGGTAACTTCAATCAAGTTTAATGGCATGATCTTCGATGCATTTGGATTATTTGGACATTGGGCAATCAAATGATCTATGCCACATCGATTACACATGAGTATCGGCATTGTATATGTGCTCGCTTGATTGGTTTGCATTAGTGTGGAGTTCTTTTGTAGCCTAATAGGACACTCGCCTACATGATGTGGACCTCCGCACTCATAGCATTGAAGAGGTGGTCTCTTAGCAGTGTAATTGATATTTTGGCCTCTTGCCGCAAGAGCAGCTACTTGATATACAGGTTTGACTTGTACCCAATAGTCTTCCATGTAGTATTGTGGACTTTCTTCAAGCACATCCATCCCATAGGAAATATTAGGGTCCATATCTTCCTCACAACCTTCCAAACAAGCAATAGATGACTCACAACCCACTTGATTCACAGAAGTGATTCTCGGATGTGGTCCTAGCACTGGAGGTGGTAAGGGTTTTGTTTGAACAACATTAAAGGCCCTGCTGTTTGTTCAAGAGGTGGGGCCGGCATCAATGCAGGCACTCGAGGTGTGTCTGTCCATGCTAAGGTTGGTCTATTGGCCATTGCGCGCTTAAATACTATGCAATCCTTAGCTTGATGACCATACCTCCCACATGCATTGCAATTCCCATTGAATTTTATTCTAAAAGTAGGGCATTCACTGGTACTATGCGGTCCATAGCATACTGAGCACCATTGTTGCTCCCTTCTTGGATACATATGATTGTTTTGTGGAGCACGATTGTCTCTAAGACTCTCTTGAATAGCGTTGGTGAGCTCTGCTAAAGTCATCTCAGATATCTTTGGCTTCTTAGCAATAGGCTTTAGGGTCATTGTCTGATGCCCTGACGCTTGCGAGCTAATAGATTTAGGCTCAACAGACACTCTTTCTCCTTGAATCAAATTATCCTCCAATTGGATCGCATTGCTGGTGACTGCTTCCCAAGTGGTGATACCTCTAATGACTAGGTCATTGTACATATCCTCATGTCGTAATCCCCTAATGAATCTATCAAGCAATTGATTATTATCGAAGCGCTCATTTGGATTACAACGAGAATTCAAATGCTTCAAGCGACTAATAAAGTCTCTCACCGACTCTCCTTCCTCTCGTTAGGCTTTTTGGAGCTGAGAGGCTACTCCCCAAAGCACTCCCTCTCGTATGTATTCTTTCAAGAACAGTCTCCTAAGAGTAGGGTAAATCGTTTTTTCTTCCACCCTTAGGGTTCTATACCAATCCCCAGCCTTTCGACTTAAGGTTAGGCTTAAAGCATTACTCTTATGCAAGTCATTACTCTTATGCTTTCTCATATCCCCCTCTCCACCAAATTTTTGTGTGAGCTTGGCTATTTATACTGCCTTAATTCTAGGCTCTCTATCAGACGTGTTACGCATATTCTCAGCAACAGATCGATCGATAGCTTGAGCAAATGTTGCCAAGTCACCTAAGTGAGCAGGCACCGTGGGTGAAGGCGCTCCAGAAACTACATGTGGACTAGGTTTTGGCATTGGGCTTGGCGCATAGGAAGCCCTTGGGTTCCACGTTGGGTACCATGTTGTGCCATGTGGTGGCCCAAAGTTCATATGTGTGGCCCTAGGCATAGCAGACGCCGGATGTGACATGCTAACGCTAGCTGGTATGGTCCCATGGAAATAAGAACTTGGGTGTTGTGGTTGTGGAGCATAGGTTGTTGAAACAATGGGAGGAGTAGGGACTACATGAATACGATGACCCATAGGTGCATACGATTGGTACACACTTGTAGGTACTGTTGCAGGCATTGAGCTACCATGTAGCGGTGCTTTACTGACAAATGAGGTCCATGGTGTGTTTCTCGGCATGCCCATCATTGGGGAAATCATGGTAGCCGTGGTGACATCAAGGGAAAGATGAGCTAGGCTTGGAAAGGTAAAGCTATCACTTGTGGGCTCAGATTGCACTGAGACCCCTGGCGAAACAACATATGGAGGATCCATCGGACTTACCGAGGGAGTCTCCATTTGCGATAAGGTCGGTTGTTTAGCCTTCCCTGTATCCAAGAATCTCATGAGACCCGTTGAAGGCATGTTAATCCCCTTGTTCTGTCTCTCTAACTCAATCACCCTATGGATGACATCACAAACACTTTGTTGTTGATCCTCCACACTAGTAGCACCCATTGTGGATTGTAAGACATCTAACCAACCCATGTGATAGGTGTGACCTATGTATAGGTCGGTTAGAGTTTCCATTTGTAGTTCGTACTCCCAGTTCTCATTTAAGAACGCTCCATCTAGGATTGAGGTGCTAGGGGTATCCTTTGAACTAGATGCAATGTTTCTTTCTAGGGGTTGGCCCTTAGCAGTTACTAAGTCAGCAGCACTCGATTGCTCTCCTAGCAAAGATATTGACATAGGAGCTTTCGATTTTAACTCTTTTTGTTGCTCCGCCTTGCGTAAGCTCTCGATTTCCTTTTCCCTTGCTGCAAGAATATACCGCTTAACCTTTTGCACTTCGGCAAGGCTTCTACCATCGGGTAATATGACCTCGGCGATAAATAACTCTGAAGAGTCAGGAGGTGCAGGGAATGAAGTATTCATGTGCAGATTCTCTAAGGACATAGGGTCTACGTTGGTCATGAATGGAAAATTTACTTCCCCACCCCCCTCATTAACATCATTAGCTCCATGTTCGGAGCGAGTGGCTCTACTAAAGGTTTTCTTCAAGCGGCTAAGCACGCTCTGCCCGGACCGTGGATCCATGGCATGCATGTCTTGGCTTGAGCTATCAGGATTAGGCATTGGAAAACCCTCCATGACGTCGTAGTCAGAGGAAGAGTCACTAGCCACTATGTTCGGGTCTTGGCTTTGTACTACCTTGGGTCCCCGCCGAGGGCCCGGAACCTAATGTAGGTGGATATTGAGAACTCGCGTAAGTTGAAATTCTCTCTAGTTGCTTCCTCTCTAGCACACGACGAGAGCGCAGATGCATGTGCCTTTGGCACCCTACAAGCGTCGGCGAATAACCTTGAAGGTTAACCGCTTACTTTTTTAGGCGTCCGTTTTCACTCGTTTTTTTCTTAAATGTTTTTTAATCTTTTTAATGATTGGTTTTTTTTATTAAATTGTGTGATAACTCAAAACAAGCGTATCACTTAGAGGGTCGCAGTGTGCTTTACAACACAACGTTCGGACACCTGAAGCTCCGTTGGTCCTCAAAAAGTCAATTTTGAGCGACGCGTAAAGCTTAAATATGTAATTTGAAAAGGCGACAAAGGCCTAAGCCTGAGCGTGAGCTTGGGCTTGGTTCTGGGCTTGGGTCTGGGAGATATTCCCGATCCCGGTCCTACCTTTTTTTTATAAAAAAAATTAAGACAATTTTTTTTTTTTTTAATTTTCTTTTTTGGGGATAAGGTCGCCGCGGCCTGCACGCGAGCACACACATACTCTACCTACCTACTTACAACTAATACACCTACTGTTACCCACTAACACACTTCATTAGCTCTCACAGATCTACTTCCTACTTACTGTACATTACATTACACAAAACTAACAACCTTAATACTAACACCTTACATAGAGAAAACGAAGTAACCTTTCAAAACTTCATTAACAAAAAAATACACAGTAGCAACACAAAATCCTTCTTCTCAACACACACACCTTCCTTCCTTACCCTTCCTACAATTGAAATTACACCACAAAAGAAGCACAGAGTGCCATTCAAGCTTAGTGTATGGCATTCCCCGGCAGTGGCGCCAAAAATGTGCGCGTATGCCGCACGTGTCAATGCAAGGAACTTGCCGATACACTGTGCGAGCCACAAATGGCTCCAAGCACACAACAAGCCTAAACTAGTAAGCTCAAAGATGGCGATGGTGTGTCACTCACCGCTCTACGCTTGTTGTCGTAGAGGATTCCTTGCCGCAAAGAAGAGGAAGCCGTCGCTGCGCCGCGCTCAACCGCTTCGCCTTCATCGTGCCATCGTCGCAATGCTCTCTCTCTCTCTCTCTCTCTCTCTCTCTCTCTCACTCACACGCATACACACACACACACACACACACAAGGAGATGAAGAAGAAGAAGATGGAGATGGAGCAAGAGCACTCTTCAATAGCACAAATGAGAGAATGAGTGAATTTTAGATTTAGTTGATTTTTATATGAGCTCGCCCCATTCACACTTGGGCGCCCATGCTTAGCCAACTAATCCCTTGAATGTTCCAGTTAGAGTGTGCCTCTCATCGACGATCACTCTTATCCTTTTCCTATTGGATCGACAAGCCCGGTACCTGACACTACCAAGTAAATAATACAACGTCTGTCGTAGGTGATAGGATGTCTGTAAGCCGTGAGGGTTAACATGGTTGCTATGTGAGATATTGCAGGTTATTTTACAAGAAGGAGAGGGACCTATTTATACGTTGGAGAACCCTGATTAAGATTATTGGAAATCCTAATTTACAAGCTAACAAATCAGGATTATGATTTTTTTTAATATCAAAACATTGCGGGCCTTCTTTGTCTGCTTGAGTCATGGATGAGGGCTCAAAAGAGAGCATTATTGATGGTAGATAAGGTGAAAGTAGAGTTTTAAGAAATGAGAGAGAGAGAGAGAGTTACTATGCACATGTCTTGAGGTGAGGTGTCTTTTACGGTTAGGTCAATGGCTATTTTGTGTTAGTATGTTAGTGGTTAGTGTTAGTAATCACTAGAAAGTTAATGTTATTTTTACAATGCGTAGAATGAGGTGGATGGTTGAAGTAGGATGGTTGAATGAAGTGAGAAAATCCTTGTGATGGTGAAGCTTGAAGAAGGACTTACTTGTGTAGGTTCTCAAAATGACTATCGATCCTCTTCGTCTTCTTCTCTTCTTTATGCCACCGTTGTCAAGGTTGATTATCGCGATGAAAATGGCAATTCGGTTGATGAAATCTCTCAATTTGCACAGATTGAGCATGGTTTACATGCCCAATTTTATGTATATAGAGAGGGGTAAGATGGAATTGTACTTTGGAAGTAACAGAGAGAGGCATAGAGATGGTGTATGTACAGGTAGAGCTCATATGAGAGCTATGGAAGTAAGAGGGGAGGTTAATGGTGAAGAAGGTGAGAGAAACCATGGAAGGTGCAGGTTTGAGGGAGGGATTGAGAGGAACGAGTGTGTGTGTGTGTAGAAGTGTGGAAAGAGGTGAGAGAAGACTATGGGCTACTTGTGAGAAAAGTGGGCAGACTGGGGTCCACTCAAAAAATCCTAGCTCACCGGTGGCTGCTCCAAAAATCACCAAAAGTTTTGACGATATTATTCAGCTCTTGGTCCACATTTTCTTTTTTGACCATCGCTTCAAATTCGGAGTGGAGATGGATATAAAAAATCCCACCAAAATACATGTTTTCCTTCACAAAAAAGTCTTCAGTGGCCCCCCTTTTGTTGAATTTGCATATGGATGCAAAGGTGAGCCCCTCCTTGCATGAGAGCATGACCTAATTGATTCTTAGGGGTTGGAAAATGTACATGGTTATGGATTATGCATAAATATAATATATGGATATGATGGGAAAAACAAGCTAGTATATATAAACTATTCATGGAATCTAGAATAGTGGGGACTATATATATATATATATATATATATATATATATGAAAATATAGAGAATCAAATGAGAAGGGCCCTCGTTTGTTTTATTGATGTATATTTATTTACAAGAGCTGAGAAAGAATTCCTATAGGAAATAGGAATCACTACAACAAAAAAACGTGTTATCGACGCAGATATCGACGCGGCCCATCGCTATGCGTGTCGCTATCCGCGTCACTGTGAAACCAGTCGCTATTAGCGACGCGCATAGCGACGCACATAGCGACGACCATAGCAGGAAAAAAAAATTCTTGGGCAGAGGGCAGGTAGCCTGGCCTGTGCCTAGTTAAAAGATGGACACAGCCACAGCCATTCTGCCCTCTGCCCAAGAAAGCGAGCAGCACCAAAATATCAACCATGCTCCCGCGCACAAAAATTTCGGCAGAGTTCCCTTTGTTTTTACATAAACTTTTCAAAAAAAACCATATCATGTATACGCCTCCTACATGCTATCCATGTAGGATCTCACATGAGATTTAAGGCCAATGAAAGACAACCGTACCAACTGAAAAGCATAGCCATAACATAAAAGCATAACCATAACGAACCATAACCATAACTTAAAACCATAACCGGCTATAACCACTTTGATCAAAACCATAATGCAGATAACCATAACCATAAACAAAATTAACAATAACCATAAGCATAACCAGAAAGAGAAACAATAACTGTCTATACAATGACAATGACAATAATCATAACCATAAGGGAAACAATAACTGTCTGAATACTAATTGTTTGTGCAAAAAAGAGACACAGAAGCGTGTCTGTGTCTCACAAAGCTTATAGATGAAATCTGGTCCACTAATGACTAGGCGTCGCAACCTGCACATAGGACAACTCACAAAATTAGTATTGATATTACTTCACATATACTGACTTAATTAAATCAACTCACACATGTTAACGTCTCACCTCAAGCGATCAGCGAGACTGTAAGGCCTCCCAGTCTACAGGCTCTCCTGAAGCTTCAAGATTATTCAGTACTTCATAGATACCTCTGCGATATCCATCTGACTCCTCCTCGCGTGATGGAGCTCGATGCATCGCAAGATTCTGCGTTTATACAAAAATCAAAGTAATAAAAATACATGATTCATCGCGTTTTAAAAAACGCCATAGTTAAGATTGGATTAGAAACTCACAAACTCATAGCGAAAGGTGTCGAAGCCTCCGTTGCCAAGATGAGATGTCCCCCTAGTCATCTGTCGTACCTGCGCGGCCTCACGCTGCTGTCTGAACCGCGTGGCCGCTGTCCGCTCATCCTCCCTGATCTGCAGCCACGTCTCGTGTGGGATGCCCGAAGGCTTCGGCGAGCCGGTCCTGAAAGCCTTCCGAGCTGCATCTCGTCGATGTTTGATGGTGTCCCGTGCAACACCCTTGATCCACCGCACCGAAACAACGGAAGAACCTGGAGCAGGCTAGTACTCTCTCAGGATGGTCTCCACTATGTAAGTGACTTTTTCCTTTTCTTGCTGATCCCAAGACGTCAGAATGCTGGTCGACAACTGCATCTCCATGAGCTGGCGAATCCGTTGTCGCATCTCAGTCCCGACTCTATCCATGTCAACAGAACCATCTCCCCGTATAGTATAGAGCTTGGAGGCACTAGGATTGTGTGCCCCCCAAGGTGTCCGAGGTGTGCCAAGAGGTGTGTCGAGAGGTGTGCCTGGGTAAGACGGGGGTCGTGAGCGAGGAGGGGTCGAAGCATCTGTAGACCCTCCTCCACAGCAACCACCACCTCTACCTGACGATCGCCGAGATCGGCGAGTGCGCCTGTGCTGCAGAGATGAGGACGTACCCGCCTCTGCCCCACCCCTAGGTGTTGAAGCGGCCGTGATGTGAGAAGAAGGCGTCGTACCCATAGGCTTCCTGAACCCCGTAGGCCTAGGCCTCGACGAGTGAGGCATCATCGATAAGATCTTGCACCGTATCATCGTCTATCTCTAATTGCAAACATAACTCTGTCCCAACTCGTTCTGGCAAATTGTCTTCATCCATTGCATCTTCATCTACAAGTGTCAATTCTGGCTCGTACCTTCGTCCATCTCATCTAATGTCACAGTAGTACGGACGTCGTCTGACTCACTTTCCTCCAGGAGATCTTGCCCTTCAAATACTTGTTTATTTCTTGGAGCAACCTGAACCACAAACCACCATTGTCGCTCTCGAGGGTCCGGTACAAAGACCACTTGCTCGCAATGTTTGGGGAGAGCAAATGTGTTGCTCGCATCTATCCAAGTCTTTGTAGAATCTATTTGCACAAGTTTGTTTCCATCTCTGCGTACCGTTGCATTGCGACAAGAAGTAATCACCTTGAACCACTTCACATCCAACAAAAACATCTCAAACCGCCTGAAGCTTACTTTCAGGATATCTGACACCAGACCACAGTAATCCAGGTTGCTAGTGCTCTCATTCATGTCTCTAGCACTGGCCCTGCTCTTTTGCATGAAACTAACCATTACCCCACTTTCAAACGTGTTTCTTCTGCTGTCAATTTGTTGTGTTCTGAAATGCTTTCCATGCGACCACAGTGCCATGTATGTATGATACTTCCTGTCACATCCAATAGCCATCGCTTCCTCTTCTAGAGATATGGGTTCTCCGATCTGTCGAGCTGCTCTCACTGTCTTGTCCAACCATGCCATTGTAGGGAATTCAGGTAGAGGAGCAAGATAGTCTGACAAGGGTAAGCCTCTAGTCGTTTGACTTCGCCTGAAATCCTGTCACTCTAGATTGCGTCTCTCTTTCTCTTCTTCGTACCTTTCAAGACATTTTTGCATCGGCGCTGAATTTAGTATACAGAACTTCATGATCTTTTCTCTCATGGCCAGGTTCATTTTCTTCAACACCCCTTGCGGCTCCTCTCCCACCAGTCTTGCATCCTCCTCATCGCTCCACAGTCGAGGCATTTCTAGGTCAGAAACGGATAGAAATTCGGTCGTCAATACAAGAGACTCTTGCACCAGCCATCCTTCTGCCATGCTCCCCTCTGGACGCGCTTTTTGACGAACAAAACCCTTAAGTGTTTTCATGAACCACTCTAGAAAGAACATCCAACGGCTGTGGATTGTACCTGCCACTGAAACCTCATCTACTACATGGACGAGCAAGTGCATTTGGATAGTTAGGCAGCTCGTGGGTAGATACTTCTCAATCATGCAAACTGTCTCAATGGAGTTAGCCCTTGCGACTGCAATAGATTCCTCCCGTATCTCCTTGGAAGAGATCCACCGCACTAGCTCTGAAATCTTGTATATGCAGGTCCGCACTTCCAGCGTTAAACACCCCTTGATCGCAATTGGAAGAATGAATTGCAAGAACTTATGCCAGTCGTGCGATTTCAACCCTGACAGTTGATCGTCACGGGTGAATGCTGTCTTGAGACATCGCATATATCCCGTTGGCGTCCTGAACTCTAAAATCACCCTTTTCACTTGTCGTTCTTCGTTTTTTAGCAATACCCATGGCGCTCTTAGAAGTTTTGTTTGACTAGCTGCATTGGTGAAAGGCCACAGCTCTGGCATCTTTCCAACCAACTGCAAATCATCTCGTGAAGCTCGATTGTCTTTCATTCCCATGATTGTCTTCCAGAGGAGCTCTCCCACATTCTTGAATATATGCATTGAATCCAGCGAATGGTTAATTAGTAGATCACCCCAGTACGGCAACGTATGGAGAATGGAAAAACGTTTCATTCCTGGAACAGGTTGCCCCTCATGTTGCTTCCATCGATGACGCCACTCTTGTACATGCATAGGACGACATTCGACGCGACCAAGCTGGCCTTCGCGCATGTGATGGCCATCTGAAAGATAACGGTGGTGGCCCTGATAAATTTTCTTTCGAAGAGAGGTAGAATAGCGCACATCCAAAGACTGCCCGCAAATTGGACATGCATTGTATCCCGAAGTTGTTAGTCCTGCATATATCAAAGCATGAATCAGGCCAAGGCAAAGGGCTTGCGAATAGTGAGAATTTTGTAAATCAATAATCGTTACCAGAAGCTTCTACGTATCCTGGCCAATCATGCATAGTCCACATAAGAAGTCCATGGATCCTTGCATGTTGTTGTCCTACTGGTTCAACCGCATCTACTATGTCGATCCCATGCCATAACTCCTGGAGCTCGTCAACTAGTGGAGCTAGATAAACATCCATGTTTTTTGCTTTGAACTTACCAGGTACAATCAAGCTTAAAATTAAATGACCCTTCTTGATAGCAAGCCACGACGAGAGGTTGTAATTGATAAGGCACACAGGCCAAGTGCTCCATGACGAGCTTCTCAAGCCAAATGGATTGACTCCATCCATTGCCATGCCCAAACACAAATTGCGTGGTTCACTCTTAAAATGTGGCCAGGTATCTTCAATGTGCCTCCAAGCCTTCGAATCAGCGGGCACCCTAAATGTTGCGTCAGTGGATCTATTCGTAGAATGCCACCTCATCAACTTTGCAATGGAACCACAATGAAACATGCTTTTTATCCTAGGAATAATAGGGAAATGCCGCAACACTTTAGCTGGCACTGTCTCGCCAACTGCATCTTGTTTGTAGCGCATTGCTCCGCACTAAGGACACGACAGACAATTTGCGAATTCATTGTGAAAAAGAATGCAATCATTTGGACATGCATGAATCTTGTTGTAGTCCAAGCCAACTGAGGTCAGAAGTTGCTTTGCGTCTGGCCTGGAGGGGGGCATTTCATTGCCAACCGAGAGAAGTTGCTCCCGCAATAACCTGTTTAAGCCACATTAAATTAAAATTAAAGCTCTCCGAGCACATCACCGTTGCAATCGGAAAATCTCTTTTGTAAATTACGTACCTAAACAAAGCAGTGACGCTTGCATCTGACCACCCGTACACTGACTGAAGATTCAAAAACGCCAGACAAGTACGAAGCACAGATATTTTGGCGCCTTCATAGATTGGTTGACGTGCCAAATTTCTCAACATGTCTTCAGGAGATAGGCGCACGACTTCTGGTGCTGCTTCATTCGCGTTCTCCTCGCTTGTCTGGAAGAAGGCATCCAGCATCTCCTCCATGCCGTCATCTTCTGTCTGTAAGCCTTTTTCTGCTTCCATCCGTGGCTCTATATTGGTCGGACCTTCACGCATAATCTTTTTTCTCTCTCTCTCAGATGTAGGTGCTATGTCGCGAAAATCAATGCCTGTTCCGTAGGCGTCATATCGCAGATTCTGTACGGTTTCTCTAGCAAACTCTCCGTACTTGTGCACATGCTCATTACATATCCTACGCTTGCGCAGGATTTGATACTTGCAGAGCGTGCACGAGCATGCAATCTTTTCCTCCATGTTAGTTGATGACATTGCCATCTACAATGATTATGAATGTTGTTTTAATATATATATATATATATATATATACTCCTCACAATGTAAACTACCTTGCATTCTCTAGTCTTGCCCAATCTCCATACACCTCGGTCCAGAGGTGTACGGAGATCAGGACCACCGGGTCAAAATCTCATCTTTATTGGTCAAATCCTATATGGGTAGACACATACGTGCACTCCCAGGTGTACATGGCAATGCATGTAGCAGGCAAAACCCCTTTGCCTCTTTTAGTTCCATAGTTTCTTCTCTGTCTACGTACCCTATCTCTCGTTCTTTCTCTCTCGATCTCGCTCTCGCTATCTCTCTTTCTCTATTTTCCTATCGCTCTCTATTTTCCTATTTCTCTACCATAACTCCTGGAGCTCCACTTCCCTATCTCTCTCTCTCTCTGTCTATATATATATATATATATATATATATACATAACTCTCTTTCTCTCTCTCTCTCTCTCTCTCTCTCTCTCTCTCTCTCTCTCTCTCTCTCTCTCTCTCTCTCTCTCTCTACTTCCCTATCTCTCTAATGATCGAACGAGCGACTGATCTAGGGAGATCTAGACGCCCACGACTGCGGAGGACTACACAACATCGACAGAGGCTGCATCACAGGATCTAGCTAGGTCACTTTGGCTCGACATGCACAACGTCCGGTCAGAGTACTAACCATGAAGGAGATCTACCTATCCCAACTAGCTCGTTTAGCCGTTTAGTCCACACCCAGCAGTTTAGGATTCCATAATATTTTATTTTGTCATCTTCTTACTCTGACTTTGTATCAGATCCATCACATTGTAACTTTCTTGTCTCATGTCTCATAGGTCACTTTGGCCTTTCGAAGACGTTAATATAACATTTCATTTCATTTCTCTCTTTAATTTTTTTTCTTTAGTTTTAATTTCCTAAGCATACATTAATTCTCTCTCTCTCTCTCTCTCTCTCTCTCTCTCTCTCTCTCTCTCTCTCTCTCTCTCTCTCTCTTTCCTACACACACACACACACACACACATTTCTCTCTCTCTCTTTCCTACACACACACACACACCGCTCTCTCTCTCTCTCTCTCTATTTCCTACACACCTCTCTCTCTCTCTCTCTCTTTCCTACACACACACACACACACCGCGCTCTCTCTCTCTCTATTTCCTACACACCTCTCTCTCTCTCTCTCTCTCTCTCTCTCTCTCTCTCTCTCTCTTTCCCACACACACACACACACACCGCGCTCTCTCTCTCTCTCTCTCTCCTACACACACACACACACACACCGTTCTCTCTCTCTCTCTCTCTCTCTCTCTCTCTCTCTCTCTCTCTCTCTCCCTCCTACACACACACACACACACGCACACGATGTAGAGGTAGAGAGAGAGAGAGAGCAAGAGAGAGGGGTTGGGGAGGGTGGAGATGGACATAATACCTGCGCAGCAGGTTTCAGCCAAGACCCGAGCAGGCGAAAATGGCCCCTGCGCGCGGGTTTCGCTTTTTTCCCTCAATTTTTTTGGCGTCGATATACGCATCGCTATACGCGTGGCAAATAAAGCCTTTCCACGCGTATATCGACGCACATTGCGACGCGTATAGCGACACGTATAGCGATGCCCACTAATGCCGTCCATATACGCGTGGAAAGGTATGGCCGTCGATATAGGCGCGTCGATATCTTCATTTAGTGTTGTAGTGAATTTAGTGAAAGGCAATGACTGACGGTGAAGGGTATTTTGAGGTTTTTCCTTGGAGTGGATTCACAACAAAAATAAGAGAAGCTTGCATGAAAATGCTTTTTAATAGAATACATAGGTAAGAAAGATTATGGTAATGGTGAGTAAATGTACATAGCATACTTAGGAAAATAACGCACACCTAGGTAAAAATATTTAAATAAATACCAAAATAATTATGAAAATTTACTATTTTTAGGCCTTATATACAATGAGATATTTACACACCAATGGGCCATAATATACTTTGGCTTTTGTTTTTATTTATTTATTTTGGCTCAACTAGCCTAGTGACTAGTTAGCTGAGGGTTTTATGGGAACAGTCCCCTAACTCACACACGCCTATGTACAATGAAAAGGTACGAATAGCCACAGTGTTTACGTGATCTTGATAGGGTGAGGTAGCTCACTATGGCAATTTCGAATAGCCAAAAAAGGGCTATCACTACTTGATAGACAGGTTGGACTTGTCTCCAATAGTCCTCCATGTAGTTTTGTGGACTTTCTTCAAGCGCATCCATCCCATAAGCAATATTAGGGTCTATATCTTTCTCACAGCCTTCCAAACAAGCAATAGATGACTCACAGCCCACTTGATTCATAGAAGTGATTCTTGGATGTGGTGGTTGTGGTCCTAGCACTATAGGTGGTAAGGGTGTTGTTTGAACAATATTTTGGCCCTAGGGACCATGTGTTGTGACGTTTATTCAAGAGGTGGGGCCGGCATCAATGCAGGCACTCGAGGGATGTCTATCCATGCTAAGGTTGGTCTATTGGCCATCGAGCGCTTCAATACTATGCAATCCTTAGCTTGATGACCATACGTCCCACAGGCATTGCAGTTCCCATTGAATTTTACTCTAAAAGTAGGGCATTCACTGGTACTATGCGGTCCATAACATACTGAGCACCATTGTTGCTCCCTTCTTGGATACATATGATTGTTTTGTGGAGCATAATTATCTCTAAGACTCTCTTGAATGGCCTTGGTGAGATCTGCTAAAGCCATCTCAGATATCTTTGGCTCCTTAGCAATAGGCTTTAGGGTCATTGGTTGATACCCCGATGCTTGCGAGCTAATAGATTTAGGCTCAACAGACACTCTTTTTCCTTGAATCATTAAATTATCCTCCAATTGGATCACATTGGTGGTGACTGCTTCCCAAGTGGTGATCCCTCTAATGACTAGTCCATTGTAGATATCCTCATGTCGTAATCCCCTAATGAATCTATCAAACGATTGATTATTATTGAAGCGCTCATTTGGATTACAACGAGAATTCAAATGCTTCAAGTGACTAATAAAGTCTCTCACCAACTCTCCTTTCTCTCATTGGGCTTTCTGGAGCTGAGAGGCTACACCCCGAAGCACTCCCTCTCGTATGTATTCTTTTAAGAACAGTATGTATTCTTTTTCTTCAACCCTTAGGGTTCTATACCAATCCCCAACCTTTCCACTTAAGGTTAGGCTTAAAGCATTACTCTTATGCAGGTCATTGTGTTCTCCTAGAGAATCGCATATTTGTTCAAACACTTCGATATGCTTTCTCACATCCCCGTCTCCACTATATTTTTGTGTGAGCTTGGCTATTTGTACTGCTTTACTTCTAGGTTCTCTATCAGGCGTGTTACGTGTATTCTCAACAATAGATTGACAAATAGCTTGAGAAAATGTTTCCAAGTCACCTAAGTGAGCAGGCACTGTGGGTGGAGGTGCTCCAGAGACTACATGTGGAGTGGGTATTGGCATTGGGCTTGGCGCATAGGAAGCCTTTGGGCTCCACGTTTGGTACGGTGTTGTGCCATGTGGCGGTCCAAAGTTCATATGTGTGGCCCTAGGCATAGCAGACGTCGGATGTGACATGCTAATGCTAGCTAGTATGGTCCCATGGAAATAAGAGCTTGGGTGTTGTGGTTGTGGAGCAGAGGTTGTTGAAACAATGGGATGGGTAGGGGCTACATGAGTGCGATGGCCCATAGGTGCATACGATTGGTACACACTTGTAGGGGCCATTGTCGGCATTGAGCTACCATGTAGCGGTGCTTTACTAACAAATGAGGTCCATGGCGTGTTTCCTGGCATGCCCATCATTGGGGTAGGCATGGTAGACATGGTGTCATCAAGGGAAAGTTGAGCAAGACTTGGAAAAGTAAAGCTATCACTTGTAGGCTCAGATTGCACTGAGACCCCTGGTGAAACAACATATGGGGGATCCATCGAACTTACTGAGGGAGTCTCCATTTGCTATAAGATTGGTTGTTTAGCCTTCCCTGTCCAAGAATCTCATGAGACCCATTGAAGGCATGTGGATCCCCTTGTTCTGTCTCTCTAGCTCAATAACCCTATGGATGACCTCACAAACTCTTTGTTGTTGATCCTTCACACTAGTAGCACCCATTGTGGATTGTATGACATCTAACCAACCCACGTGATAGGTGTGATCTGTGTATAGGTCGGTTAGAGTTTCCGTTTGTAGTTTGTACTCCGAGTTCTCATTTAGGAATTCTCCATCTAGGCTTGAGGTGCTAGGGGTGTCCTTTGAGCTAGATGTAATGTTGCTCTCTATGGGTTGGCCCTGAGTGGTTGCTAAGTCAGGAGCACTCGATTGCTCTCCTCGTAATGATATTGACATAGGGGCTTTCGCTTTTAAGTCTCTTCGTTTCTCCACCTTGCATAAGCTCTTGATTTCCTTTTCCCTAGCCACAATGATATATCGCTCAACCTCTTGCACTTCGACAGGGCTTCTACCATCAGGTAATATGACCTCGGAGGGGAATAGCTCGGAAGAGTCAGGGGGTGGACTGAATGGAGTATTCACGTGCACACTCTCTAAGAGCATAGGGTCTATGTTGGTCATGAATGGAGAATTTACTTCCCCACCCTCCTCATTTACATCATTAGCTCCATGTTCGGAGCGAGTGGCTCTACTAAAGGTTTCCTTCAAGCGGCTAAGCACGCTCAGTCTGGACCAGGGACCCATGGCATGCATGTCTTGACTTGAGATATTGGGATTAGGCATTGGGTAACCCTCCATGACGCCGTAGTCAGAGGAAGAGTCACTAAACGCTATATGCGGGTCCTGAGTGGTACTACCTTGGGTCCCCGCCGAGGGCCCGGAACCTAAGGTAGGTGGATATTGAGAGCTCGTGTAAGTCAAAATGCTCTCTAGTTGCTCGGCCTCTAGCACACGACCAAAGCGCAGATGCATGTGCCTTTGGCACCCTACAAGCATCGGCGACGAATAACCTCGAAGGTTAACCGCTTACTTTTTTAGGCGTCCGTTTTCACTCGTGTTTTGATGTTTTTTAATGTTTTCTACTAATCGGTTTTTGTATTAGAGTGTGTGATATCTTGAAACGAGCATATTTCTCAGGGGGTCATTGTGCGCTTTACAGCAGAGCATTCTGTTACCCGAAGCTCCGTTGGTCCTCAAAAAGGTCAATTTTTACCTACACGTGAGACTACAATACGTAATTTTAAGGGTGACTAAGACCTGAGCCTGAGCATGGGCTTGGGCTTGGGTCTGGCGAATGTTCCCGACCCCGGTTCTACCTTTAAATTTTTTTTATTTTTTTTTATTTTTTTTTGGAATAAGGTCGTCGCGGCCGCGCTGTGCGCGCGAGCATACACACACCTAACCTACCTACTTACAACTAATAGAGCTACTGTTACACACTAACACACTACTACAGTAACTCATTAGCTAATAGGTTTACTAACACAATACCTTTCGACACCTTATTAACAAAAAGAACACAGTACCTTTCAACACCTTATTAACAAAACAATACACCGCAGCAAAACAAACTCCTTCTTAACACACACACCTAACCTATCTTATTAGGTGTGTGTGCGCGAGCATACACACACCTAACCTACCTACTCACAACTAATAGAGCTACTATTACACACTAACACACTACTACAGTAACTCATTAGCTAACAGGTTTACTAACGCAATACCTTTCAACACCTTATTAACAAAAAGAACACAGTACCTTTCAACACTTTATTAACAAAACAATACACCGCAGCAAAACAAACTCCTTCTCAACACACACACCTTCCTTCTCTACCTTTTCTACATTTGAAATTTCACCACAACGCAACATAGAGTGCTACTCAAGCTTAGTGTAAGGCATTTCCCCGACAACGGCGCCAAAAACGTGCGTGTTTGTTGCACGTGTCAATGAAAGGGACTTGCCGATACACTATGTGCGAACCACAAATGGCTCCAAGCACACAACTAGACTAATCTAGCAAGCTCAAGAGAGCAAGGGTGTGTCACTCACCGCCCTATGCTTGCCTTCGTGGAGGATTCCTTCGTGGAGTATTCCTCGCCGTGAAGAAGAAGGAGCTACCGTCATGCCGTGCTCAACCGCCGTGTCGTCATCGCAATGCTCGTTTGCACTCTCTCTCTCTCTCTCTCTCTCTCTCTCTCTCTCTCTCTCTCTCTCTCTCTCTCTCTCTCTCTCTCTCGCACGCGCGCGCGTGCATACACACACACACACACACACAAGGAGATGAAGAAGAAGAAGATGAAGATGGAGCAAGAGCACTATTCAATTGCACAAATGAGAGAATGAATGATTTTTAGGTTTAGGTGACTTTTATATGAGCTCGCCCCATTCACACTTGTGCACCCATACTTAGTCAACTAACCCTTGAATGTTCCTGTTAGAGTGCACCTCTCATCGGCGATCACTCTTACCCTTTTCCTATTGGACTGACAAGCCCGGTTCCTGACTCTACCAAATAAATAATACGGCGTCTGTCGTAGGTGACAGGAATGTGTGTGAGGGTTAACAATCTTCTAATGGAACTTCAAGAGGATGATCTTGTTCACATATACTCCTTGGCTAGAAGTCATCAAATAAAGTGTTTTCACTTTCTCCAGGGTTTTGTATAGCTTGCATGAGATTCTCCCAGTACATAAGAACTGGGTTGATTCACCTAGCATACTCACTTTCCTCTAGCTAACATACTTATTTAATCCTTCCATAAATTTCTCACTATCTTTAACATACTCAAAGGGTGATAATACTTTTGGAACACCTTCAAGAAGCTTGGCTCCTCCTTGGTCATTTCTCTTCCATAACTCTATGTCATTTTCCGATAACCGATCCACATTTTTAGGGTGTACTTTGTACTGCATCAAAGGTATTCCATCACTCATATAGAACCTAAATTGCAATGGCTTTGAATGACCCACTAAGCTATCTACTCCATCATGTAAGAACCCCTTTACAAATCCTTTAAAGTCTGCCACCTTTTGTAGGAGAAAAGGTGTTGAATGCATGCTAACACACTCATTGAAGATCTTCATCAAATGTGGAAATGTAAAAATGGCTTGTTTTAAGCTTCTCAAAAAAGTGACAAAACAATGCATCAATGTCTTCATGAGTGTGACCAACCATAAGAAAGCCAAGCTGCACTGTGTCAAATACTCCTCGTGCAACCAACAGTGATAGGTATGCAAACACATATTGATTCTTATTTTCTGAACAACAATTGTCAAGTTGCAACAACAATGTTCTTGGCAACTCTTGAACTCAAATACATTGCCATCCTCCTGTACATTTGCATTAGTAGCAAAGATTGATTCCACCCTTGGACAATCATTTCCCTGTCTAGAAGCAAAATTCTCAGTGTCCACATTCACATTTGTGATTAGATCATTCATTCTGAGCACTCTGTTCCTTGCAGTACTGGTTTTTCTCCTTAAGCACTTTCATATGGTGATAGAGAGAAGTGGTAGACAAAACACAATCAAAAAGATTTGTTTGTGGTTCTACACTTGAGTTTATTAAGCTCAAGTCACCAAACATGTGTTTATCTCTTCTTTCTAAGTTTCTTAGACATTTTGAGAGAGATGCAATAGTGAAGTTGGGATCACTCGCCATAATCCCAATGCAAAGTGACCATAAGTTGTTTGTCCATGTCCATGAGTGAGCATTCCTGTCAAGGATACTAGAAGCCTCTTAACTCCATTGAGAGATTTTGGAACTGGTTTAATTTGTGGTATAGCAGTTTTACTTTGGTCCATCTTGTCATGCATAATGCACAAGACCTTGGCTGGATTCGTTTCTGAAGAGCTCCTCCAAGCATAGTACAAATTTCTACAGCTCATTTGTTGCAACATGTGTGCTCTCCTCTGTGCCATGTATCTAGCATGCTCCACCTAATTTTTGGTAGACTCTAGCTTGACCTTTATTGATGTGCAAATGTCACATTTAAAGAATGTGCCTGATTTTGATAAAGTGACTGTCTTGAAGACTGTGCTCCACAACCTTGAGAATGTTGCCTGTGACAACGTTTTGATTCCATTGTGACAAGTGTGTCATTTACTTCCCGCAAAATGTCCACTTGTTTGTACATCATTGGTAGAACATATTGAGTTTCCCAAGTGCCATGCATGGTTGTCCTTAACTTATGTGGCATTTGATCTGCATTATTATCTATGAAGCCTTGTAAGAGTGTTGCTTTTTCCATCTCAACATTTGTCAAGCTCTTCCTTATTATTCTAGTGTTTCCATGATTGCCATTGCATGCTCCATCCAAGAATTTCTTGTGCAATCTGTAAAATGTTGACTTTCCTATTCCATGCATTACATACCATGCTTAATTACATCCTTCTTTCCATCAAAAGTAAACTCAAAGAATTCCTCTTCTTGATCTTTTCTATAAGACCTGCTCATACAATCCAATACAAATCTGCATCGGCTAGTGTAGCTTTGTCCCCAAAAGTTTGCCCTCGCTTGCATGATTTTGGATATGTTTCCAATTTGACAGCATCGCATCTCACAACAATCAATGGTTGCAACTTTGTGAATGTTTTAAGCATCACATTGTTTGTTGAAAGCATGATCATTACCTGCTTTTTTTCTAGGCCTAACTCTATGTACAGAACTCCTTTTCTTACCTGTCCCATCTCTGATATCATAGTCACTGGCAATGGCATCTTGCTCTCTATCATTTTGAGTATGAAGAAGAAGACCTAGTTCTGTACTGGTGACACCTTCTTCAAAACTAGTTCCAGTGTTGTTATCTATGCCATCATCCTCATACTCATCACTGGAAACATATAAGTTATTGAATACTCTCAATGGCAGAAGAAGATCCTGTGTCTTTTATCAAGGGCTCGCCATTCTCAAATGTGAGTTGCCTAATAGGCCATATTTCCAAATTCAAACTTGAAATATCACTTTGATGTGGATGCATTGACCCTTTCACAATGACACCCACGCTACTCTCACCTAGTTCAATACAGTTTATAGCCTCATATGTGTGGACCAGCAATACCCCTCCATTACCAATTTTTGTAGATCTATTGTTATCCCAAAGGATGACTCTTTTCTCTTTCCAACTCGCTCTATCTATCAAGCCATCTTCTTGACCAACAAGAAAATCCTTATCTATTGTGTGAGATTTTCCTCTGTCCATAACAATATTATACTATGGCCATTTGATGTTGCTTCCAACTGCTTGAGACATGGTTCTTGCATCCATTATGATGAATGGAATCAAGAAGGTGTCATCAAAACTTTCTAGTACATGTATGGCCATATATATTGTTGTACCAATCAACTCAAAACCACAACGTTGAGATGCATTAGTGGAATGAATAATCCCGCCAGCCTTCCTTGTGGAACCATCAACAAGAAACATTGAATCACCTTGTCTTGGGCCCTGTAATTTTTTAGAAAATCAAGAGATATCAGTAAAATTGTATGTTTAAACATAGAACTCAAAAATTAATACATTCCCAAGATACACTAACAATTTTGGCAAAAGCTTGCGTCCCATTCAATTAAGAAAATCTACACTGAGTCAATCTATGGAGGATAGTAGGAGGCTCGAGCTCAAGTTTGAGCCTATATGTACATCTAAGTGCTAGAAATCTAAAGCTGACAAGAGTTGCAAGATAGGGACTATATTACATTGTAGAGGCACCCATGGAGTTTGATAGGAGGATGGAGCCTTTATGCACATCCAAGCGCTAGAGATATATAGCTCACAAGGAATGCAAGATGGATCTCAAGTTATATTAAATCAACCCATGTGGGATGGTAGGAGGCTCAAGCTCAAGTTTGAACCTAGATGTGCATCTAAGTGCTAGAAATTTAAACGTGAAAATAGGTCCAAGATGGAGCCTAAGTTACAATGTAGAGGCACCCAAATTTTGGTAGGAGGATGGAGCCCAGATGTAGATCTAAGTGCTAGAAATTATAGCTTAAAATAGTTGCAAGATGGATCTCAAGTTATATTGAGTCAACCCACGGAGGATGGTAGGAGCTCAAGCTCAAGTTTGAGCCTACATGTACATCTAAGTGCTAGAAATCTAAAGCTGACAAGAGTTGCAAGATGGAGCCTAAGCTACATTGAGGCACCCATGTAGTTTGGTAGGAGAGGCCTAACTAATGTTGGAATCTAGATGTACATCTGTGCTAGAAATCTAAAGATGATAAGTGTTGCAAGATGGATCCCAAGTTATATTGAATCAACCCATGGAGGATGGTAGGAGACTCTAACTCAAATTTGAGCCTAGATGTAGATCTAAGTGCCAGAAATCTAAAGATGATAAGAGTTGCAAGATGGATCCCAAGTTACATTGAGTCAGCCATGGATTTTAATGGAATGTTTGAATTGTTGGAGCCTAGATGTACATCTAAGTGCTAGAAATCTATAGCTAGCAAGAGTTTCAAGTTGGAGCCCAAGTTACATTGAATCAACACGTGGAGAATGGTAGGAGGCTCAACTCAAATTTGAGCTTAGAGTATTTCTAGCACTTAGACGTACATCTAAGTGCTATAAATACCTAGCTAAAAAGAGTTTCGCGAAGCCAAAGTTACATAGAGGCAAGCATGTAATTTGGTAGGAGACTTGAACTCAAGTTTGAGCCTAAATGTACATCTAAGTTTAGAAATCTATACTTGTCACACGGGTTGCAAGATGGAGCCCAAGTTACATGGAGGCACCCATGAAATTTGGTAGAAGGCTCAAACTCAAGTTTGAGCATAGATGCACATTCAAGTGTTAGAAATCTACAAGCAACAAGAGGTGTGAGAAAAAACCCAAGCTATGCTGAAGTAACTTTGAATTTGGAAGGAGACTCAAAGTGAAGTTTGAGTTGCATATACATTTAAAGAGTTGTAAGGTGGAGCCAAGGTAATGATGAGCTTTACATCAAACCTAAGTTTCCTTGAGTGACCTATCTAGAGAGTCGGAGCTTACAAGAAGGTGAGGCTTCAAAGTAGTTGCATGAGTGGCTCAAACTTAAGTTCGAGCCTAGTTAGTCATATAGTTTTCTTTTAGGATAGAACATTAGTTTGAGTTAGGTGGCCTTGGAGATTATGCTATGACAATTGAGCTTTGATGGACATTCAAAATACAATGAGGTTTTTTTCTTAGTTGTTTATGTTGTGTAAATACAGTCTTGGTGATTATAGTCCTGGTGTTTTACGTGTTGTAGCAGGACAATTTTACATGCAAAAAGGTGCCAAGAAATCGGTTAAGCAAGATGGTTGGTGGAGGTGGTCCCTCATTCATTGATCCTAAGAGGTTTTATCCAAGGGAAGTCAAAACTATGTCCAACTTGTGAGTATTTTTTTTCAAAAACTCTAAAAAAACTAGTTCTAGACACCCCTAACTTCGTCGAATTTTTTGATCCCTTAAACGTCGTTTTTTTTTTTTCAATAGGGATTGTTCACAAAAGCGTAGAGCTGCTCTCAAGCTACGGGCTCATAAAAAAAGTTTTGCAATTGGACTCCGTATGTGAAAGTTATGCTGATTTTCGTAAAAAGTTTTTTTTTCCACTTCTTTTAACTATTATGAAACCCCATTAGTTTTGGTCCACACATGTGCGTTTGCTAATCTAACCTTGGTAGTGTTGGTGGAAAATCTATTAAAGACTTTTTAATGCTTTTGAAACCTTCTATATTATAATAGGTTTGGATTTTTCTACAGACGGTGACAAATTCGACGACGGCGCGACATGTGAGATTCTTTACTCCCGCGTCTCCCTGCCCTCTGCGCATCTGTTTACGGCCCCACAAGGCTCTTTCTCACACATCTACATTAATTCTCTCTCTCTCTCTCTCTCTCTCTCTCTCTCTCTCTCTCTCTCTCTCTCTCTCTCTACATTAAAATAGGGTTTGGATTTTTTTGCAGACTGTGAAAAAATCGACGATGATGTGACATGTAAGGTTCTTTCCTTCCGCATCTCCCTCTCCTCTATGTATCTATTGGTAGTCCCAAAAAGCTCTTCCTCTCACGTCTACATTAACACTCTCTCTCTCTCTCTCTCTCTCTCTCTCTCTCTCTCTCTCTCTCTCTCTCTCTCTCTCTTATGTGTGTGAGATATCTTCTTTTAATCTTTTGGTGTGATTACTCTCAACTCCTCTTAATCACTCCCTAATCTCTTCTAATATCTCTATGTAATCTCCATTGCCGCCTCTTAACCACTCCCTCCCTTCCTCTTAATCTCTCCTAAACCTGCACTAATCAAAATTTCATTCTACTAACCATTGTAACTTGTCTTCTGAGATTACATTCAAACGTCCTAAACTTCTACTCTCCTCTTAGATACTAACCTTTTCCTCTCCTCTAGTCTATTGTCCTTTTTCAATTCTGAATGGATCTCAAAATTCACTCTTCAATCTCATTCTATTAGTTTATAATCTCTATTGAATCCTCTTCATTAATGACTATATACACTCATAATTGTTTGCTATCGCCTCCTTGATACACCTTTTAAACTCTTTCACTAAGTTAATCAAACTACAGCTACGTTTAAAATCACGCTCTATAAATTGAAAGTAAGTGACTATTCTCTAATTATAGTACTTAATCAATAAGTATTCTAATTAATTTTTTAAAAAACTCTAATTAAGTACTTAATCAATAACCACTTAAAGAAAAATATAGATAACAACACTTACTTGGTTGGGTACTGAGTGTGACATTGCCACTTGACGTAGATTCTTTGCTTTCGATATTTAGCTCGTTTTTGGTGCCTTGTTTCCTTGTTGAGAAACTAGAACAATGAACTGATGTAGCTTAAACCTCACCTTCTAATTCTATCAAAGCACTAGCATATTCCACTCTAGTGTGGCCTCATGAGCTTATTGTGGATATTTTAGCATGATAGTGTTGCCTCATACAAGTGCTTGAGACTTAACCAAGGCCAGAGAATAATAGCTCTAGGATCAAAACTTTGTTTGAGCCTCAACTACATGTGCTAGTGTAGCACGAGGGTTCAAATGTAGCCTCATCAGATCCTTGGCTACCAATGGCAAGAGGATCAAACTTAAGTTTGAGCCGTTCTTATGTTTGATCCATTCATGTATATGCTAGTGTAGCGCTATTATGCAATGTTACCCGCATGACATCGTTGAGGATACTACCAAGGGCATGGAATAACACATTTAGGCTTGAACTTAATTTTGAGCCTTAACTTTCTATTCTCGTATAGCAAAGCACTACTATACAAGCCTATCCTCCTGACATCCTTGTAGCTACCAATGGCAAGAGCCTTGCTTGCAGTGTAGCCCTACTATGCAGGGGCACAACCTCATGACATCCTTGTGGATATTAAGGACATGGAGAAATATCTTTAGGCTCAAGCTAAAGTTTAAGTATTTCGTACTGTAGCACTAGGGTGAAAGGTTGGCCTCGTGAAACCCTTGTATCTACCAAGGGCATAGAATAACATCCTTGTGGCAAACAATGGGAAGAGGCTTGCACTTAAGTACAGACCTTGCCTACATACGTCAGTATAGCACTACGATGCAAGTCTAGCTTCATGACATCCTTGTGGATACCAGAGGAAAAGAAAAACACTTTGAGGCTCGAGCTTAAGTTCGAGCCTCAATTGTAGAAGCTATTCTAGCACTAGGGAGTAAGTCTAGCTCCAAGAGGCTCGAACTTATGTTTGATCCTCACTTGCATAGGCTAGTATAGCACTAGAATGCAAGGCTAGCCTGATGGCATCCTTGTGGCTACCATGGGTATAGAATAGCACCTTAGGCTTGAGCCTAAGTTCAAGCCTCATTTTCATATGCTAGTGTAGCACTAGGATGCAAGGATTTACTCACGACATCCTTGTGTCTACTAAGGGCAAGAGGCTCGAACTTAAGTTTGAGCCTTGCCTACATATGCTAGTATAGCACTAGCATGAAAGTCTAGCTTCATGACATCCTTGTGGATACCAAGGGAATAGAACAACACCTTTAGGTTCAAACTTAAGTTTGAGCCTCAATTTCATATGATATTGTAGCACTAGTGTGTAAGTCTAGCCGAGGGACACACTTGTGGCTAATTAGGGAAAGAGGCATGAACTTAAGTTCAAACCTCGCCTACATATGCTAGTATAGCAGGTCTAGCTTAATGATATCCTTGTGGCTACTTAGGGAAAGTAGCTCACATGTAAGTTCGAACCTTGTCTACATATGCTATTGTAGCAAGTCTAGCTTAATGACATCCTTGTGGCTACATAGGGAAAGAGGCTCGAGCTTAAGTTCAAACCTCACCTACATATGCTAATATAGCAAGCCTGTCTTGAACTTAAGTTTGAGCCTAAATTGCATATGTTATTTCAGCACGAGGATGTAACTTGGGTTAGGCTCATGATGTCTATGTGGCTACCAATGCCAAGAGGCTCAAACTTAAGTTCAATCCTCACTTGCATCTACTAGAGTAGCACCAGCATGTAGGGCTTGTTGCTAAGGGCATAGAAGAACACCTTTAGGCTTGATCTTAACTTCAAGCCTCAACTGCATATTCTTTAGCACTAGGATGCAAGGCTTGCCTAATGATATCCTTGTGGCTAGCCTTATTTGCATATGCTATTGTAGCACTAGGGTGTAAGGCTAGACTCCATGACATGCTTGTGGCTACTAGAGGCAAGAGGCTCAAGCTTAAGTTCGAGCCTCACCTAGATATGTCAGTATAGCACTATCATGAAAATCTAGATTCACGAAGTCCTTTTAGGATTCATGCAAGAAAAGAAAAACACTTAGGATTGAACTTAAGTCTAGCCTCATGACATCCTTCTGGTTACCAATGAAAAGAGGCTCAAACTTAAGTTTAATCCCCACTTGCATATTCGAGTGTAGCATTAGCATGCAAGGCTAGCATGATGACATATTTGTGGCTATCAAGGGCATAGAACAACACCTTTAGGCTTGAGCTTAAGTTCGAGCCTCAAGTGCATAAGGTAATAAAAAATCACTTTTAGGCTCAAACTTAAGTTTGAGCTTCCTGTCCATATGCTAATGTAGCACTAGGGTGCATGACTAGCCTCATGACATCCTTCTAGCTAGAAAAATCATAGAGCTTCACTTTTAGGCTCAAATTTAATGTAGCACTAAGTTGCAAGACTACTCTCATGACATCCTTGTGGCTAGCAAGGACACAAAACAACATCTTTTGGCTCAAACTTAAGTTCGAGCCTCGCCTACACATGCTATTGTATTTTTTAAAATGTACAATTTAACTTAAACATGTGCTCCTTGCTTAGGTTCTTTTTTTTTTTTTTCAGGAATGGAGGCTTCCAATGTACCAAGTATATCAGAGCAGGGTGCACAAGTCTTCACACTCGATGTTCTTGGAATGTCCACTCATGCCAAAACTACTACTCCAAGAATAAAGGTTGACAAGACCTTTGAATTAACAAAAGAAGAAGGAGTGAAGTGGTTTGTTGATACCTACGATATAGATGCAAAGTAGAAAGGATATATATTTGTCAAAAGGTGATATGAAATATGGAGACATGGGGATTGTTGTGGGTGTCAAAGATGATGTGGATGCAACAGCAATGCCATGCTTTGCATGTAATGTGCTACCGATTGGAGAGGCCACAAGGGCAAACAAGTTTTGTGTGTCATTGGGCACTTTTCATGTAGCAGATATGAATGGTAGCAAACTAGAAAAAGAAAATTCTATTGTAAATTAGGATTGAAGATCCCCAGCTTCACTAATCAAGAAGACTCAGGTGTGGATTGTGTGGAAGACCTAGTGAAGGCAGTAAAACATGCAAAGCGAGTCTTGAGCTTACCAAAGAAGATTGTACCTACAAAGAAACCAATAGGGACACTATCTAAGAAATTTGTGGAGAAGACAGGGAAATCCATAATTAGGAGTGCACTTGCAGCATCAAGAGGTGCCCGTGCAAGCGCTTCAACATATGCAGAGAAGATCACTCCCACCATTAATTTAGAGGAGCAAGAAGGTTCACAAGAGCAAGATTCACAAGGACTCAGAAGAAAAACAAAGGCAAAGGATGCTTCTACTCTTGAGGAAGATCGACAAAAACTAGCAAAGAGGAAGATGAAAAAGAGTGCAGAAGAAAAAGAGGTTTTTGAAGAGCAGTTGATGGAAATGGAAACTCCATCCGAAGATCAAAAGGCACTGACCTCCTTAGAAATCAAGAAGGGATTCTATCATTTTGGGATTAATAAAGTCTTTAGTATTGACGTGACAAGGTGTTTTCCTGGTCCATCAAACTATATGTAATGAAGATTGAATCTAGAGTGGGTCAGGATTTTGACTTTAGACTTCATTCAAGAACTAAAGCAAAAGGAGATATTGGCAATTTTGATGCCTTGTGATCCTTCCAAAAAAAGTCCTCTTGACAAACTTGCCAAAGAGGATGTTCACAATGTTGATTATTGGATCATCTTTGGACAGCACGCCATTAGTGTTGCAAAACGTTTGCAAGGTGCAAAAGTTGCAAAGGTTACCCCTCAATTGCGTCAACAATTCAAATATAGACGATCAAAAATTAATCTCAATTGCCCACTGAAGATCTCTCGCGAAATCTCCAAAGATGTGAATCTATCTATTGCAATGTCAATGCAAAAGGATCCATTTCTTGACCAACTTATGCAAGCACGAGCACAATGGCATACAAATGGTTGTCCTTCTAAGCCACCAAACCAAGAAGGACTTTGAGTCTTGGAAGGTACTTGTTTGATTCCTTGAAAACATGAATGTGAGTCTTTTATCAATATTTATTTGTAAACTAGAGTCTATAATAGGCTCAAGCAGGACCTTCATGTGGTCATTTAGAACTTAAAGTGAGGTTTTAACTTCAAATTTAGTGTTACTTGCATATGAGGTTGTAGCACTAACAAGCAAGGCTCGAACTTAAGTGTGATTCCCACTTACATATACCCATGTATTTTGGACTTTGCATAGATGTCAGCATATCAAGAAACAATTCAATCTAGCCAGGCTTGAACTTATTAAGTAATGTCGCAACCCCACAAGTTAGAGCCTTTTCAATATTGATGTTGGAATTTTCAATTTTGTAGATCTTTGTTGAGACCACATAGCACACACTTCAAAAGGGATTTGTCAAGACCGACTTGCAATTGCTTCTATGTTATGAGCAGATATGGAAGAATTGGGTCAAGATCATGAGACAATATGCTCGAGGCTTGCTACCAAATACAAAGGGAGAAACGATCGACGAAGGTTCCAACAAAAATCCTAAATTTCTAAGTATGAAGGGTGGTCAGATTCGACAAGCACCTGGCACAGCAACACTAGCACCTATGATGTTAAGGTGCATTTTAGGGCTCGAGAGTAGAGAAGTTCTTGAACTGCAAAATGCAATCGTGGACAAAACCATCTTTCTAAAGAAGGGCAAGCATACCCCTCATAGAATGGACATGGATGAGATGGCTTGGAAGTCAAAAAAAGATCAAGTGTTGAAAGACCCAATAATATCATTCTTCTTTGATTTGACAAGGGAAAATTTATCTTGGGAGCAAGTTTGTGAGAAGTACAAGCTAGGAGAGCATGAGTACAATCAAATGACGAGCTATAGCCAGTACTATGTCAAGACTCCTTTAACAGAGCAAAGAAGACTCCACCCTCACTTCAAACCGTGTAGTAACTCTCCTCAATCATCTCTATAGAGCTAATATGGGCATAATATCTCAAGATGAGTATATTTGTTGGAGAATCAAGCGGGGGGGCTTTGATATGGGGAAGATCAAAGACTTTTGCAATACAAAGCATATACCATTTCAATTGGTCGTCTTGGATCTTCATGGTACTAAAGAACAGCTCTCTATAGATTTTTTTGCAAATTTGGCACTCAATATAAACACATTGAATTCACAATACGAATATGTGCTAGTGTGTTTCATTGATTTCATCATTATCGAAATGCTTGTTGAAGGGGTTTCTAGCCAATCACTAAGGTCCATATTGAATATGGAAATATCCAAGCAACAAGAGATGACTCATGGATAGATGGAACTGTGGACACTGCAATGGTTTCTCTTTTTGTTAGCAAGGTTGATAGGTTTGAGGCTATTGGCAACGCTCATACAAAAGGAGTCTTTTTCTCAAGATCTTGTGGCAAGGATCATGAGTTTATTGATAGAAACTTCATTGATGGCCTTATCACAGGGTTTTGTCCTGAGCAAAGCTATGTTTTAGAAATTTTGCGGTGGAGTTGCGTTGGAGCAAAGCTTGTCGAAGAAGAGAAGAGTAATTGCTCTATGTAAAGATGATTTTGAAGCAATGGAGTTAAAATTTCAATGATCTACTCTTTTGGAGAGTGATCTGTCCTTGCAGGAGTGGTGTGGTGCAAGTCAAGCATCACTTGCAAGACAAACAATGGAGCTGGATGATACAGAAAAAGAAGACCTTAACAATCTTGACATCGATGAGCAACAAAGCAGTGGAGAGGATGTTTATGGAAATGAAGACAATGATAACGTAAACAACACGGATGATAGGGAAGTTCAAGAATCTACAAATTTTGACCATGAAGGGGGTGGAGACAATGTTGGAGAAATGAGTCCAGTTGTGGATGTTGAGTGTGCAAAAGAAAATGCTGAAAGATAATGAGGATGATGATGCAAGCAATGAGGATGCACAAGAGGATGATAGAGCCCTTCAAGACATTGTAGTTGATGAAAAAGGTGTGAATGCTTCTTAGAGTATTTTGATACTAGGTTTAATGATGCATGCCATTATCATGTACCAACAGACTCCTAAAGTGTAAAAGGGCAGAAATATAGTGTATTGAATTGATCAATTGTGATACTTTAGATCATTGTTATTAAGTGATATCTATACACATCTAACATTAAAAAATCATGGGGGGATCAAACTTGATTTTGAGCCATCACAAAAAGCACATGTTTTTTATTTAAAGTGTCAATTCACATATCATAGCTCATTGTTATTAAGTGATATCTATACACATCTAACATTAAAAAATCATGGGGGGATCAAACTTGATTTTGAGCCATCACAAAAAGCACATGTTTTTTATTTAAAGTGTCAATTCACATATCATAGCTCATATACAGATGTGTATTAAGAGTAAGAAATTTTGGTTTTGGTGAGACAACAATAGCATTACCAAAACTAATGAGGCTCAAACTTAAGTTCAAGCCTAACAAGGAGAGCTAGTGAAGCACTAGTGTATGAACTTCGATCACAAAAGTCCTAGCTGAGTTGTTCTAAGTGAAACTTAAAATTTCATATCCTAGTGTAGCACTTGCATATGTTACATGAAACTCATAATGTCTTTGTACCTAACAAGGCATTGAAATTTAGTTTGTAGGCTCAAATTTAAGTTTGAGCCTTGCCTCCACATGTTAGTGTATCACTACCATGTGAGGCCAAGCTCCTGAGCACTACCATGTTAGGCAAATCTCAAGAGCATTGTAGCAATAGAATCTTCCAAATAACAATACTTACGGATTAGTAAAAGGGATCATACCTTGAAAAATTCATAGTTAAGAGGTTTTTTAAATAGGCCCTGGGCGTGCACAATATAATAACTTTATACATAGTGAATGCATTGAGACTAGAAAGGGCTTGAGATTTAATCCTTGCACTTGAAACATAAGCCTAAGGTTAAGACTAGAAAGGGCTTGAGACTTAAGCCTTACACCTGAAACATAAGCCTAAGGTTAAGACTTAAGCCTTAGTCATAAACTTAAATTTGAGTCTCACCTCCAAATGTGAAATAGGTAGCATGCTAGGTGAGCATCACATTATCGTGTGTATGAGCTTCAACAACAAAATTCTTTGTCATAGAATCCTACATCAGTAGTTCCAAGTGAAGCTCCAAATGTCATATCCTATTATAGCAATTACATATGTTAAGAAAGAGTCGTAATCTTTAACAAGAAATTGAAATTTATTTTGTAGGATGGAACTTAAATTCGAACCTTGCCTCCGTATGTTAGTGTAGCACTACCATGTGAGTCCAACCTCATGAGCATTGTAGAAATATAATGAAACAAATAACAAAATACTTATAAATTATGAAGAAAAATGGATCATACCTTGAAAAATTCATAGATAAGGGGTTTTATAAATAGGTCTTGAACCCACATAATATAAAAGGTTTTCACATAGTGAATGATAAAGACTAAAAGGGGCTTAGGGCTTACATTTTAAACTTGAAACATAAGCTTAAACTTTAAGACTTAAGTTTTAGGCTTAAAACAAAAACCTAAACTTTGAGACTTAAGCCTTAGGCTGGAGCTTAAGATTGAGCCTCACTTTCAAATGTTCTTTAGGTATCATGCTATGTGCGCATTTTTGTGTTAATGTGTTCAATGGAGCCTTTCTAGCATAAAACGTCTCGGTTAGATGGAAATGAAATGGATTGTATGGTTATTGAAAATCCACTAGACTATTTTCTAAATAGGTAACAATGGCTTTTTTCATCTTTCAGATGAAGACAACAAAATAGAAAACAAAGATAACATATCTCAGGCAGCATGTGCTACTCACCATTGTTGGAGAGACCCAATTTCATAAAGGTGATCTTGTAGAGCACAAAAGTGATCTTGTAGAACAAACCTCTCAAAAACTTTCAAATGACATGACTAAAGGGAGCAAGAACATGCTACCTGCCGGGTTTGAGAGACCCATATTCATGAAAGCAACATTAGGAATAGTTAAGAGGAGACGGTGATCAAAGTGATTTTGTTGTGCAAAATTCTCCAAAACCTTCACATGACACTAACAACATGCCTCAAAGAGATGAGGATGCAGAGGGTAGTGAGAAGAAGGATGAAGCCAATGAAGAGCTCCAAGCTACTCTTGCAACAAAGGACGTATGCGAAAAAATCAACAAAGGGACAGGAAAAGCTACACAAAATACAAACAAAGTCCAAAGCATTCAAAAAAGGGAGCAAGGGATTGAAGGTGGTGAGAAAAACAAAGGTACTTATTTTTCCAATGTGATTAGTATAGATATGGCCCTTTTTGGAAGATAATATAAAATTCTATTATGTTGTCCTTGCGGGTGAAATTGACATTCAAAATCAAGGATCCAGTGTGCCACAAGTAGACATCAATGTTGAGGAGTTACGTCATGTTGCACGAAAACGTAGGCCACTTGGAAGCTTATATTCTTTTGAGAGAGATGGAGATAAACTAGTCTTAATCTTCCCACATCAATAGAGAAATACAATCACTTTTAGGAGACATCATTATAGATGAGTATGGAAGGAGTATGAGACATAAATAAATGTGTGCAATTTTCAATTGTGTGCTGCAAATATATGGTTCCTTGTTCTGAGATTTATAAGTGCAAAACCTTAAATTGTTATCATTCTTTTGTATCGTATGCAGAAAATATTGCTCGTGCCATCAGCATGAAGAAACATGCACTCATTCTTGATCTTAATGGAGTTTTACTCGACAAAGAAGACAAGAGGCATCCATGTACAAATTGACCTTGGTCACACCACAATTGTTGTTCGCCCGGGTTATTTTGAATTTTTGGATGAGGTATGTCAGTACTTTCATGTTGGTATTTGGTCCACCATGCTACAAAATAATGTTTCCACTTATGTGAACACTCTTGAAAAGCATGCACGTAAAAAATATCATTTCTTTATGGTATAGGGACAAGATCCATAATCTTCCAAAAGTGTATAGACAGAACAAGCCTAATGTTGAGGTTATGTTTAAGCCTTTGTTGAGGGTTTGGTATCAGGGCATGAATTTATGCAGTACAAAGAATACATTACTCATTGATGATAGCCCTTTCAAGGGATGTATTAACCCAAAAGATAACTGCTTATATCCTAAAAGTTTTCAAGGGAGGCCTGACTATCTTCTTTGCAATAAGCTTCTACCATACCTTTTAAATGTAAATAATACAGATGACATTCGATCTGTTACTTCACTCGATCGAATAGGAAAATCTCCAATCACAAAGGTTCATGACCTATTTGCAAAGTTTCAAGACATATTGGAAGAATGAGGCTTGTTTAGTGTCCAAGTTCTAAGGAAAGAACTTGACAACAATTCAGTCGAAGTGAAAAGCTTATCTTGTGCATCTTCACAGCTACCATTATGCAATAACAAGTTAAGTTATGTTCAATAAAGTAGGCAAGAAAGTAGTAAACTCCTTAAGCAAAGATCCAGCTATGTTGGCCTCCAAGTTTGGTGTGCCACTATTATCTTCAAACCAACTGAATTTAATAGAATTGTCTCACAAAATAAAAAATTTGAGTGATCATTATGCTATTGCTTATGCTACTAACTTGGGATATGGTCGTGGTCATTTCATTAGCAGAGTTGTAGCAAAAACATACATATCAAAGCTACAAAAGACCTACTTAAGCTGATGGGTAGGACTCACTTTAGGTTTATCAAAAAATATAAAAATTAAAATCAAATTGTAATCTAATCTAGCATATTTTCTATTGCAATGGAAGAAAACAAACAGAAAGGGCTTGGCGTGCGCGTTGACTTAATCACATGGAATGTTCACATACATCTAGAGTGGTGAAAATGTGTTGAGAAGAATTTGACCAAAACAATGTGTCGGGTCCAATTATTTGAACATGAACCAAATATGTACACGTTTTTATTTTTCAACTAGATGTTATTCAACCTTGTAGAAGAAGTCTCTCTTTTATCTTTGTGGTTGGAACTCTTTGTACAAGATTTCTTCTGTGTATTAAGAAAAATATTTTCTTTTGTTATCTTTTCAAGGTCTAAGTTTATATATAGATAAAATAAATAATGTTGGTGCATAGTGTGTTAATTGAAAATGATTTCTCTTCCATTGACCATCATGCCTTTTCTTTTTAAGAGAAAATTTTGAAGCATATAATTCTGATTTCAAATGTACAAAGCATTTACTATTGAGGTGACATATGTTATTGAGGACTCATAGGCTTAGAAGGAAACTGATTCCACCACCCTCATATACTATACAGAAACAAAGAAGAGTATTGATTCTTAAATTCAATGGTGTTTTACTTAAGACCGTTGAAAAGCAACATGGTGATGTATACCCAAATTGAAAAAAACATATGCATCTCATTTAACAGAGTACAACTGTTTGGCATTTTATTCGCAAATGCGCATTCACTTTTCTTGATTTTTGCATGCAATGGTTTGAGGTATGGATTTGGAGTAGTAATAGATTGCAAAGGACTCGCCGTATCTTGGAGTTATGCTTTCCACAACACCATCAGAAATTCAATGTCATAGAAAAACAGGCAAGATGCCAAAAGACAGATCTTCTAATTAGCTATCGATTTGTATACCAAAAGGACTTGAATGTAGCATGGAGAATTTTTCATTGTTTGGATGGAAATAATGCCTTAATTTTTTACGAGGCCCTTTACAATGTAATGTGGAATATGCTCGGAACCTACTAGATGTTTTCAAAAATGTAGAATCAATCGATAAAAGAGCTTGAAAGTTTTTTGGAGAGAACAATCATTGCATGCTTACAGGGTTCGCTCAAGGCAAACATTAGTGGCTTGCCTGGCTACAACGCTTTCTTAGCTTCGCGTATGCATTCCATTAAACTTGGTTGGATCTATGCAAGGGACAAACGAGAATATACTTACAATATGTTAGTAAATGAAACAAGTTGTGATAAGAGAAACCTTGTACCACGTATTGAAGCAATACTTGAGAAAACGCAACGTTTAATGATGTATTTATAGTCATTAATCCTCTTGACATAGTATTATTAATGATATATTTATAGTCATTGACCCTCTTGACATAGTATTATTTCCAAGGATTTGTTGTAAAATACTTGGATCCACATCCATGTAAATATGTGAATTGGATTTTATTTTTTATCTTGGTGTTTCTAAACACCACACTATTTTGAGGTCCCTTCAATTCTAATTTTTTTTTTTTATTATTGTAAATTTTTTTCATGACTATTGATATAACCAATTCTTTTAACCCTAAATGTCTCAAATTTGAGCTACTAATTCAAAGAACTTTCATGAAGAATGTTGTATGTCATGCTTCACTCATGTTTTTGATGTCATTGTAATCGATGCATATAAGTGTATTTAAGTGTATTTGAAGGGTATATGAAACAGAGTGTAACCGTCAGTAGATGATAGCTCAAAGTATACAAAAATACTAAGTTTTTCAATAGCGCTATAAAAAATGAGACTTGAATGAATTTTCAAAATTCCTAAATAGGTCTTATAGAGACTAAATATAATTGTAACATGTTAGGCACTATTGCAAGCAAACTCCAAGCAAACTCCAGAATAGGAGAAGAATCTTCCCAATCAGATTGATTCTTGCTAACTTATGCTCTTAACATATCCTTTAGCACTTAACACGTACAGGCTTAGGGTAGCACATCACAACCAAGTGTAGCTCACTCCGACGAGTGAGAATGCACACCTTCATAGCCATGGTAGGATACTGCATTAAAGCTATGCAAAAAACTTCATGAAAGATATGAAAACACACTTCAAATGGTTCGCCAAAGGTGTTAAGAGCAGAGGAAATTGCATTACTTGATATGCCAACACGAGCTAAAACACCGTCTAACTGCCACATCTAACAAACGTCCACTTCATTTATACAAGCCCACAAATAGTCACCACCATTTAGAAAAACCCTCAATCCCCTGCATTTCCAAACATAAAGAGGTTCCCAACAGCATGCCCGTCGTATGAGCATGAGAGGCACCCTTCACAACTACTAGCTTGTAAAAATTTCCAATGTGAAAATCATAGCCTTTGTAGATAATCATGTTCATTGACATAAATCACCCACAACATTTTACAATCTGGAAAAGCCTCTTAATGCACCCTCCATCAATTGTTAGCTTGTAAAAATGTGAAAACCATAGCCTTCGTATACATCATGTTTGTAAAAATGCTCTTGTATTTGAAAGACGTATAGTGGAGTTTGTTAAATTTCTACATTGCAAATGTTGCTCCATGCTCTCATTGCATGACCCACACCAAAAGTCATGATAATGGTGTGATGTGCAACGTGTCATTTAGATGTAGACAATGAAGGTAGCACCAACCAAGACTTGCCAAAATCTCATTTGAAGACATTTCCCCGTCTTGAAACGAGACTATAAGATTTTTATAGACAACCTCGGAATGTAGTTGTGGATTGAAATATAAAGTAAAGACCCATTAAGAAACAAAAATTGATTTAGGGGGGGGAGAGACAATTGCAAGACCCAAGCACACATTCGAAGATGTTTATTTAATAAAATATTCGTGTTTGCTTAGTTGGTTCATTTTCAGTCATTGATCTTGTTACATAGATAATGGAAATTAGTTAGTTGTGACTCATGCAAAAGGAAATAAAAACTTGTGGAAACTTCTTTTCCCCATTCCTCCTAAATATGTACAATACCCCCACATTAGCTAGCTATCAAGTAGAGGGCAAGATTACAAGGAGGCTACATTATTGTTTACCACATTGCCCTATTGCATATACAAGGCCCTTGGGTACAAAGCACTCAAAAAGTTGTTCAAAAGCATGTGCACTGCGTCCTACGCATTCACCACCACTCCACCTGCATCATAAATTTCAGATATGGCAGAACTTGCAAACAAAGGCAAAACTCCTCTTCGCACGAGGACACAATCACGAATTTTAAGGACACGAACCTCCAAGCACTATATCATGCACTTCATGATTATTAGGATAAGGCGCGAAACATGTAAACCATGTAAACTACAATACATGTATGACAAAAGATAGACCAAGGGAAACATGGTGTCATGGCAGGCAATAGTCGTATTGAGTACACATCATTGGTCTGTGTGTGATTACTTCGTCTTGCATATGACTAATAATAAGCGAGGGCATACATGGCGTCATTGGCGTCATGGCAAGCAATAGTCGTATTGAGTACACATCATTGGTCTATGTGTGTGTGATTACTTCATCTTGCATATGACTAACTATTGTAAAAGTGCTGATCCTCTCCAAGGACCGATGAGACAGGAAGCCCCCACCCAATCTACACTCTACGCACCATGCACCATGAAGTCTCAAAAGCAGGGTTCCCCACGGCACGCTATGACCCTTGTCAGGGTCCGTGTCAAACCACATAGCGTGGCTTGCCCCACACGGCTGTGGCTTCGGTTCCATTCTCAATCCATCATCAATGGCCGACCCACTGTCATGTCCCTAGCTTCGGGTGAAAACATGGGTGTAATTGAGGGCATACATGTACGAGAGAAAATACTGACCAAGGGAAACATGCATCACGGCAAGCACGAGTCAGAGTACACATCGTTGGTCTGTATGCATATGATTAGTTGGTCTGTGTGTGTGTGATTAGTTGGTCGTTGCATTAAACTAACTATTATGCTGGGATGCTCAACATAGCCATTGGCTATTCTGAGGTAATCAATGTCAACTGAGGCAGATGGTTACCCATCCAGTTGAATTTCAATCACTCAACGCCACGTGGCATGAGTGAAAACCCTTTTCTCTGAAATTTTGAAGGGTGTTCGCTAGTGCCATGAAGGCACTAGCGCTCGCAATCTATCAACGCCCGATGGTTCCCTCATAATAGCCAATGGTCTGTGTGTATGATTAGTTGGTCTTGCATTAAACTAACTCTTGTGCTGGGACGCTCAACATAGCCATTGGCTATTATGAGGTAACCATCTGCCTATGTCATAAGACATATCATGCGGCAATGTTCGGCCATTGAAGTGCCTCAGATGTACTTTGCCACTGCAATAATCTCTTCCCATAATTCACTACAGTTGCATGCACATCCTAAGTGCAGAACACTTTTAAAACCTTCTTCTATGCTCACACAGCAATGAGGCGATAATATGAATGTGGGAAGTGAAAGATTTTCTGAGCTTCCCTCTTTGCAAATGATCACATATGTGAAAAAAGGACCCAATTGGTTGGTAGCAAGTAGGGATGCTACCAAGTGAAACAGATATCATTGGAATAAGATAAATTCAAACACAAAACGATAACCAGGAAATTAATTGCCAAGGTTATTCTATGGCTGATGGATTTCTCTCTTCGAGGGCTATGCCGTTCTGATCGCCATTTTGCAAGATATGGAACAAGGTCGAAGTTATTAAGAGTTTCACCTTCTGTACTGTGGTTGCTCCGGTATCTCCCTCCTAAGGGCAATTCAGGGAATGGGGGATGTTTTGTGGCTGTGCCCAAGCCCTAATTGAGCTACCGTACCTTCTCCACAAGTAAGAGCCATGTATGTGCCCACCCGATAGGCTAGCATGAGGCAAGACCCCCGTTTCTAGGTTCCCTGGTTTGTCCAGCCGAGGACCAGATTTACTCCCCTGGCCAGTTTATTACCATTTTATGTTGTGACAAGACTATTCTCTGGGTTGTGAGGTATCTATGTGCTACATAGGGACCACCCTAACCCCTGCCCCCTTGTATCTGTAATCTCATTCAGTGGCTTGCCAGCATTTTGGGCTCTCTCTCTCTCTCTCTCTCTCTCTCTCTCTCTCTCTCTACAAATTTGCCAGGTCACACTACGGCCTACTTGACAACATGGAACATGCACATTAATGGCCTACCTGACAATATGGAAGATGCATATGGACAGGAACAAGTGCAAACCACACAAAGTATTTAACTCAAACCACATACCGTTAGGATGAAGAAACTGGCCAGTGTAGTACGAAGCATCCTCGGAGGCCAGGAAGACATAGGAAGGCCCAATCTCAGATGGCTGTGCAGCCCTCTTCATAGGAACTTCATCTCCAAAGCTCTCCACCTTCTCCCCGGAAAATGAGGAAGGGATGAGAGGTGTCCAGATATGCCCAGGGGAGACACCTACACACAGGTCCCACTGACTATTTAACTTGCGCTCTCCAGTACTTTCAGAAAATCATAGAAACAGAACATGGCCATCATTGATATTCCTACCATTTACTCGTATCCCTCGCCCAACAAGGTGCAGAGCCAATCCTCTTGTCAAAGCAACAATTGCCCCCTTTGTTGATGTATAATCGAGCAGGCTCGCGTTTCCCTTGTATGCATTAACTGATGTGGTATTGATGATGCAACTACCTTCTTTCATGTGCTTCACAGCATACCTACGTACCCAACAAACCATAACTTCACATCAGAAGCAGAGAGACCACGTTTGCATATATAACAAAAGTGACATATAACATATGCACATTTCCATAGACGTATAATATTTGAATAAAACACACACGGACATATGTATGTGTAATGTATACACATGTATGCATATATACGTATATGCATATGCATACATGTGTATACATATACATATTTACCTGATTGAGCACTTCACAAATTCAAGAAAAGTAGGAAGGAAAGATGAGCTGACTTAATGAGATAAAAGTGGGAGAAGATGTTCGTTTTGAACACTCGCTCCACTTGTTCTACACTGATGTTTTCAATGCCAGGAACCATGTGCTGCTCTGCTGCATTGTTTACGAGAATGTCAATGCAACCATAGGTATCAATCACTTGCTGGACTACCTGCGTATACCATGATAATTCAGTCCTACAAGCTCCAAAACCTCATAAACGCAATTTCCCCTAAGCATTACAACTTTGAGATGTTTATCACACATGCACACGCACACAGACATATAGTAGATCTGCACACAAATTTTTAAGAGCTGCATTTTTTCTTTGCAATTTGAAAAGAAAAACCCATCAAAAAAGTTTCTTTTAAAAAAGGGGGTCCTTTCATAATATCTCATAGCATGCAAGTAAAGGCACATTTTATACCCTTTTGACTGCAATTTATGGATGACTTATGAAAGGTGAACCATCGAGACTACTTGACCCTAATGCGTAGACTATGGTCAAGTGCGAGTCATTTGTATAGCTCACTTGCTAGCTAGATTTTAGAAGAAGTTCCATAGTTACGGGGAATGGCCATTTGCAGCCATTCCCTACATTCCCTGTTCTAAATCCCCATTCTATGTTTAGGTCTGAATTCTGTGAGGGAATGGCAAATCTGCCCCTTTCCCTTCCTCATTTCGCGTTCCGATTTTCCACTCCCGGTAACTATGAGACGAACCCCTTTAGCTAAGCATTACATCACATGAATATATAACTACTAGCCTTAAGTTGCCACCGTTCGGATGATGAACAGTTCAAACCATATCCTCAAGTAAACAAGTAATCTTCTTGATAAGATTATTGATAAGATTACAAGGATCACAAGTTGGAAAGACGCTAGGACACACACAACTACGTTACTAGAGCCCACAACTACGGTACTAGAGTCCATAAGAGTCTGCAGAGAGATCCTTGAGTCAAACAAGTAATCTCCTCATTGACATTACAAAAATGAGCGAATGTTGGGGGTATGGCAGTGTAGAGGGAAGCTAGTCGAGTGTAGGCATGGTTTTGTGTGCACAAGGGTGGCTACCTTTTGAACACGTGAAATGTCCAACAAATAATGGATTAGAATCCCTCACTCAAATGCATAGGACAAACAGCGTCCGCAAAATGAATGATTTTGAGAAAAATTTAGTTACTCAAAATGATAGGACAAAACAATTTATGCCCATTTCAAACCTCCGCAAAATGAATGATTTTGAGACAGCTTTAGTTACTCAAAATGCATATAACAAACAGCTTATGCACATGTCAAACCTCCACAAAATGAATGATTTTTGAGACAAATTTATGCATAGGACAAACAACTCATGCACATGTCAAACCACCGCAAAATGATTGATTTTGAGAAAAATTTTAAAATGCAAACATCCATTCCTGTAAATATTTGAAGTTCAAAATATTCACACATTTCATAAGCTTAACAAAAAACTTGTGGTTCAGACAACTTAAGGCGAGTGGTTCAGACAACTTAAGGGGAAACGTTCTCGACATTTAATATCAATAACAGCTATATATAATGCGATGATTAAGCCAATTTCTTAACTTCACCTTCTTGCAGTTTTCATCATCTCCGAGGTCCACCCCAATTTTGATGGGATCACCCTTGGCTTGCGGATGCTTGTACTTGTTCGTCAGCATATCAAGAGTCTCAATGGCATCCTTCTCTTCTTTTCCCGGCACATACGTTATGGAAACCGTTGCACCCTCAAGTGCAAAGTAGCAAGCAACTGAACGTCCAATGCCAGAATCACCACCGGTCACAACTGCTATTTTCCCCTACACACATGCACATCGCCTAGATAATGCACAGAAAATCAGCATTGCACAATTATAGAGGGTTGTAATTAGCAATGTATGCTAAACTTCAGATGTGAAGTAAACATCAAATTAACAGAGAATTTGGACTAATCCAAACATTCCAATTAATCTACCAGATAATCATTTTGGAGAATGCTAGCGTTTAATTTAGTTCGGCAGATAATACATGTATGCATCTTTACATGCTAGCTAGCAATACATACAATAAAATTGTCAAAGTAGCATATGTACAAGCATCCTACCAAGCAGTCAAGTGCACATGGTCAAGTGCATACATACAAGTGAGCACGAGCGCAATCGGATTTTTCAATGCAGCATATGTGGAGACATCCTATGTGCACATGTACATCAAACCTAGCATTCAGCCCATGTAGACATCCTAGTACATCGAAATAGAATTTTCAATGCAGCACATCCTATGTGTGCATGTATATCGAACCCAGCATTCAACCCATGCGCATGTGCAAGCTTGAGAGACATCATATGTATGCGCACGCACAACAAATGCATTATGCCAGCTGAAAGAGACAGATGCCAAACAATGGAGGTTTATCGACAGAGTCCACTTCTGCACCTAATGCCATGCCACATGAGCACACAAGCTACTGTGAGCAATGCCACTTACCACTAATTTGCCAGCTGGCTTGTAGTTGGGCCGAACAAACTCAGGCTGAGGTTGCATCTCATGCTCACGACCAGGCTGCCCTTCTTGCTCCTGAGGGGGGAACTTCTTTCCACCAGTAGCCATCCCTCTCACAGGGATACGGGTAATATAGCAGGTACCTTGCCCAAAAGCAGCACCGCCAATCCAGCACAGAGATGGATGTACCTGTCTGATAAATAGATGAGAGGCCTTCAATCTACACACACATTAGACAGAGGTATGCTGCGTGCGTCTCCCTCCCTTCATCAATACTGTAGTAATGTAGCCAATCGCAGTATCGGCTTTGCGACATGCTTTGTTTCTCCTCGGACTGGCAGCTCCCATAGCCTGAACATCTCTGACTCGAGAAAGCTTGACTTCTGCATAGGAGAAAACTCCGTGCGTGGCGATAGCCTTTATTGGCAGCAGACAGTAATAAGCGAAGGGCGTGTTGAGGTGGTATCATCCGGCAGGCACGTAGAGCATTCTACGCGGTGTGCCTGCATGCCCCCCTTTTCTACATCACATGTAATTTTCTAGAATGTAACATTCTAGAATTTCTTGTCAAGAGCTTCACAAGAAATGTGCGAATTTTTGGCCTGCCTGCTGGAAGGTTGGGTCAAGCACGTGGCATTTCTTATTTGGATTATTTGAGGCTGCAAAAGTTTCTTTTTTGGGTTTTGGTGCGCCACAACCTACTACTCTCTCTCAAGTGTCGGCTATAAGAAACACGAGTGCGCGTGACCCATCCTAGGGGGGCAAACAGGTGGCGATCGATGAGCCGTCACCCAAAAAATGATGGCTCTCACTGTCGTTTAGTATATATGATGATATCACAAGACGTAGGGACTTGGGAGAGACATCAATAACCCATCAAACCCTCCCCCCTCCTCTCTCTCTCTCTCTCTCTCTATCTCTCTCTCTCTCTCTCTCTCTTGCACGGGTTCAAAGCAGCTCTCTCTCTTGATGTGGAAGAAGCTACTTTATGCAGACAAGGCAATGAGCTAATCAATTTGCAAGCTTTAGTTTGGCTTAACGTTGGTAGGCATTAATGTGAGTGCACGTGTGCGCGGATGCGTGCGTGCGCGGTGCGATGCAGTGTGTGCGAGGAAGGGGAGAACACGAAACGGTGTGGATGGAGCAACCTCAGGAAGTAAGAGCGAGGAGCTTCTTATTCTTTCTATATGAAGAATAACGGTATGTACACACATGGGTGGGCGGTCGGACACTGGACGTCCGGCATCGGACAAAAGCGCAACGCTTTTACTCCAACAAACTCCCGCTTAAAGGCGATGCGCCGATAAGTGAGACCTACTAGCTAAACTACTAGTATGTACAAGAAACTAGGTGAGAGACCCTCTCAACCTATGCCCACTAGCTCACTCTGTCGATCTACATGCGATCGTATCGGCTCTAGTGGTAGGCGAGCGTGCGTACCCATGCTAGAGCCTACATGTAAATCCCGCAGACTACTTTGTATGGTCTGCAAAACTCCATACATCACACTAGTGTCAGCCATCGCACGACTGACAACCCCTGCTTCAAATGCTCCCACTGCAGCTGGTAGATCGGGCCTCGACACTAACAAGTCGAACATGAGACCTGTGGACACTGACGAAATTTGCGCAAACCTGGCTATACTCACCTCCCCTGCGCTATCTGCAATCACTGCATCATCGGGACTACCCATCGCGTATGGATGTGTCAATACTGACACTGGGAAAGCTATGTCCCTCTCACCCATAAGCAAAATTGCGCATTCTAGTACCAACTCATCAGCCTCTAACATGAGCATATCAAAGAACTCCATGTCTGTTGGTTCTGTCTGTGTCTCTAGGGAGCAGACCTACTCTACCCTGCCTGCACAAACTCTGACAACACCTATTGTGTCGGCACTAGAGCAGTGCCACTCTATCTCTGTCTCTACAGAGTCTATTGGCACGTCTTGCACGGCTAAATGCTCTGTCTCGTGAGCATGGTGGAGCTCACCTATGAAAGAGACACGTGTCGTCTCTCGCTCAAAGCATGCGAGCAACAAAACCGAGACTACGCCGTCTCGAACCTCAGACACATGCATAGGATATGACAGGCCACTGCAGGCTCCTCTGGGAATCACTAATGAACCGCAATGCATCTCGAAAGACTTCTCTGTAAGAAATATCTAACAACCAAAATATGCTAGCTGTCTCACTGAGATCAAGCTATGTCTGAGCTGACGAACGTAGCGCACATGTTGTAGCGTGTATGACGCACCACTAGGCAAAGACAAACAACGTCTCTTGCACCCTCTACGTCAAACGCCAACCATCAGCCAAGTGTAGACAACCAAAACTCCCACTAAAAAAGGTGTTAAACGAGTCATGATGCAGTGCACGATATGGAAAATTGCATCCTCATCTAGCAACCAACATGAAGAAGTGTCACTGCTCAAAGACATATAATCATGAGGAATGCTAGAGGCAATGTGACATCATCGTCACTGGCATATGAAGCTAGTGCTCTAGCATGTGTCAAAACCTCATGCGCATCATGCTTGTCATGGATGCTTGAGAGTCAGACGCTGCCTGCATCATCGCCTGTGTCATCGCCTACATCATCACTAGAAGGCTCTAAAAGATTCTAGAAGGTTCTAAAAGTATAAAGGAGATTCTAGAAGTTTCTAGAAGCTTGGAGAAGATTCCGGAAGAATCTAGACATTCCCGAAAAGCTCTAGAAAGTTGAAGAAGGATTTAGAAGGTTCTAGAAGAACTAGAAGGATCAAGAAGTTTCTAGAAGCTTGGAGAAGATTCCGAAAGAATCTAGAAGTTTTTGGAAAGCTCTAAAAAGTTGAAGAAGAATCAAGAAGGTTCTAGAAGATTCTAACCTCCTCAAGAAGAACCTAGAAAGTTCTAAACCTCCTCAAGTACGTAACCTCCTCAAGCACTAGTATAAATAGGGGTCTTGGGCCACAAGCCCCTCAGTCCTACCAACACCAGTTGTGAGCCTCCTATAAGGAAATCCCGCTCCATTTCTCCTATTTTCGGGCAGTTTTCACATCAGGTGCAGCATTTACTATGGCTGACAACAACAACACAGATGTGTTCAAGATGTTTGCTGCTGAGGACAGGTTGGATGGGGACAACTACCCTATGTGGGCTTATATGATGCAACATGTTCTTGTGTCAAAGGGTGTCTGGAACATTGTGCAGGGCATTGATGTACGTCCTGGTTCTGAGGATGTAGGCGATGTTGAGGATGTTGCAGGTCTTGCTGCAAGGATTGCAGCTGTTAGAGTTGTTTTGCCTACGGCAGAACAAGCTCGTTGGGATGTTAAGGATGCACAGGCCCATGCATCGATTGCGTTGTCTGTGAAGCGCACCATTGTTCCTCACATCCGTTCAGCAAAATCTGCAAAACAGGCTTGGGATATTCTAGCAAGTCTTTATGCAAGCCTCAATGAGGCTAAAATTACTTTGCTGCGTAAAGATCGAGCTAGAGTCGAAGATTATGCATGAGAAAGATGATATGGACACTTTCCTTGCTAGTGTCAAGGATATCAATGAGCAGCTTATTTCTGCAGGTGAAGTCATTTCAGACAGTTCCCTTGTGCAGACTGTTCTTGATGCCTTACCAGATTCCAACCAGACTTTTGCTAGTACTTGGAGACTAATGACCCAAGGAAATCCTGAAGTTGTCAAGTTTGATGCATTATGCACATTGTTGTTGCAAGAGTCACTTTCTAGAAAAAACTGGACTAAGCAACGTGCAGTTGAACAGGCTTGTATTGCTTCTCAAAGAAAGGGTGGTAACAGTAATGCAGCCACTTCTTATGGTTCTGTTGCGAGTGGCAAAAATTATGTTCCTAATGCTTCTGCTGGCAGTACTTCGTCTGGCAATTCTGGTGATAAGGGCAAAAAGAAGATGCGTTGCCATTATTGTAAAGCCAATGATCACTTGATCAAGTCGTGTCCTAAGTTGAAGGCCAAAGTGGCTAAGAAGAAAGAGGGTGGTTCCACTGCAAATGTTGGTTCCACTACAAATGCAGCCATTGTTGAGTCTTCTGTGAAAGGAGACTGTGTTGCTGATGTTGATGCAAAATGGGCTTTTAGCGCAGAGTACCCTTACAATCCTGTTGTCCATGATGCATGCTTGTCAGTTGCTGCAGATTCACATGTGTGGTATTTCGACAGTGGTGCTACAAAGCACATTACCTTACATCGTGAATTGTTTACCTCTCTTGAGTCTGTCCCTCATGGGAATTCAGTCACTTGTGCCAACAACGCCTCTTATCCAGTTCAAGGAGTTGGAAAGATTGTGCTCACTGCTGCTAATGGCAGTTCCTTCACACTTGTTGATGCACTTTATGGACCTGGGATCAAGAAGAATCTCTTGTCTGTATCCGCACTTGCTTGACTTGGACTTGTAGTCAAATTTGTGGATGATAGATGTACAGTTCATGATCTCAGTTTTGGTGATGAAATTGTTGCATCTGGGCTTTTGTGCCGTGGGCTGTATAAGCTCACTTTTTATGACAAGTGTGGACAAAATTTTGCAAATGCTCTTGCAGATTCAAGGGCTATTTCAGATGCAAAACTTTGGCATGCACGTTTTGGTCATCTGAATTTTGCCAATTTGCTGCGTTTGCAGAAATCTGATATGGTTTCTTCTTTGCCACCTCTTGAAGCACCTGTCAAACATGTTTGTGAAGGCTGTATTTTGGGTAAGATGCAACGTTCTAAATTTCCAAAGGATGGTTCGGTTCGGGCCACATGCAGGTTGCAGTTTGTGCATAATGATGTTTGTGGGCCCATGCAAACTCCGTCCTAATTGGGTAATTACCTGTACTTCGTGACTTTCATTGATGATTACTCTAGGCATGCATGGGTATTTCCGCTTAAAGCGAAGTCCGAAGTTTTTATGTGCTTCGAACAATTTCTGGCTATGGCTGAAAATGTCTCGAAATGTACTATGGGCACCCTCCATTCTGATCGAGGGGGGGAGTATATGTCTCATGAATTTAATACATTTCTGGCTAGTCGTGGGATAAAACACCAATGTACAGTGCCTTATACACCTCAGCAAAATGGTGTTGCTGAGAGGAAAAACAGGTCACTGACGGAAATGGCACGATGTATGGTCAAAAGTCAAGCTTTGCCGCATTCTTTTTGGCTTGAGGCCATTATGTGTGCCACTTATGTACTTAACAGGTGTCCTACGAAATCTTTGCAGTCTATTACTCCATATGAAGCATGGCATGATAGAAAACCTTATATTGAGCACATGCGTGTTTTTGGTTGTTTGGCATATGCTTTGGTGCCACAAGTGCAGCGCAGAAAATTGGATGATAAGGCTGTCAAATGTATTTTTTTTGGTTATAGTGCTGAAAGCAAAGGTTACATGTTGTATCATCCGCAAACAAAATGTATTATGGTTTCACGGGATGTAGTGTTTGTGGAAGATTCTGTTCAGCCCTTGCTGTCATGTACTAGAGACAGTAATGTAAGGTCACAGGACATTTATGACACTTTGTTGCCTCTTTTCAGTGGTGGAAATACGACTGTAAGTTCCAATGAGGCAAATGTACATCCTATGGGGGTTTCTGAAAATGTTTCAGATCAGCCTATTACTGATGCAGATGTACATGATGTACTTGATGAGGAAAGGGCTGAAAATGAGCAGGCTAGAGGTATGCCAAAATGGCTAGTGCACACTTTGCGTGACAGTAAATTGGATGCACCTTTGTCTAGTCGTACTCGTTCAGGCTCTCGCCATGCATCTTATGCATCAGATTATTATGCTTTGGCTGCGTCTAGCTTACATGATGTTGAGGAGCCTCTGACTTTTGATGAAGCACAAAATTCAGAAAATTGGATGGTTGTCATGCAATCAGAATATGATGCACTTATAGAAAATGACACATGGACTTTATGTGATTTGCCTCCTGGCAAAAAGGCCATTGGTACGAAGTGGGTTTACAAGTTGAAACGCAAGCCGGATGGTGAGATCGATCGCCATAAGGCTCGACTTGTTGCAAAGGGTTATGCACAGCAAAAAGGCATAGATTATGAAGAGACTTTTGCTCCCACTTGTCATATGACTACTGTACGTTTTCTATGTGCATTGGCAGCTCATTTTGGTTGGGATGTACATCAATCAGACATTGTTAGTGCTTTCTTGAATGGTGACATATTTGAGGAAGTTTATGTAACGCAGCCTCGCGGTTTTGTCATAAAAGGACAAGAGGACAAAGTGTGCAGATGTAAGAAGGCTTTTTATGGGTTGAAGCAATCTCCTCGTGCTTGGTGTGCGAAAGCTGACACCCATTTGGTAAACGAGGCTTTCGTAACAGTCCAACAGAAAGCACGTTGTATGTAAAGCGTGAGGGTGATGTACTTCTCATTGTGGTTCTTTATGTTGATGATTTGCTGATCGCTGGACCAAATGAGAGACATATTGCTGAATTTAAGGCTGATTTGAATGCTACTTTCAAGATGAAAGATTTGGGGTTGTTGCATCATTACTTGGGTATACAGTTTAAGCAGTGTGATGGTGGTATTGCCTTGTGTCATAAAAGTTACATAGAGACATTGCTATGTAAGTTTGGACTTGAGGATTGCAAACCTATTGCCGTTCCCATGGAAACAGGTTTGAAGTTGAGTCTACATGATGCTGGCGATCCTGCTGATGTCACTCTTTACCAAACTGTTGTTGGCTGCCTCATTTATGTATGCAACACGAGGCCGGATATTCAGTTTGCAGTCTCACAGGTCAGCAGATTTATGCATAGCCCAAGGTCTAAGCATTGGCAGGCTGTCAAGAGGATTTTCCGCTACCTTAGTGGCACTTTAAATCTTGGCTTGTTTTATCCCAAGGGGGGATCATTGCCGCCAGACTTACATGCTTTTTCGGACTCAGATTGGGCTGGTTGTTTTGACACGCGAGTGTCCACAAGTGGTTTTTGTTTCATGCTTGGCAGTTCATGTATATCATGGTTGAACAAGAAGCAACCTACTATGGCCACTTTGAGTTGTGAGGCTGAGTACAAGGCAGTCTTCACAGCTACGGTTGAGTGTGTATGGCTCAAACGCCTTATGGCTGATTTGGGTGTTGGACAAGACACTACCAACACTATCTACACTGACAGTCAGAGCACATTGGCAGTTGCGAGGAACCCAGTTTTTCATGCTCGCACAAAGCACATTGAGGTGCATTACCACTATGTCAGGGAGAGGCTCTCAACAGGAGAGATCAGCTTGGCTTATGTGCCAACACAGGACAACCTTGCAGATCTTTTCACAAAGGCATTGTCTCGTGAGAAGCTTGAAGCTTTCCGCAAAGCTTTGGGCTTACTCCCCTTTGTGGACTGATCCTATCCTCAGGGCATGGCACTTCCCTTTACTCATGTGCCAGCTCTCGTTCACCGCATCACTCCAGGGGGGGTTTGTTACCATATACATGTGGTAGTGATGTGTGTGAACACACTAGGACCGCCGGGGCATTTTTTCCCTCTTTAGAAGGTTTTTTCCCCCGAGCATTGTTTATACGCCCATCACTCTAGGGCTATCTATCTTTCCATTTCACACTAAGTAACACACTCTCTATTGTGTGCCTTGAGCTTCCTTCGTCTTCTCCAAGCTGTGTGTGTTTCTTTGCAACCCTAATTCCAACACTTAAGCCATCATGGAGCCGAGGATGGAAGGTGTCGTCAACGCATTGCAAAGCATCCAAGCTCAGTTACAAGAACTTCGCGAGAGTAACGCTCAACTTCAAGTAGGGCAACCCCTAATCTTGGGACCGGCGTTGCAAAATCTTCAACGTCAAATTCAAGAGCTTCGAGTGACAAGCACACATCAAGCATAAGCTGCAAGATCTAGCTATTCTCAACAACATAAGAGGGAGCCGAAGGTCAGCATGCCTGAAAAATTTGATGGGACTAGATCAAAGTTTAGAGGTTTTCTCCAACAAGTGCGTCTCTTCATTCGAATGCAACGAGAGCGTTATCCAGATGATGCCTCTCAAGTAGGCCTTGTTGGGACCCTCCTCTCGGGTACGGATCTCTCTTGGTTTGGTCCCTTACTTGAAAAAGAATCTCCTCTTCTTCATGACTTTGAAGCTTTTGTGCGGGAGTTCTCTGCAACCTTTGGGGATACTGATAGAGCAAGGGTTGCTGAAACCAAACTTAGAAATCTCCACCAAGGATCAAGACCTGCATTCGTCTATGGATCCGAATTTCAACAGCTCACTTGTGATCTGACTTGGCATGAGGAATATTTCATTAGCCAATTTTGGTGGGGATTAAAGGATGACGTAAACAAGAAGAACCTAGAAAGTTCTAAACCTCCTCAAGTAACCTCCTCAAGCACCAATATAAATAGGGGTCTTGGGCCACAAGCCCCTCAGTCTTGCCAACACCATTTGTGAGCCTCCTATAAGGAAATCCCTCTTCTAGTTGTTATGTTCAAGTCTTGTCCTTGCAATCAAGCATTGTCTTGTACTCAAGTCATGTAATCCAAGTCTTGTATGTAGCTCTTTTAATAAATTATTAAGTTTTGTAATCAATATTAAGCTTATCATCAAATCCAAGTTCTTGTACATTGTGAGCGCCTCCTCTTGCTCTCTTCTAGCTCTATACGTGCTCATAACACCTGCTATCTCATACGCCTGAAACAACGGCGCCTAATCATGTGCCTTGTGTGACCACAATGCCAACATCATACATATCGGAAAGAACGAGACCGTTATCTCTCACTGTCACACATATCTGCTACGATAAGTGAATGCCAAAATGGCAACAAAGTGGAAGATCACTCGACTACTACGTAATCATAAAAACCATGACCAATCGCATCAAAACCAATGCTCACATATGGATAAAACAACTCCACAATTTGCAAACTTTGCAAGCACACAACATGGGACAAACTGCTCAACCGAGCGTAAAGCGCATAACCAGATACGCAAGTAGAGAGAAAACTAGCTCAAAACGCATCCCACAAGAGAAACTGCCTACAAAAGTTTGCAAAAACCTATGAAACGTAGTCTGTAGCCACACAAGCATACGTTATCCTCACTCCTGAGAGAGTGGGTACAAGAACACCAAACTGTGTCCAAGCTGGCAAAACCTATCAAAGTGAGAGTAAACACTCGATCATTGTCAAAAGTGGGAACATATCGAGCACTATACAAGATGACATAACACTGCAAACTTTTATGGCGAGAAGACGGGGAAAAACGAACAGAATTTCCTTTGCAAAATGAGTCAAAACTCAACACAAACCCCAAGCCAAAAACCTGCAGATAACTGCCAGAGTGAGAGTCAACTCGACCACTAAACCATCAGAGTAAACTACGAATACACATAAACCATGGCGAGAATCTGAAAAATATCTTGCAAAGTTCCCCTGAAAACTGAGCAAAAACTCAAAAATCTCACCAAGTACGCATGAAAATAGACACTTAGTGTCTCAGTAAATGGCATACATAGCACTACCAAAACCTTGGCAAAATAGCTCACTCCTAACCAAGTGGCTCTATGGGCGTATACCTGTTCAAAAACACTTGCAAACCTGCGAGCTATAGCTAGCTTAAATTGTACCACAAATGCATACATTGCATGAAACTGCACTAAACCATGCAAAAAAGCTCTCTGAGCACAACATGTGCCACATAAGCTGTACTACAAAGATTCTACAACCTGTGAGCAAAACTGTTGTCAAAAACTGGTACATACTACCTCATCGATCAATAAACTCGTCGATCAGAAACGTCGTCCAAGGGACAAATGTGCTCGAGGAAAAAAACCCCACTCCGGAATGGGTCATCGGAGCCATATGTGTCAGTATTTGCCGTCAAAGCCAAAAACTTAGAAAGTGTCGAAGCCGTAATGGCCGAGGAGACTATGGGGCTAGAGGAAAGCCAATGCCACTCTCGCTCTATGTTCTCTTGTTGTGTCGAGGTTGGGAAATCATCGTCGATGCCGTCTTTCGTTGTCGAGTGGAAGTAGCTAGCCGAATATCCGCTTGATTGGTGTAAAAATCGATGTCGGAATGGCTAATTGCTGATGCGCAAAGTAGAGGCCGGAGCCGATGCGAAACGTTTAGAAGAACGCTAAAGCTAAGCCACCAAATTAGTATCAAAAACTGATGCCAATAGCCGATGCTCGAAGTTGTAGAGGAGGAATGCCGATAAAATCATCAAAATGATCACTGTCGAAAACGATGCAAAGCCGCAAATCAATGTCGAGGTCGCCTCCCACCCTGCTGAACGTGAGTCTCTCATGCCGAGGAGAAGGCCGAGAAAATTTGGGTGATGCCCGCGCTTACTCACCGAAACTCGAAAGCTGAGTCGATACCCGAGATCACACTCGCTCTCGCTTGCTCGCTCTATCTCTCACTCACTTTTGGTTTATTTCTCAAGATTTCTCACGGTGAGAGAATCTCTTTCTCTCTCTATCTGTACTCCGATGTCGAGAGCTCGAAGGGGAAGGCGAGGGCCAAGGTTCGAGAACCCCGTGGGAGTGGGGCCGAGGATTCGGGGTGGTCATAGGCCTTTTACTTTTAAAGGAAATGAATTCCAAGCTTTTCAAAAGCCTATAGTTAACTTCAAGGGGGGGGGGGGGGGGGGGAATCTCCAGCTTCCATTTTCCGCAGACAAGCAGACAAACCTCCAAAAAAAATCCCCTTTGCTTCGAACCTCACTTTCCTTTTTTCTTTGAAGCTCACAGTCCTTAAGCTTTTCCCAAATCAAACATTGTAGTTCAATTTCAAAGCAAAAGACTTAAGCTTTGTTTTCTGTGTCTTTGTTTTGTTTATGGAGAATGTTGTTCCATTTCCATTGCACATGCTCTAATTCTCCTCAAAATTCCATGCCACTCAAAAGCAGTTGCACATGAGATAAAAGAGCTAGGCTTTGAAGGCGAGGATACATGCGTGTTTAGATGTTTCGAGCATGACAACTTTGATGAAAGTGGTTGGACACAATTTTTTCCAACCAGAGGCCAAGAATTACATCAAGGCTGCAAGAGTTTGTGAAGTTGAGGACTGTGAATTTGGCTGAGGCATTACGAATACATGCTTCCACATATGTGCCAACATTTTACACATTTGCAACAGCCAATAGTAAGGAGATGCTAGCCCTTTTATCACCCTCCGCATTGGCGATTCGAGAAGCATCACAAAGTGATCAATTTACGGGCACCTTCCTTCAAGGGCATGGCTCCTTCATTGTCTTAAAATCTCAATAATGCTTCTCACTACTACGTGTAGTGAGGGGGCACCCGTTTAACCCAGTATATGTGGAGGTTGTTGCACTATCCCCCATTGGTAGTTGTGCTATTTGTCTTTTTGATGACCTGCCCATTGTCGAGTTTCTGAGCAAGCCTGGCTTCATTGTGCGCAGTAGAGTGTTTTGTTAATGGGTCTATCAATATAAATGTGTAAAAGGCAGTATGTGCCGTGCGACCTTCATCTCCCTCAACTCAATTATGGAGGCTTAATTTTAATCCCTTATTGAGAAGCTTGTATGTAGTCCCTCATTTGATTGTCAGACGCTTGTTTTTATGATAGAAGGTAGATATGCCTTGGACAATGTGAATGAACCAGCTTCCAAGACTCCTCAACATTAAGCTTGAATGGTTTTCTTTTTCTCAATTTTGAAGTACTAAGTGCGTATACTTTATGTGCGGTGTTGGATTAGAGACCTTTTATCGACGTACTAGACTGTTTTTTGGTGTAAATGTACATAGCATTCAACATTTACAAAATACTAATTCATAGCATATTTGAGCTTCCCTTGAAGGAAATTAGTATGAATTTACAAGTTCTAGTCAAAAAAGTTTATTCACGGTAGGCCCTTGTGAAGCTTCACTTTTCACCTTGTTAACTTCGAGCCAAGTCTCCCTACCATCAAGAACATTAAAGGTATTCACTTGGTAAGCCTAATGTGACTTTATGGTTCTTTGAACCCCGAATCTGTTCCTTGGCATCATCTAGAACATTTGCTTGAATCGAAATCGCATTCGCAAGAAAATCTGAGATCGGAAGGCCAACAAATTCAATATAGAATATCGAAACATAAACAACAATGATGAAAAGCACACTAGGATAGAAAAGTGTTGCTCCCTCCAACATTGAAAAACACCGTTGTCGTGTCACATTGCAAGCATGGGTGGAAAATCATAAATCACAAGCTTTTGGTGCAATTTTCTAGATATGGTTCAATTTCGTGGTTGAGTGTTCCCCAGACATGGCCAAGAATGATGGTTTAGGGAATTCATGCTAAGCATCCATTTGGAGTTGCAAGGAAGTAGTGATCTCTGCTTGAGCATTGCCTTAACAGGGTTTGTGTGTTTGAGATAAGATTTTTTCTCAAATCATAGCTTTGGCGTAGTGCTTCTGGCTTTTGGATAATGGTGGTTGACTTTTGGTACTTCTAACATTGATGGCAAAAATTATTTGGTTTGGGGCATCGATATGGAGATTGTTTTTGGGCCTTTCGAACTCGACATGGCGCTTTTAGCATTGGCTTTTGGTCTTTGTGCACCATGAGGAGACAAATATATATTATCCGCATCTATGTAGAATTTGAGCATCAACTTGGGACCTTTGTTCAAACAAAAGGTTCGCCCATTGAGTTAAGGCATGTGGTTTGGATTTGGTCACTAGAAATGGGTGCCCATTGCCCAACAATGCAATGCGCTTTGGAAGGCCACAAAACATTTTACCACATGGGTGCTTTGGCCACTTATGGCCACCCATAAATAGCGAGAACAATGTGAATGAAAGAAGGAAGAGAGAGCTCAGCAACGAAGAAGGGAGGAAGAGGAGGACGTTTGAGCTTGTGCTGGCTCACTCAACTCTTAAATGAGCTAGTCCTAGAAGGGAAAAGGGCTCCTCAGGTCAAGGTGAAGAGTTTTGACTCCATATCAGACTCTTTTTGTAATGGAATATGGCTATAACATTGACTATAGCGGAAATTGAAATATTAATAGTGAGCATTTCCCTTAAGAGAATTCTTAAAGAACATAAGAAGAGTAATTGATTCAAGGTAGCAAAATGAACATTAATCCTAATTAGCTTGGCATGAACAATGCTTGTAAAAGAGAGAGAGAGAGAGAGAGAGAGAGAGAGAGAGAGAGAGAGAGAAAGGGTTAGAGAAATTGAGAACAATTGAGGATCGCACTTATGTGGAGCCGGTCCCCCTTCCGAAAGGCTTTTGTATAATAGTTTCTGTCAGGCCAATGGTAGGACCAAGCTACAGGCCAAAGTTCAGGGACTGAATGGCTCAATGCGGCTAGGAGCCGAGGGCCAGGAATAAGTTAAGGGGTCCTACTTGCAAGGGCCAAGGGCTATAAGTAAGCAGGTTGAAAGGAGAACGATATGTCAGTCCACCCTTTGGCCTTTCACTGGTGTCAGAGCTCTGGAGGGAGAGCTATAAAGGAAGGGAGCCTTGCATGACTTGTTGAATCTCTCTCTCTCTCTCTCTCTCTCTCTCTCTCTCTCTCTCTCTCTCTCTCTCTCTCTCTCTCTCTCTCGTCATGGAGGGAGTGGTCCTCAAGATTGGGAGGGGGTTTGCATTCCTTGCTTGGGGGAGAAGAAGAAGCCGCAGCTTGACTATGCGGGCATGACCGCTTAGCAGAGGACGAGGTCAAAAAGCTAAGGCATGGAAGACAAGCCGTAGAGGTCCACGGGCACAGTTCCTAACGGGGAGCAAAGGCGGCCTTCACAGAGGGACTGCGTGGGAAGGTTGCCCTACACAAAGCAGAGGAGGTCGAGGGCCGTGGAAACGCCTGCTTGAGCGGGAAGACATCATGGGCAGACTTTCACAGAAATGGACGGGCCCAGACTCGTTAGGGTCGCGAGGCAACACAAGGTGTTTTTTGACACAGGCCCGAGCCCCGGTTCGCAGGATCTCTGAGTCCGGATTTCTCTCTCGCGCAGTTTTGCTGACGCCATCGCTACAAAACTATTTTTTATTTTTATTTTCATTTTCCCCTTTGGACATGGGCACCCTAGTCTGGGGTACCCCCAGCTAAGGACGTCAACCCACGCCAACATTGCAGCGAAGTACCATGTTTTGGATTTTCGGCAAGCATCAGCTTAAAAACTGCAGCAAACACAAATATTGAGGGCATGCAATTGCATGTTGAGACAGATCTTTGATGTAGAGGTGTCCTCAAGCGAGGCCAGACGTCGAGGTGTCTTGGTATAACTATGGCCAACCGTGTAAGGACAATGACCGCCGCAAAGCATGCAAGGCATGTCTGGCTGCAAACCAAAGTCAAGGGCTTTGGTTGAGGATACGACAAATGGTATTACATTAATGGTTGGAATCTCATCAATCTTGCAGCAAGGCATTCGAACGGATCATGTGGATTCTATGGAGATCTCTTCACAAGTTAAAGTTTGATGCAAAGGCAAGGTTGCCTAACATTCATGGCTTGCGGGTACATGCAAGTCATGTGACTTGTAAAGAAACCAAGGTAGTCGTCAATGGTCATGATCAACCCTTTGTCGCCCAATCCAACCAACATCCGACGGGCTTGCAAGGTCTCTCTATCATCGGAACTGTGGAGAAACTTTACGGGGTCACAAGGATCTTTTCTTCATTGAACTTCATTCAAGTTTTATGACAATACGGCCAGTGGGTACGACTCACTCGTCAACCTGAGAAACTGATAGGGGGTTTCTCTATGTTGCATTTTGGATTTGCATTTTTGCTAGGACATGGTTCCTAGGCATAGTTTTACAAAGGTTACGTCAATCGAGACAAATCTATATGGTCAAGGACAATCATAATCAAGTCAAGCAAGTACGAGGTACATACTTTGCAAGAATTATTTTTTTGCTTTTCAATACGTGGTACAATTCGACAAGGTCGATTATTTTCTTGATACGGTTGACTTTTTTTTGCTATGCCATTGTAAATTGGCAAGAGTATATGTTAGCTATGCGCACCAGAACTCCATCAGTAGTTATGTGAAGCAAGGCTTCCGTTTTGGTATTTGGCATCGTGGTTTCCACAATTTGGATATGCTCTTAGTGCATGAACTTGGGAAACCTTGCCAAGATGTTTGTAGGCTTTTACATCCCACGAGGGTGTGTATAATACCTACGAGCAGTATGTACGGCTATGAGCCAGATTCGAGTGAATTACCAAAAACCTGGCCACAAGTAGGCGGCAAGGTTAGTAAATGTCAAGTTATGTTTGTTTTGTCTATTTTTTACTTTTCACTTTGCAAAAGGTCTCTCTAATCTGCAAAGCAAAGTGTTGGGAAGACTCCATATGAAGCCGCTTTACAACTCAAAGTGCTTTGCCAGATTTCATGCGAACGATTGACTTTAGATCAACGATAATGGCACACATCTTTAGCACTACGTGGATAAAAGTTCATATTTTATGCAACGCTGCATTGTGATGTATCCATGCCAGTATAACCATGCAAGGTATACCGGGGGCTCACATTGTTGAGACTGTCATTGAAGCCAATGGCTTATTATTCTATTTTTTGGTATGTATGCATGGCGTACTAGTATGATGGACGTATGACACTCCATCATTGTATGCGCTTTCACAATAGCGCTCACTACTCTGTCAAGGAAAAGCTCAGTCATTGACATTTTAAAACATTTTGTGTTTATGTTTACTCACAGGCAAAGTGCCACACATATGCACCCTGATACAGTCATGATCACATACAAGGCAAGTGAGTCAAGATGTGACGAATGGTACCTCTCTCTACGAGGGTGTGGTACAAGTACATTGTTGTATGTTTATAGGATAAGCTATGACACAGACATTGTATGCACTGGATCATATGCAAGAAGCATACAACACATTCGAATAAGGGGTTTTCCTCAGCCCAACATTCTCTCTCTCTCTCTCTTTCCAACTTCTATGCAAGAAAGGTGAACCTAGACATGATTTTATTAAAATCTTTTTATGTCAATACGGTAATGGGAAGGGCTAAGAGATAACAGGAAGTGCTAAGAGCCATCTATTGCCACCTATTTTGCAATGTCTAAGAGCCATCTATTTGTAATCTATTAGTGATTTCTTTCGAGATCGAACATGTGCAATATTACTTGCATTTCACTTATGTTCAATTAGTGTTCCTAGGCCTTTACAGGTGGGAAATTTGGGCAGGTGCCTTTGAGTACAGGTAAGTGAACACTATGTTCAACCTACAAGTACGCATCTAATTTGGTTATGTTCTCGTTTTTTCTTAATTGTTTTTTTTTTACTTTTCCAAGTCGGATGCCTAACTTCTATGTCTTCATCCATTTTTCTCTTAAGAGAGATGACAAGGTCGTGTAAGAGCCAAGAAATTTGGGTTGTAGTGTCCACAATAAATTTTTGCATTCCGCAATTATGGACCCACTTGTAGGGTTTGATTTGGCACATGTTGTCACATGGGATACAACATGGTTTAGGAACTCAAGGAGTTTGGTTTAGCGAGTGGTGTGGAGCATGGATAATGAGGGTCTCTCTCATGCAAGTCGCATGTGTTTTTACAGTTACCTCCACACCCAAGTACATCTTGTACTTGAAGAATGTTTTTTTTTCAGACATCCTTACCTGAGACATATTCCACATGTGGAGAATATGAGTCTCTGGGACTAACACTGGCACCGCTACTTTAATTATGTGTCGCGATGATGTCCCTAGGTGCTGGTCGAATACATTTTCTGAACCATTTTCAACACGTTGTATCAGGAACAATTTTAGTGGCCAAAAATTATCGCATACGTAGTCTGACTTGTTAAGGTTACAAGTGAGGCTAAACAGCATTAACGGATGGTTGATTATGCATATAGCAAGGCTATGAGTTGTTAATGATACAATTTCATTTTTTGTACCTAGAAGTGAGTCATGTTTCACCTTCTATTATGGTTCAAACATTTCAGCAAGGCTTGCAAATGATTGCAATAGAAAGTATTTAGTTTCTTTGCATAACTATTTACGCTCCTCTTTCATGTGTGCTAGGAGCATCACGTTTGCCATAAGTATTGGCAAGTATGATTATGGATATGCAAGTTTGGATTATGGAGGAAGGGAGCCTTGCATGGCTTGTTGCATCTCTCTCTCTTTCTCTCTCTCTCTCTCTCTCTCTCTCTCTCTCTCTCTCTCTCTCTCTCATCATGGAGGGCGTGGTCCTCAAGATTGGGGGGTTGTTAAGTGATACAAGAAGATAACAAGTCAAGGACTTAAACTTGGCTGATGAGTTACGTCAGCAAGTTACTTTCATGAAAAGTGAAAAGAGGTAATCTTTCAGGTACATCTTAGTTGTGATAACTCGTTTAGCATACTCAAGTGAGTCTAAATGGAGTCTACACATTATGTTGTATATATCCAGTTAACAGAAGATGGTTGCAAATGGACAACAATGTCAAAAATCAAGACGTCACACTTGGTTTCATTGACCCTCTTACTGAACCGTGTTCCAATCAAGCGAACAGTTGGATCCATGACGTATTCCACCATGGAAAACATGACTGTCTCACCACTCTTGTCTTCGAAGACAAAAATGCTTCTCCAAGGGGGGAGTAATGTCAGGCCAATGGTAGGACCAGGCAATAGGCCAAAGGCCAAGGAGTGAATGGCTCAGTGCGGCTAGGATCCGAGGGCTAGGCATAAGTTAAGGGGTTCTACTTGCAAGGCGAAACGGCTATAAGTAGGGAGGTTGGGAGGAGAACGATATGCCAGTCCACCCTTTGGCCTTTCACTTTCCCTCATAAAGAGAGACTTGGTACAATACAAGATTGTGTTCCTTGAGACCTCATGGGCAATGAAGATGGTAGATTTCGTACACCAAAATGATGCCCTTAATTAACTTGCAAAAGCATCAACATATCCCCGGCCTCAATCCCAAGACTTCAAACACCTTCAAAGGTGGAGAGAGCTAGCAAGGAGTGAGGGAAGGGAAGAGGAACAAGAAGTATCATACGAGAAAGAAATAGAATCCTCATTCGTATTACTATTGTAGCTTAGCATAGCATAGTAGCATAATAAAGGAGATGAAGAAGCTGGCTAGCATAGCATTAAATCATGGCTCTTGGTTGGATTTGCATTCCATAGCCAACAGTATTGGTGTAGGCTCTCAATTTCTCAAGCTTGGAGAAGGAGATGAACTCTTGGACTTTCACAATGTGAGAATGAGAGTGTGTGAGTGTGAGTGTGAGAGAGAGGGTATATGGTCAAGCTACCCCCCTCCTTGCTTGGGTCGACCCCCTCTTATGGCTCTAGCTTGCAAATGATTGGACCTCATCAAGCCTGGTCAATCACAAGATTTGTGCATAACATGCAATAGGGTAGCATTAGGACAAGTGTCCTCCTTACCCCTTTGAGAGAGAGGACTTGACTAATTCTTGAAAAATTAATTCAATAAACTAAATTCTCATTGGACCCCTTTAGAGGTCAACCAATAGGCCTTAGGCACCTTATGAGTGCAACATAGGAAGGAGCTTGACATGTGTCCTTGTTGTCTCTTTGGACTTGGCTTGCCTTGAGTGAGTGAGTGTGTGTGTGTGTGTGTGTGTGTGTTCTCTCTCTTGCCCTTTCTTGTAGGGCTCACCCCCCCTTGTGTAGCAATCCATGTTGACTTTGGAACACCTCACCCCTTAAGCACCTTATTCATGAAGCCCCTCAAGCACCTTAGTCATAAAACATGACAAGCATCTCAAGCACCTTAATCATCAAGCATGACAAGCACCTCAAGCACCTTAGTCAGCAACAAACACGACAAGCACATCAATCTCAGCCCTAGCTTGCCTAAGGTCCTAGGTCTAAGGACTTTTACAACTAACCTTTGGAGGTCTTTAATGAAGCTAACCCTAAGGTCTTTTAAGCTCCATTAGCTGGCATTTCACTTTGCTTAGACCATCTCCCATTTGGACCCATTGCCTTTGGTCCCATGCTCAGATAAATCTAAAAGCACATGTCTATATTCTAACTCTTATTCCCGTTTATTCTCCCACATTAAATGATCAATTCAATATAAAAAAATCATTTGGGTTAGTTAGATATTAGATTTTATGACATTACCTCTCTCTTGAAATCATAGTCGTCCTCGATTATGAGGTAGAGAAGATAAATCCTTAGTCATTAGACTATGTTTCTTAGTGGGTAGAGGATCCCTTTATTCAATCCATTTGGGGCTTGGGAGACTTAGCTGCCACAAGCATATCTGCTCTTGAGTCCATATCATACTCCCAAAGTAGAGTGACAAATTCTACTTGGTGTTTGAGAGACATGGTCATCACACACATGATTCTAAGCATGCATCCTAGTTAAATTTGTGCACAAAAAATAGAATTAGTCTTATAAGACACATTTTTTCATTTAAAAGGTATTTACATTTTCTACTCTAATGTAGCATTGTACGCATTGACAAGGTTCATACTATCCTTAAGATGTGTTCTTTGCATCCATCTAGTATCTTCGAAAGGATAATTTTTGAACTTAATAAGATGCCGTCATATAATCTTGCCATGCCTTAGTACCTTGTCTTCATGTCAAAGAATTGGTTCAAGCTAAAGTTTCTCTTCTTGATCTTTGATCTCGGGCGGGTCCTCAATGATTGGTTCTTGTGGTGGCTCTCCTTTGTAAGGCTTAAGTAGGCTCACATGAAAAGCATTGTGAATGAGCCAATGGTTGGGCAACTTGAGTTGATAAGTTATCTCATTGTTTGGTTTTAGGATTTGAAAAGGACCATAGTATCTTTTTTCTAGTTTAACATAATACTTTTGGTGGTCAGTAGGATTTTTTCCCGTAGTTTGCCTCAATCATGCCTTGGGAAATTTGAGTAGGACCCAATCGTTTTCCTTGAAATATAAGGCCCTTTTGTGCTTGATAGAAGCAACCTTTTACCTTTGTTGTAAGATGGATATAGCCTTCTTAATCTTTTGGAAGGATTCTTGCAGGTCTCGGCTATACTCATCGGCAGCAAAGATCTTCCCATGTACCTTACGTAGCAAGGGAGTTTCACGTCTTCCTTCAATGGTTTTGAAAGGTACGTCGTAGTAGTATAAAGAGTGTTATTGTACGCATACTCTACAAGAGATAGGTACTTTTCCCATTGTGAACGTTGATCTACTTCGGTAACATAGGTCTTAAGTAGATCTAGAATCGTAAGATTTGCAATTTCACTTTGGCCATCCGTTTGTGGGTTATAGGCTGAAGAGAAATTGAACCTAGTACCTAGATTCTCAAAGAGACCCTTCCAAGAATTACTGATCATTCTAGGATCTGTATGTGGCACTATTGATGTTGGCAAGCCATGGTGTTTAAAGTTTGGGATATGAAGAGGGTTGCCATTTGGTGTGCGTTAATAGTCTTTTTGACAAGTATAAAATGTGCTTGTCTACTAAACCTGTCTACTATTGTCCATATTCCCGTATTCACATGGATGGACTTAGAAAATACATGGATATGCTCTCCCATGGTAAATTAGGAATTGGAAAAGGTTGGAGCAATCCAAGTTGCTTCCCCTACCATACTTTGTGTTTGGCACACCACACATTTTGACATGTAGTCTTGTAGGTCTATTTTGATGGTATGCCAATAGAAATATGTTTATACTCCTCAAAGAGTAGATTGAATCCCTCTATACCCCGCATAGGGAGGAGCATGGGATTCCTACATCACTTTCTCACAACGAGAGTGAGAAACACAGTGCTGATTGCCATGGAGAAGATAACCATCCTGTAAGGTGAATAGTTCTTCTTTCTTCCCTAAGGCAAGGGCTGAAAGTACATCCTTAGAATCGGGGTCAGTAGAATACTCATCTATCATGAAAGATAGATCATTGTGAGGTGCTATGGACACCGCATTTGCCATTGGTCGTCGTGATAGTGCATGAACTACTTGATCGTGCCCAGCAATGTCAGCAATACAAAAATTGAATTGCGAAAGAAATATTTCCCAACTCATTTGTTTGTCAGAGAGCTTGGTTTGCATCATGAAGTACTTAAGACTTTGGTGATCCGTTTGTAGGATAAATGGAGTCCCTAATAGATAGTGCTTCCATGTGTCGAGGGCATGTAGGAAATCTAGTAGCTCCTTTTCATAGATGCCCAATACGTGCTCGTCATAATTGAGTCTCCGACTCTCATATGCTATGGCATGCCCTTCTTGAAGCAAAAGTGCTCAAAGACAATCTCCACAAGCATCACATTGGACCTCAAATGCTTTTGAGAGATCTTGTAGTGTAAGCACGGGTTGAGAGGTAAGCTTTTCAAAAGCACTTTTCTCTTTAGCAGTCCATATGTACTTAACATTTTTCTTGGTCAAGTCATGTAGTGATCCTGCTATTTGGGAGAATTTAGCTATGAAGCATCTATAGTATGCACACATACCAATAACGCTTTGTAGCTCATGTAGATTCCTTGGGTTAGGCCATCCTTTTATTACCTCAAGCTTAGCTGGATCCATACGGATACCATCTTGAGAGATAATATGACCTAAGTATTGTATCTCTTGGAGGAAAAAATCAATTTTCTTTTGGTTAATGAAAAGTTTATTATCCCTCATAGCTTTCAAAAGTACCTGGAGATGTTGCTTATACTCCTCCAAAGATTTTTAGTAGATGATAATGTCGTCAAAGAACACTCTAGTAAACTTGTGATAGGGTCTCAAGATTTTCTCCATTATGCGGTTGAACGTGGCTGGAGCATTTGTCGAACCAAAAGGCATGACAAGATTTTCATAAAGACCAAACGTTGTGCGGACCGCGGTCTTTATGATATCTTCATTTACTATCCTTATTAGATGATAGCCACTTTTAAGGTCTATTGAAGTAGGTCGAACTTTGTAGCTTATCAAAAAAATCTTCTACCCGCAATATGGAAAATCTATTTTTAATAGTGATATGATTTAGTGCTCGGTAGTCCACACACATGTGGTATGAGCCCCCTTTCTCTTGCACTAAGAGGACTGGTGAACAAAATGGAGAGGAGCTAGGCCTCACCATCCCCTTGTCTACTAGTTCATGCACTTGCCTTATAATCTCCTCTTGTTGAGCTTGAGAAACTCTATAAGGAGATTTATTAGGTGGTGAGCTCCTTGGTAGAAGCTCTATCTTATGGTCATTATCTCCTCGTTTGGAGGTATCTCCATAGGGATGTCATCAATAAATACATATTGGAATCTATTTAGAAAATTAGACAGATCTAATTCTTATTGATTTCTACCACTTTGTTTTGTTAAAACATTAGCATCATTTAAAGCCTCTCTGACAAAAATCATGTAAAAGGAAACCGAGCTTTGCATTGACTTATCAAAAGTAGGTGAATTTACAAGTGGTATAGTATGACCGGACTCATTAGCATCTATATACATGCTTTTTTCCCTGTAGATGAAGTAGATTTTCATGTTGGCAGCCATGCGGTTGAACCATGGTGCCCCTAGGATAACATCCTCATGTTGGAGAGGAGAAACGAAATCTTCTTTGTCGATGTAGCTTTGGACACATGAAGCCTTAACTTCCCAATCAAGAAGTAAAGGAGGCTTGTTGTCCCTTGAAAGCTCCATAGGCAGTTACAGTATCACCCATCTCAAAAGCTTGTATGCCGAGTTTTGTGGCCAACTCCGTTGATATGAAGTTGTGAGTAGAGAGAGGATCAAATAGGATGAAGGCATCATGCTCCCTCACCTTCCCCCAAGCATATGAAAGGGATGATCCTTTGCAATGAGCATTCTCTTTTGGAGCTTTGATCGTGGAAGCTCTAAGAGTCTCATTGAGGGCATTTCTTTTGGAGCAAGAACGATAACCATGTTCTTGCTCCCCACACTTAAAGCATTTGTGATCTTTGCAAAAAACCTCCAGCTCTTCAGGAGAGAGTTTATGTTTACCTTTATAGAATCCCTTCTCCTTGGTCTTGTTTTTGTTGTTGTTGTTGTTGTTGGAATTGCCTTGGGAGGAACTTTGAGCATTGTTCTTCCCCTTTGAATCATTTTGATAATTGTTTTCCATGGGCTTGGCATTCCTCTTAGCCCCTTGTTGGAAATTAATACAAGAAGCAACCATAGTGTGGTGGATGACTTCGGTGATAGAACGAGGTCGTTGTGAGTTGACATACTCAGACATTTTTTCAGGTAATAAATACACAAAATTGTTGCTTTTGCTCGGTGCAATCTATTTCTTGAAAGACTGTAGCTTTGAGATGTAAATCCCAAAACGTGTCTATATATTTGTGGATAGACTCATACGAGAGTAACTGCGCCATTCGATGAGCACTTTATCTTTGGCGTCGCTTGCAAGGAATTGCTTCATGATGGAAACTCGTAGATTTTTCCATGTCTTTGGAGCATCTCCATTGCCACGAAAGCCAGCCCGCCATTGACGAGCAGATTTTTGAAAGTGCATAGCTACAAGATTTACCTTGGAGGATTTAGTGAAGCCCTCGTCTCCAAAAGCCGCATCAAATTGTTGGATGAAGGCCGATACTTTGTCAGTAGCACCAAAGGTGCCATCCTAGGTGAGAAAAGAGATACTCTTTCCTCCCTCTTTGAACTTCTTAAGCTTGTGGGACCTTTTCCAGCAGAATAGGATTTGCGACGTCCTCTCCTCTTGTATTCTCTAGCAGAATAACGACTGCTTTCATCAAAATAGGAGGAAGGTGATGAAGAAGGAGAAGAGGGTGACCTCTTTCTCGCCTTTCTCTTCCTTTGTTTCCTCTCTTCCCTTTCAAAGTGACGAGGAGAAGGATTATAGGATGATATTTTCCTCTTGGGAGGAGTTGGGGATCGTCGAGATCACCGTCTTCGTGGAGCCACGTCTTCAGAGGAATTTGGAGGTTCGCTTCTTTCTCCTTCATTGGATTCTTCCTCTTCTCTTATCGGAGAGAGTCTTCTTTTGGAAGTCTCAACAAGAGGCTTCCTAATCTCTCTCTCTCTCTCTTCTTGGAGAGGTAGGGAAATGCCATAAGCACGAAGTTGTTGGGTAACTTCAGCTTGCAAGGTAGGGTTTCCCATAGCTTGTTGCAACCTAGTAACAAGATAGTTCGCAAACATTGGGACATCATCAGTAGCACCTTCATGTGCAAAATCAAAGTTGTCAAGATTCATTCTACTCTCTTTGTTATTGTCATCCATGCTAATTAAACTTATGTATGCTACTTTGTGCTTTGGTACCCTCAAAAACCTTAGTTGCTACTCTTCTTTATCTTTGAAAAGTAGCTATCAAGCAGCCACACCCGTGGTTTAGAGTAGTGGAGAGGGTCTAACATTTCTAGGTTAATTATGGTTCTTGTTGAGCTTGCTAGTAGCTCAATAATGGTTAAGCCAAAGGCAAGCCCCAAAATACTCCATTATTAAGTCTATAGTTTCCAACGGTGTACCTCAAACTAAGTCCTTTTCAACAAAGTTAATAGATCTTTGTCCCACTTATCCTCTTGTAATGAACAGGTCCAGCCTTTCATGTACAACTTAAGGACCTGCCGACCGTACCTTTGAGGTACCTAAGAATGTGGTTCACTGCTTCCCAATGCTTGCTGCCAGGATTTGCCATATATCGGCTCACCACTCCACTGCAAAAGCAATGTCTGGTCTTGTGGCCACCATAGCATACATGAGACTGCCCACTGCCGAAGAATATGGTACCTTAGCCATTTCAGCTCGCTCAGCATCAGATTTGGGTGCATCTTCCTTGCTGATTTTCAAGAATGCTTGCATTGGGGTACTCAATGCTTCTCCCTCCTGCATATTGAAACGCTGCAAAACTTTCTCAATGTATGTTTCCTGAGATAACTCAAGAATACGATGTTTGCAATCTCTTTTGATTCGCATGCCAAGAAAGTGTGTAGCATCCCCCAAATCTTTCATTACAAAATTATTGCTAAGTGTTTTCTTCAAGTTGGCAATTTCCACAATGGATTTCCTAGCTATAAGCATATCATCAACATACAAAACTAGAATGATCATCGAGCCATCATCTAGCTTTCTTGTGTACAAGAAGTGATCCTCTTCGATCCTTTTATATCCTTGAGACCTCATATATGCATCAAATTTATGATACCACTGTCCTCACCCTGCTTTAAGCCATAAAGTGCCTTTTTGAGCTTACATACTAGCTCCTCACTCCTGAACAAACCCTTCAGGCTGCTGCATGTAAACATCCTCATCGAGATCCCCGTGAAGAAATGTTGTCTTCACATCCATTTGGACAAGTTCCATGTCCTCGATCGCTACAAAACCAAGTACGGTTCTAAATGTTGTCATCTTGACCACAAGCGAGAAGATTTCATCAAAATTGACTCTCTTTTGTTGTTTGAACCCTTTGGCTACAAGTCTAGCCTTGTACTTTGGATTTGGATCACCTGAGGTAAATTTCTTCTTGTAAACCCATTTGCAAGGTAAAACTTTTGCATCATTTGGCAGTTGTACCAAGTCCCAAGTGTCATTAGCCAGAATCGAGTTATACTCAGATTGCATAGCCTGCTCCCACTTCACCACATCATCCCCCATCATGGCTTCTTGGTAGCAGCTTGGCTCACCGCAATCGGTCAACATGATGTAATCAAGACCTGGCTCGAAACGCTCAGGTCGACGAGAGACTCTAGTAAACCGTCTAACTCCTTGACCATTGCTATCCGCTCCCTCTGGAGCATTGCTAGTGGAGGGTACATCACTAGCCCGCTGAGTTGATTTCACTGTCTCTAAGGCAACGTCCTCAAAAGTGACTCTTCGAATTTCTATTTCCTTGATAGGTTGTTTATGCATCTTCGACTCATTGAAGATCACATCTGAACTACGGATGACTCGACGAGATTCCGGGTGCCAGAGACGATATCCCATCTCTCCATCTCTCTCTCTCTCTCTCTCTCTCTCTCTCTCTCTCTCTCTCTCTCTCTCTCTCTCTCTCTCTCTCTCTCGTGCACTCTTACATCACAATGATCAATAATTAATTTTTAAATTATACCATACGGTATGAGATTGTTGGCATGTCACATCAGCCATCTATTCACATCAATATTAAATTATGGCCTCCCAAGAGCTATAAAATGGTATTATATTCACATTTCTCTAAGATCTACACTTAAGTAGATGGCACATAGCAATAATTTCTTTGCACAATGTATGAAAACCTTGAAACGTTTATCAAGACTACTTGGGATGCCATGAAGGCCATCACCAGTGGTGAAGCAATATATGGAAAACAATGGTTCAAGCAGGCATTTAAGGTAACAATAGAAATATATGGCTTGTATCGAATTCTCATGGAGCTAAACATGCACAAGTTGTTGCACTTGAATGACAAGGGATAATTCAGTCTCTTGTGGAAGCTAGTAGGGATCATCATAGAGGAGGATCAGGGGAGACTGAAGGAACACTTGGTGCATGTTGTGAATAATTTCTTGCACATAGAGGGTTGTACTACTACTACAACACACGGGCCTTCAATCAAGAAATGATCTTCGATGTTACATATAACCCTAGAACCTTATGCCCTACAAGTAATACTAAATGTAATTCTTTCTATGAACAATGCATGTCCTTTTTTTTTTGAAGCATTGTTTTTGTTGTCCAAGATCCAAGCAATGATGATGTAATGCTCTCTATGACTACTGAATTTCCATCTTTTGAGCTTTGTATTTTGTTGTCCAAGATCTGAGTGCTGATGCATTTTGTTACTTATGATATGTATCTCTATCTTGCACACGATCCCTACCCTCTCTCCCTCTCTCTCTCTCTCTCTCTCTCTCTCTCTCTCTCTCTCTCTCTCTCTCTCTCTCTCTCTCTCTCTCGCACACACACACATTGTCTCTCTAGAATCTTTTTGAAATCTGCTCATTGGATTCAAAAAGAGATTGCTAGAAAACGCTCATCACCAAAAAACCCTCTCTAAATGCACGTAGTTGCTTTTATGGATTTATCACACCTGAATTACTTCCATCAACTATTGGCCGGAACTCTCCTCCTCATAAACCTCCTTATCATGTTTCCTATGCACAAAAAGAGGGGATTCTCTCCCAAGTTGATGAGCTCATAAAAAAGAGAATGGTAGGTCTAAGTTTATCTCCTTTTTTTCTCATTGCATCTTTTAGTGCAAAAGCAGGATGGGTCCTATCGTTACAAGACTGCATTTCACACACGATTGAGATTGTATGAATACTTGGTAATATATCTTGACCTTACCAATCCTCCTAAAACCTTTAATAGGTTGATGGAAAGACTCTTTTGAAAGTATAGAGCATTGAGAATATTCTTGTTGATATAATCATCTTCTTAAGGCTTTGTAACAACACAAAGAACTCTTGAAACAAATTTTTAAAGAGCTATGTGCTAACAAGCTCTACAAATGATGGATATGTAGGGTGTCATCAACATGATGATGGTTGAAATTGATGAGCAAGATTCACAGTGCCAAGAATTGTAGGAATCTTTGGATCAGACAACTTTACAAAGGAGTCAATTGCAAGTGCAACTTACTATTGCCAACATATGGGTCCATTAGGGGTAATTTTTGTAGTTTTCATGCACCTCTATGTTCCCAAGGATGAAAAATAGTTCTTAGCTTGGGTTGTGGGTTGGGAAAATATTTGCATCTAGAGTTTAGAATAGTCAAAGCAGCTTTTAGGGGGGATTTGTGACTACTTCAGCGGATGGGCTGGAGAACAACTTTGTGATGTAGGCACATTCTCCATGGCATGTGGAAAACCAGTTTTTTTAGAATCTGCAAAATTTTCTAGAGGTGGTTCCACGAACGGTACGAGAAATGTGATGTTGATCAACAACAAGTTTAATAAATGCCAGTATAATCCTCCTGATTCCTACATCATTGTATGTGGCATAAGGATTGATGTAGTGAATTCTTGTTTAGGGATTTGATGGAGGTTCTTGCCGAGTGGCATGATGCTGTGGATCCGCCAGCCAAAGCCAATAATGTGAAGCCTACTCAGAGGAACGACTATGTTTTAAGATGCACTCCAACAAGGTGGAAAGACGACTAGTTATGAAGGATACCTGAAACGGCCACAATTAATGCTAATGCTTTTTTACTGCTAGTATCTCATTCTTGTCATTTGTAAAAAGCCTATGTCATTTTGGGAAGCCAAGCTTTGTAGCACACCCTTGTATAAGAAGATTTGGCATTCCAGCTACCTATTTGTAAGCTAACTCTCTCTACAAAGCCATGTATCTGCCTACTTCCCATGAGGGATGGTTTTTTTGGCAACATTTAAAATGCCTCTGTACTAAGTGATTAACGTATAACTCGTCTTGGCGACACAAAGTTGAATTTATAGTTATTCCAATACGTCATCATTGTTGTTTTGGACTCAATTTATATTGTGCTTGGGTAGTGTGTGTTTTGTTGTGGTTGTGGATGGTGTGTGTTCGACAAGTAAATTAAGCCTTTTAAGAAACATGCTATGTTTCAAATTGGAGGCCTCTTGTAATTACAATCATGTTGTGTTTTAGCATTCTAGCACTAGAAAGTAACACTACAAGTACCAACCAAGGTACTTGGTGTACTTGATGTGCACACATATTTTAAAAGGGAATTGTGAAAGCACCCACATTGGGAGTTTGGGGTACCCTATTACTTTAAGTAAATGGGTAGATAGATAGTTTGTTGTCTATAGACCAGCCAATTTAAAATATGCCTCTAAAGTCATAGAGTGTCTAGAACAGAGCCTAACAACATGGACAAGGAAAGACACAATAAATCCTTTCCTATTTCCAAAATAAGACACTCTTACAATGTGGCAGCGCATGAAAAGTCAACAAAGACTCTCTAGTGCCAGTTGACTCCTTCCCTTCAAACATGTACACAACACATCTTGTAGAACATCCTCCTTTGTAGTCCAGAAAGTCACAAGGCACCATAGGACAAACATACCATACAAGGTGCAAAACATGATGAAGACCCCTTTGCAACAACAAATGCTAGCACCATGTTCAAATTAAAACCTGATGTCCCAAAAACTATCAGTACTAGGAGATCAAAATGCTCTCCTATTGCCCCCCCAAGGCGCCTCCTACACAATCACAGACTCCTCTCCTTTGCAATTTTCCAAACGATGCTCTGCAAGAGGGACAAAAAATGCAAGCATCTACAAGGTCTTCTCCATATTAAAAATGCAGCCAAGAGTCTCTCAGTCCTTCATTGTCACTTGGCTGATTGCTTTCTTCATCACTTTCATCCAAGGGTTTCATTTGATTCTTTTTAAGGAAGGATGTAAAAACCTTGCATCACATTTCCTTGACTGATAGATCCTTCAACTTCTTGCCCTCTTGATGGGGTGATGCAACGTCTGCAAACACCTTTGGCAAAATTTGGAATGACCATTGCTATCCACATTGATCACATTATCCCTTCAAGCAAGACAGCTTATGAAATAGACTCGTCTGGCTTTGTCCATCTCAGCCAATTGTGTGTGTGCGTGTACATATCATCTCCAGACTTTCCTAGGACCTCTTCTATGAATCATACATCACACTTGCAGCCACACCCTCCACGGTGCACTCCCATCTTGCTTTGTCTCATCTGGTTGAATGCTTCCTTGAGGTATATGATCTATATGTGAGCAACAACAAGTGTACCTATCCTTCAACTTACAAACAAACCGAGGTTTCAATCCCTCAAAACATCTCAGAGAGATCTTGATGTGTGAATATTGCATATGGAATCTCCTATAAAGCTCCACCTTTCTAATGAAAAGTAAATCTCATCAAAATTCGTAGTGAAGACAAGGTTAAAGTCAGTGTAACTTAAACATGCTACTTTTCTAAACCTTTTGTCAGGTACTAAACTACCTAAGCCATTATAAATGGTACTTTATGAAGTATCAATCTGCAAAGTACCTAAGTCTTTGAAATTAATGCTTTAGTAAGCACCTCAAAGACTACATCTAAAGTACCTATATACCTAGAGTTGGTATTCTAGAAGTACATGTTGGTCTCATGATCGCTTCTACCGCTTCCAAGTACACCAAGAGAGCTTGTTAGTATATTGTCATGGTTGTAACGGACCTATGAGTTTACAAAGGTGGTTTCAAACCACCATTGTACATTGGTCATCCAAGAGGACCCTAATAGAATTTATGAGTTTACATTGGTTTGAGCACCAACCCCTTTGACATGGTAGTATTACTAGCATCTAAGTGTAGGTACTCTAGATAATCTTCAAGCTAATATATTTCTACGAGGTACATGTAGCAAAATTGTAGTATTGAAGTACTTAGTATATGCACTTTGGCCCAAAGCACCTTTGTTTGCTTTTATGTATACTTGAAGTACTTGTCTACCTTCTACCCAGGGTGAAGGTATTTCATGGTTCAAAGTGTTTTAGGAGATCCATGAGTATGAAGAGTTCATATATACTATACCTACGGTGCTTGCAATGGTCATACTAAACTATATTTGAGTTTATATTGGTACTCCAAGAGTACCAGAAGATTGCCTTTTGGAGCATACACACCTCTGGGGCTTTACAGACAACATTATACTTGATGTAATACTACGTATATGCATTTACTCCCTATACACATGGTACCTATACTAGTGCATGCAGGAGAAAAAAATAATTCAAGAGGTTTCAAAGCATATCTATGACTCTTCAAGAAAATGTACTGGATACTTTATGTAATATTTTTGCCCCATATGTTTTTGGCACACATCCTTTTTGTTTGGAGACGCTCACGTCTACATTTGCTACAAATCAAAAACAATGTGTCTTATACCTTGCGTGATGCAATGAATTTCAGGCTATTGATGTTGGCATAATCACAATGGAAATGCTCCTGCCTCATTTTGTTTTAATCGTGAATTGGAATCGCTAATTTTGTTTTTAGAGCCAATGGCTCCAAAAGCTCATTGGTGAGTCTAGGTGCTACTTGGTTTTGGTTGAGAAAGGTTCTTACCTCCATGATGACATAGAAATGTGTCTCTATGGTCTCTTGGTGTTATAAGCTTCTACTCTACTTCCAAGAGATATAGATAGTGGATTGTCAATTGGTGTTACTTGGTTGTTTGCAAGTAAGCTCTCTTTACTTCCAAGTAGCCTCACAATGTCCATTGGTGAATTTTTTTAGACTTTAAACTTTATTATCACTAAATTACATTTCACTTTTACAAAATTTTACATACTTGGTTACTTATAGTAGATAGTACCTTTATTGATGGAAAAAATAACCGTAGAATGCACGAAAGAAGAGACATTTGAAAAAAGTGTTTTCACTCCAAACACTAAGATAGCTACAACTTGCACAAATTAAGAGTAGGGTGGAAATAGCTACGGAAAATACTTATAAGCTCTCATCAAGATGCCAGTGGTATCATCTCATAAAGCTCAGGCTAGCTACAAGCACTATATCCAATAATGGCCTTGCATTGAATTGCAAGATGTAGGTAGAACAACAAGAGCTGCATGTTAAGAGCATAAAGCTTTGTTTACCTTATCAGCATATTAGATAGTAGTGAGAGATGCACTTTGTTTAGAACCCTTTGAAAGGAAATTTGCTAAGTTTTTGAAGTGCTCATTTGACTTAACCGTATGATTGTTATATTTGTTATATGGTGCATTATTGTTTTATAAGGTTATACATAGTTGTTCAAAGCCTCTTGATATTTACCCAAATAGTGCCACATTAAGAGATCTAGGTAATTGGGCGTTCAAACAATCGACTCTTTTTAGTGAGAGTTTTGGCCTTCTACGGGCTCAATTATTTACTATAAAAATTCATATTTCATATTGTGCTAATTCTTGCTATCCTTTGTGGTGAGTATGCCATATCAACTACCTATTTTTGTGCTGATTTTCCTATTTAATCCTGGGTGATAGCATGAAACGGTGATGCAAAATATATTGTCCTTGACACTTCTCATGAGGCACAAATGGATGGTGCTTTAGCACATTTTTTGCCGATGTTCTTGTGAGACTAAGTTTAATATTATTTCTTTTGAAAAGTTGGCTCCAACCACTTTAACAAATTCTTGTTTTTTGTGTACTCATCTACCTTTCACGCGTGCTGCTATAACTGAGCACCTCTCTCTCTCTCTCTCTCTCTCTCTCTCTCTCTCTCTCTCTCTCTCTCTCTCTCGCATGTTGTTCAACAATTTGCCTCCATCTCTCCTTCTCTTGAAGCATTGGCAGCCCATAAGTACAAGTGCCGATAGGTTGGGAAAAAAAATTCAGCACCAACCCATGTGTGTATGTGTGAATGGTTTGGAAGAGGGGGCTATGCTGCACCAGAATCATTGTCTATCTTTAGCTTGGATTACAGCCCACGTCTATGGAAGCAACAATTGGATACCAACAACACCCTCTAAATGATCGCCACATTGGATGCAACCCATAATTGCAGACAATGGTTTTGGGTACCATCAGCAAGCTTCAAATCCAATGGAGTGGTCTCACTCATCTCAAAAGCATGTCGAGGAAAATTCAATAAATGATGGGCTACTCACTCATGGTTGCATTGACTACTCAACCACGATTCACCAGGAAGCCACACATAGGATACGGCAGTATTGGGCCATAAAGAAATGAGAAAACCGTCAAAGGAAAAGAATGTGACACATCATGCATGTCAATGCCAGAAGATATGAATATATCTTGCAAAAAACAATGGTGCTTTTCTGGCAAGAAGCTACAAAAGGCATGAATTGTGAAGTTATGAAAGCCACCTTTCCAACTTTTTGATGGTTGCATTGTGGATCAGAGAAGTCTATACTCTCCAATATACAAGGCACAATCACCAAATTCAAAGAATCCTTGTTTTGTAGAGGAGTTGAAACTTAAAAGAGTTTTATGCATGATGTTGGTGAATAGCAAAGGGGATCCATCAAGGTCTATAAGCAATTCAGAGATGGCGAGGTTCACATCATGCTCACTTAGAAGTAAGAGCGTTAGGTCGAAAACAGGTATGTAAACCGTAGTACATGTCCTAACTATAAATAAAGCTTACTTGGAGGTAAGCTTATTATCTCATAACAATCAGAAGACTTGGAGGTAAGATAACCATCTCACAACAACCGAAAAACTTTCTATTATGTGCAATGTCCATTTGGAACTAAACAAGAGTTTCTACATCACACCGATCATAAAAGTAAGAACAAGTACGTTGTTGTTACAAAAACATTGTTGGGGAGTTAGTTCACTTTCTATTTAAATACACCAAGGTCTTCATAACATGCGTAGTATCCTAATCCATCCTACTCAAACGATGTAATAACATTAAACCCTAACACATGACCGTAATGCTTTTATCAATTTAAAACACATAACATTCTTGTAACAATATTTCACATTACAAAGAGACAAGAAATTAGCCTCTTTCTATATTTCTATTGGTTAAGAAAAAAACCGAACACTTTATGTGCCAACACACATATAGACTAAAGATAGTAGAGCTTTTGGTTTCTCTAGATTAAATTTTAGAGCTCATTTAAATTGAATATATCCTAGCTCAAAGCCAAAAATAAAATTTCCTATATTCAAGCTACATTTAATTTTTCAAAAAATTCCTTTTGATTTTTTTTTTAGTTTAGATTTCTACCTTTCCTTGCCCAAGCTAACCTTGTAGATTGTAGAAGGCGAGTGATGATGTTGATGTAAAAATTAACCTTTTTACATTATCTTTTATGGATTGATACATAAGAGGATATAAAAGATCATTTTAAAATATGGTGTGTCATCATATAGCACAGTTGAATAACGAGACTGAACGTATTATATGGCCATTATTATTCACGCTTGTAATGTTTTTTTAATAACATATCATGCACCATTATGTTCTCCATTGCAAACTTTTAGCATTGCAGATTTCAAGTGTTGCTTAGCCATCCTCTCGAACAAGGCTTTTGAAGATGCGGAATCTTCAAATGAAAGCTTGCCTCATTGTAGCTTATTCCACTTGCAATCACCATTGGCAATATAATTGCCAACCTGGGCATTGAATTTACAAACTCCATCATATTATTTGAAAACCCCCACACACCATGTGGATGCCCTATATGCTTATGAAGGTGTACCTAGAAAGGTCACTACCAAATCAGCTAATGTGCAATGCTTATTAACTTGTAAGAATAGTGGTAAGATGAGATCAATATACCAAATGATTTATTTTTTGAAACTAGCATACATAAGCAGGTTATTAAGGTGATTCCTCTATCAAAATTATACATGTATGTCATCATTTGTCTCCTTCATACGGATCCCCTCTTATGTGTGATATTCTCTATCTGTGAAGATGATAAAGGTTAACCATAGCAAAGATGAATGCTCGACCTTCAGCCATTAAAACCATAAACAAGTGTGAACGTTGCTCTCAGTTTGATATCGCCTTCTCACAAAGTGCATTGTGTGTATGTTTGGAGGGAATGAAACGTGAGCATAGGGTAACGTTGACCTTCATCCTTCCCACACATGCACATAATATTTGAGTGCTATACCAAAGAGAGGGGCTCTACAATAAAGAAGGAAAATGCACATGGAAGCTAGCGATGGAAGGCAAGATCAAGCCCACCGAAAAACTTCCTTACCATACTCAACACAAGTCACAAACAATGGTTTGCAACTTAGAGGCATTTTCTTTAGAAACTCCTAAAAGGTCTTCAAGAGCATTGTCAAGTCAAAAAGGCCTTCTCGTATACGCACTGAAGTCACCTCTCAAAGAAAAAGGACTCTTGGTGTGCAAGACAGCCCTCCAAAAATGCAAGATTTTTACCTCCTAAATGGTTTATTTTCATTTCACTATAGCAATTGCAACGAGTGCAAACTGTTTTTTATATGAAAAATACCATGCTCCCATAGCCAATGGCTAGCCTCAAGGATGTGGAGTTGGGAGCATGTTTCACCAATGTCTATGGGGTACTAGACAAACATCATCGATCAACCCTTGCAAGAGACAACCCCCCCCCCCCCCCCCCCAAAAAAAAACACACACACACACACACACACAAGCTGGCTTGGCAATGGAGGCAAATGTGTGTAGCGATAGATTCAGAGGTCATCTCTCTACGGTTATAAAAGGACCTTGGTTGATCAAAACCATTTTAATTTATTAAATCTATGTTAAGGCAAAAAAATGTCCCAACCAGGAATGGATTAATACAAGGGAACATGTCATTTCATGGTTAGTGGTAGCCTACAATTCGCGCATGATAAGCTACATCTCTTAGGGTGATGGGTTGAATATGGTAAAAACGTTTTACGGCGTTTAATGCTACCTAGCAAGAAGGGATTATGAGAGATCGCAGGTTGTGACAACCCATATTCCACCCAGCCATCTTGTTCGATCTTATAGGGAAACCCTTGTTTCAATCCCCTTAGTTTGACATTACTATCCCCTTGAGGAGTGTCACCTTCTTCAAGTCTGTCTTTCTACTTAACTAAAGCTTGGTGACGCAGATGCTTATGAGTTTGTAAATCAAGATAGTTTATAATGTGCTCGGGTTCATGCAACTAGGTTGGAGACTCAATAAATTGATCAAAAACATGAATTTCAATAACATTGTCGTCGATATGCAAACGTTTTTGTAAACAACTTACATGAAAAACCTGATGAATTGAGTATAGATGAAAAAGTTTGTAAGCCACATCTCCAACTCGCTCGAGTATTTTGAATGGACCACAATGCCTAGGAGATAAACTTAGAACCAGTCTTCACTTTGTAATTGTTTTGAAACACATAAGAATACTTCACCTCCCATGAAAATGATTTGCCAACATTTCTCACTTGCATACTTCTTGTATCTGTCTTTTGCTTGTTAACATTTTTATGAGAAATTTTCAACGTATCCATATGGTCTTGGATAAACCCAATCCCAACGCAATTCATGATCGAAACAAACAACTATACATAAGCATATAGAGACTAAATCTAATCGTAACATACTAAGCACTATTGCAAGCAAACTCCAAAATAGGGGAATCATCTTCCCAATCGCATTGGTTCTTGCTAACTTATGGTCTTAGCATATCCTCTAGCACTTAATTCCCACAACCAGTCTTAAAGAGTGGAGCATCATAGGGTGGTTGTGACACGTAGGTCACTGCGCGACGAGTGAGTATACACACCTTCATAGCCATGGTAGGATGCTGCATTAAAGCTATGCAAAAAACAGCAAAAAACACACTTCAAATGGTTCGCCGAAGGTGTTAAAAAGCAGAGAAAAATGCAAAAGGCCAAGCCAAGCACACTACACTCAATATGCCAACACGAGCTAAAACACCGTCTAGCTGCCACAGCTAATAAACGTCCACATTGTTGACATGCTATTGTTTGTTACACAAGCCCACGCCTTCCCAATAGTCACCACCATCTAGAAAGCCTCTCAATCCCTTGCATTTCCATACACCCAACGGCATGCCCATCGTGTGAGCATGAGAGGTACTACACCCTTCAGCTACTAGCTTGTAATAATTTCCAACGTGAAAACCATAGCCTTTGTAGATATTCATGTTCATTAAAATAAATCACCCACAACATTTTACAATCTGGAAAAGCCTCTCAATGCACCCTCCAATTGTTAGCTTGTAAAAATATGAAAACCATTTTGTACATATCCATGTTCATAAAATATATCATATACATCATGTTTGTAAATATGCTCCTGTACTTCAAAGGAGTATTGTAGTGGAGTATGTTAAATTTCTACATTGCAAACGTTGCCCATGCTCCCATTGCGTGACCCGCACCAAAAATCACGACCATGATGTTAGATGGCTGACGATAATGTCCCCCGACTACTCTCATCATCGACTAATTGACTATTTTATTTGTGCAATTGTCATTTGAGGGTAGTACCAACCAAGACTTACCAAAGACTTTAGTTCCAATGAGAGAAAATGGATCACACTCCAAATTTTCTAGCATTTGGAAAATTTGAAGACGCTTCCCCATCTAAAAACAAGCCTATAAAAATAGCATAGGCTTTAGCCTAAAAAAAATTTGTAGGCAACCTCGGAAGGTAGTTGTGAATTGAAATATAAATTAAAGACCCAACCCAAGCACACATTCGAAAATGAAAATATTTGTGTTTGCTCCACTTGGGGCCTAAAAAGATAGTGCTTAGTTGGGTCATTTTTAGTCATTGATCTTGTTTTAAGGATGGTAAATTACTCTGTTTCAAAAATGTTACACTAGATAATGGAAATTAGTTAGTTTGTGACTCATGCAAAAGGAAATAAAAACTTGTGGAAACTTCTTTTCCCCATTCCTCCTAAATATGTACAATACCACATGAGCTAGCTATCAAATGGAGGGCAAGATTACAAGGAGGCTACATTATTGTTTAGCATATTGCCCTATTTCATATACCAGGCCCTTGGGTACAAAGCACTCAAAAAGTTGTTCAAAAGCTCGTGCACTGCGTCCTACGCATTCACCACCGCTCCACCTGCGTTCATAAATTTCAGATATGGCAGAACTTGCAAACAAACAAAGGCAATGTGTCCTCGTGCAAGCACTATATCATGCACTTCATGATTATTAGGACCACAACAATAAGGCACGAAACATGTAAACTATTTATTACGAAAATAAGACTTAAAACAAATCTGGATCAATCTTACCACCACCTTGTGCAATTTTGGATACAAAGGACCAATAGAAAAAACCACCTTCCCTAGCCATGAAGCAGAGTCCATTCACCAAAGAAAACATGGTGCAAGTGCGAGGGCATACATGTATGACAGAAAATTGACAGAAGATAGACTAAGGGAAACATGGCATCGTGGCAGGCAATAGTCGTATTGAGTACACATCATTAGTCTGTGTGGGCAGGCAATAGTCGTATTGAGTACACATCATTAGTCTGTGTGTGCATCATTACATGGTCTTGCATATGACTTAACTATTTGTAAAAGTGGTAATTCTCTCGAAGGGCCGATGAGACAGGAATCCCCCACCCAGTCTACACTCCACGCACCATGCACCATGGAGTCTCAAAACAGGGTCCCCCACGGCACGCTATGACCCTTGTCAGGGTCCGTGTCAAACCACATAGCCCGGCTTGCCCCGCGCGGCTGGCTTCAGTTCCACTGTCAATCCATCATTGATGGCCAACCCACTGTCATGTCCCTAGCCCCGGGGAAAAACATGGGTGTAATTGAGGGCATACATGTACGAGAGAAAATACTGACCAAGGTTAACATGCATCATGGCAAGCAAGAGTCATATTTACACATCGGTGGTCTGTGTGTATATGATTAGTTGGTCTGTGTGTGTATGATTAGGTGGTCGTTGCATTAAACTAACTATTATGCTGGGATGCTCAACATAGCCATTGGCTATTATGAGGTAATCATCTTGCTCTATGTCAACTGAGGCAGATGGTTACCTATCGAGTTAAATTTCGATCGCTCAAACGCCATGTGCCATAAGTGAAAACCCTTTGATTCCTCCGGTCTGAAATTTTGAAGGGTGTTTGCTAGTGCCATGAAGGCACTAACGCTCGCAATCTATCAGCACCCGATGGTCCCCTCATAATAGCCAATGGTCTGTGTGTGTGTGATTAGTTGGTCTTGCATTAGACTAACTCTTGTGCTGCCACGTTCAACATAGCCATTGGCTATTATGAGGTAACCATCTGCCTCTGTCAATTGACATATCATGCGGCAATGCTCAACCATTGAAGTGCCTCAGATGTACTTTGCCACTGCAATGATCTCTTCCCATAATTCACTACAGTTGCATGTACATCCTAATTGCAGAACTCTTAAAACCTTCTATGCTCACACAGCAATGAGGAGATAATATAAATGTGGGAAGTGGAAGATTTTTTGAACTTACCTCTTTGCGAATGGTCACACATGTGAAAAAAGGACCCAATTGGTTCAAAGCAAGTAGGGATGTTACCAAGTGAAACAGATTTCATTGGAATAAGATAAATTCAAACACAAAACGATAACAAGAAAATTAATTCCTAAGGTTAATGTTGTATCTATAGCTGATGGATTTCTCTGTTCGAGGGCTATGCCGTTCTGATAGCCATTTTGCAAGATATGGAACAAGGTCCACATTATTAAGAGTTTCACCTTCTGTACTATGGTTGCTCCGGTATCTCCCTCCTAAGGGCATTTCAAGGAGGGAAGGATGTTTTGAGGCTGTGCCCAAGCCATAATTGAGGTACGTACCTTCTCCACATGTATGAGCCATGTATGTGCCCCACCCAATAGGCTAGCATGAGTCTAAGAACCCCCATTTCTAGGTTTCCCCGGGTGAGGTTGTATTTTGCATATTTTCCTTAGGTTTGTCCAGCCGAGGACCAGATTTACTCTTGGCCAGTTTATTACCATTTTATGGTGTGACAAGTCTATTATCTGGGCGCCCTATTTATCGGGGTTGTGAGGTATTTATGTGCTATATAGGGACCCCCCGGGCCCCTGCCCCCTTGTATCTGTAATCCCATTCAGTGACTTGCCAGCATTTTGGTCTCTCTCTCTCTCTCTCTCTCTCTCTCTCTCTCTCTCTCTCTCTCTCTCTCTCTCTCTCTCTCTCTCTCTCTCTCTCTCTCTCTCTCTCTCGGGACTCCCGGGACACTCAAGATGAACACTTTCACCAAGAGGCCAAGGGCCCGCAACTTAGAGCTCGCATGCTGGGAGGCTCGCATCCACTGACTTGAGTCCCTTTGGTGGCTCGTTGATTGGCTCGTTGATAGGACGGCCCAAGATCACGTCTTGCTTGACGCGCACGGGAGCCTTGGTGGCACCGCGCAGAGTTGAAGTTTAGTTGAGTGCGGAAGCGTCTTTATGTTCAAGTTGAGCAAACGAGGCTATTCGGGCCTTGAGCACGTATCTAAGAGGTCCCTCTAGAACTCTCTCAGGCCACTTTGGGCTATCTTGGAAAATTGCCGAAATGGGCCCCGGACCGCCTCGGGTTCAGACCTCATCGAACCTTCACTGGTGTGTTCTTTGATGATATTATCATCTACTCTAATTCATTAGACAAACACAAGCAACACCTCCAGGTAATATTTCAAGTTTTGAGAGAGAATAAACTTTATGTTAATCGAAAGAAAAGTGAATTTTTCTTGCAAGAGATTCAGTATTTAGGTCACATTATCTCTCAAGATGGCATCCAAATGGATCCATCCAAGTTAGAGGTAATAAAAGGATAGCCTAAACCAAGGAATCTTCATGAACTAAGAAGCTTTATAGGTATGTGTGCATACTATAGACGCTTCATAGAAAAGTTCTCACAAATTGCGGGACCATTACATGACCTAACAAAGAAAAGCGTTAGGTATACATGGTCTGCTAAGGAGAACAATGCTTTCGAAAAGCTTAAAGAAAAGCTTATCTCTCAACCTGTGCTTACACCACCGGATCTCTCAAAACCATTTGAGGTCCAATGTGATGCTTGTGGTGATTGCCTTGGAGCTGTTTTGCTCCAAGAAGGGCACGCCATAGGCTATGAGAGTCGAAGGCTCGACCCTGTTGAGCAAGCTCTAGGCATATATGAAAAGGAACTCCTTGCAGTTCTACATGCCTTAGACTCATGGAAGAACTATTTATTGGGGACTCCTTTCATTCTGCGAACGGATCACCAAAGTCTTAAGTACTTCATGACCCAGACCAAGCTCTCAGACAAACAAATGAGGTGGGAAAATTTCCTTTCGCAATTTCATTTTCATATTGCTCACATTGCTGGCAAGCATAATCAAGTAGCTGATGCACTCTCAAGACGGCCGAGAGTGAATGCGGTTTCCATAGCAACTCACCATGATCTACCTTCAATGATAGATGAGTATGCTATTGATCCCGATTTTAGAGATGTGATTTCAGCCCTTGCATTAGGGAAGAAAGAAGAACCATTTACTTTACAAGATGGTTATCTTCTCTATGGCAATAGACTATACGTTACTAACTCACTACGTGAGAAAGTAATGCATGAATCTCATGCTCCACCTTATGCGGGGCATAGAGGGATTCAGTCTACCCTAAAGGGAATTGAAACATATTTCTATTGGCCTACCATGAAAGTGAACATACAAGAGTATGTTTCTAAATGTGTGGTATGCCAAAAGACAAAATTTGATAGAGGGAAGCAACTTGGATTGCTTCAACCCTTGCCAATCCCTAATTCACCATGGGAGAGCATATCAATGGATTTTATCTTTGGATTTCTAAGTCTATCCATGGGAATACGGGAATATGGACGATAGTAGACAGGTTCAGTAAACAAGCTCATTTTATACCTGTCAAAAAGACTATCAAAGCCCATCAAATGGCAACCCTCTTCATTTCACAAATTTTCAAGTACCATGGCTTGCCAATGTCCATAGTGTCGGATAGAGATCCTAGAATGACCAGTAATTTTTGGAAGGGTCTGTTTGAGAATTTAGGGACAAGGCTAAACTTCTCTTCGGCCTATCATCCACAAACGGATGGCCAAAGTGAAATAGCTTACCTAACCATTCTCGATCTACTAAAAGCCTATGTAACGGAAGTAGATCAAAGATCCCAATGGGAGAAGTACTTACCCTTAGTGGAGTATGCTTACAATAACACTGTACATACTTCCACGGGAAAAGCACCTTTCGAGGTAATTGAGGGAAGATCTTCGCTGCAGATGAGTATAGCCGAGACCTACAACAATCTTTTCAAAAGATTAAGGATGCTATCTCTATCTCACAGCAAAGGCAAAAGGCTGCTGCTGACAAGCACAGAAGAGCCCAAGCCTTTAAAGAAAATGATTGGTTCTTATTAAAGTTTCCCAAGGCTCGATTAAGGCACACGACGGCAAGAATCCTACGGGCCACCAAAAGTACTATGCTAAACTAGCAAAAAGGTACTATGGTCCCTTCTAGATTCTTAGGCCAATCAATGAGATGGCCTATCAACTCAAGTTGCCCAATCATTGGCTCATACAGAATGCTTTCCATGTGAGCCTATTAAAGCCTTAAAAAGGAGAGCCACCTCAAGAACCAACTATTAAAGACCCACCGGAGATCGAGGACCAAGAGGAGGTGCTACAGCCCGAGTCCATTCTCCGACATGAAGACAAGGTATTAAGAGGCGGTAAGACTATCCGACGATATCTTATTAAGTTTAAGAATTATCCTTTTGAAGATGCTAGATGGATGCAAGGCATACAATTAAAGGATAACCAGAGGTAATGTCATAATAATCAATATCTAATTCTCCTAAATGATTTTCTCATGTTAAACTGATCATTTAATATGGGGAAGTGCCAGGGGAGAAAAAGCTAGAATATTGGTTAAGCTAGCAGGCCGGCCACAGTAGGGATCCAAAGGAGGGAAAATAGGGATCCAAAGGGGGGTCCATATGCAAAAGAGCCATGTGCAACAATGGGCTAAAAAGACCCAGAGGCTCAGCCCATTAAGACTTCCAAAATGCTAAGGTTCCAAAATTCAAAGGTTGTGTCCAAAGGTCAACCTTAAGGGAATTGGATGCTTTGTGTGTGACCCAAAAAGTCTTTCAAATCCCTACATAGGAGGGGGCGAGCCTTGGGAGTAGGGGATGAGAGAGAAAGTCACACACACACACACACACACACACACACACACACACACACACACACAAGCTCCCTTTACACAAAGGGAATGAGGGACACATGTCAGCTCCCTAGCCTAGATGCCCACAAGGTGTACCCAATTCCTATTGGATGGCCTTGGAGGTGGACCAATGAGAATTAGGCTAGAGTAAATCTAGTTTAATTAATTTAAAAACACTTAATAAAAGAACCAATGAGAATTAAGTCCTCTAGAAGACTATTGGACAGTCTCCCAAGTCGTCCAATGAGCATTCAGCAGCCCAATGGCTTGCCTGATTCCTATTGGCCAGAAGGCAAAGGGGTCCAATGAGATTTTAGTTGAATTATTAAATTACCTTAAGCTCTCACAAAAGGGGAAAGGGGGGCACATGTCAGAAGGCTATCACTTATGTTGCTTAATTGTCATTGGCTAGCTCTAAGGAGGTCCAATGGGAGGACAGCAAGAGCAAATAGCAAGGGGGCTCGCCCAAGAGAGAGAGGGGGCTGATTTTTGCAAGGCATTATCACACACACACTCACATAATCTCATGTGTGAAGAAAGAGAAGACTATCTCTTCCCAAGCTTTAATGGAGAGCTCATCACCTACTCCAAGCTTGTGAGATAGAGGCCTACACCAACATTTCTTGGCTTTGTGATGCAAATCCAACCAAGAGCCAAGCTTCAATGCATGCTCATCTCCTCTACCATGCTAATTACTAAGCTAAGCTATGCTAATATGAGTGATTATGTGAGGAGATGTACATCTTTCTCGTAAGATACTCCTTCTTCCTCTCAATCTACTCTCATACCCTGCTAGCTCTCACCATCTTCGAAGGTGTGTGAGGTCTTGGGTCTGAGAACGGGGATAATTAATGTTGTGTTTGTTAAGTGTTTTGCTTAGTGCATGAAGCTTTCATCTTCATTGCACTAGCTAGTCTTGAAGGAACACAAAGAATTGTATTGTACAATGTCTCTCTTGATGGGAGAAACCATAATACAAAGCCTTTTGGAGGGGGGACCGGCTCCATGCAAATCCGGTCCTCAATTGTTTTCAATAGCTTAATTTCTCTCTCTTTTGAAAGTATTTTTTATGCTATCTAACTAGGTGTTATGCTTTTTGTTGCTCTCTCCACCCAATCACTCTTGTAATTCTCATTAGGAATCTATTCTAATGAAATGCCCACTATGTTCATGCTAATTTCCGCTACACACAAGTTTTTAGGCCATTAAATGTTACAGCTTGTCTCTAATTTCAATCACGTACGCTTCCACCTTGAAAGATTGTGGCCTTATACGAGATCTTCAAACACAATTTGTTTTCTCGATTTTTAGTTCGCAAAATCTAGAGAACAAACAATATTCAAAACACGAGTTAGCCATAGAGAAGTGGGCTGTGATGAGGGGTTAAAGGCAATGGGTTATGCTTTTTAGACCAGACTGGTTACAATATATACTCAGCATGGTTGTGGCAAGCCTAGCTCTGAGCTAATTTTACCAAATGTGAAGGGAACGCCTCTCTCTAATTGGAATCACCTATGATTCCACCTCGAAGGCTTGTGGCCTTACACAAGACCTTTACATGTATGATTTCTTAATTCACGATAAGATTGCTAGCCAGGGGCTATCGGAGCAAGACACCATGCTTGATGGTGTTTTGATCTATATGTATGTCAAATATGGTGCTGTCACAATAGCACGAGAAGTTTTTGATGGGGATCCTCTCTAGGCTGTCATCTCTTCGAGTGATTGTAGGATATGGTCAACCTGGGCTATTTTTGCTAGATGTGAAGGAAAGGCTTGTCTCTAATTGCAATCACCTATGCTTCCACCTCAAAGTGCGGGAGTCTAGAGGATGCTCACATGCTATTGCAGCGGTTGCCAGTAAGAAATGTTGTTACCTAGAGTGCGATAATTTTTGGCTTTGCTCTACATAGCAACTTTTCTTGACTTCCGATTATTTTTAGAGCATGCTAGATCAATGCTCAAGCCAAATGATGCGACTTTTACCAGTTTGTTCTATGCTTGTAGTCATGTAGGCGAGGTTGCGGAGGCATGATGACATTTTAGGTCCATACGGTAGGACCATAACTTAGAACCTATCTTAGGCCACTATAATTCTATGGTGGATTTCCTTAGTAAAGTAGGACTTTTAAAGTAGACAGAGGAGCTAATGAAAAGTATACCATTTTTTTGGATATTATCGGATGCCTCTTGTAATACACATAACAATGTGACATTAGGAGAATTTTGCTTCAATTGAGTGCTCGATAAAGGCGGTTGGGAGGTGGTTGTGCAACTGCTTATATATTAATGTCTGGTATCTATGCCGGTGTAGGCATGGAAAAGGATGTGGCAAGAATACAAGACATGAGAAGGTTCTCAAAAGTATGGAAAAATGATACGACAAGATTTATGTGAATGGTGTATCACCATCAAGATGAATATTGTCTGACCTCCTGGCCATGAGAGACATTTCAGATCAACAAGTGAGGTGAAGGCTTCTCTTTCGACAAAGTCTCTTGTTGAATCTTCAAATGACACAACCATACCCACACAAATGACAAGAATGCAGACAATAGAGTGAGATTGAATCAAAGAATTAATACAATCTAAAAGGTAAGAACATATTTAGACATATCAACATTGGGACATGAAAATCGTGGAGCTGTCAAAATAGGATTATGTCAACTGAAGGTAATAGGATTTGTGGAAAACAAAGCACAAGCTCTCTCTCTCTCTCTCTATAATTTTTTCTTCTAGGTTCTTGTTTTCTCTTACCCTCGGACTCACTTCAATTTAATACAAATGCGGCTAACGATGCACTCTAGTTGGGTTTCTATTCTCTCTTCCGACCTTTTTGCAACGCCACAACCTACTGCTCTCTCTCAAGTGCCGGCTATTAGAAACATGAGTTGCATCTTGGGGGACGGGGAGGATGACAGGTGGCGATCCGTGAGCCGTCACCCAAAAAATGATGGCTCTCACCGTCGTTTAGTATATTATCCTTAGTATAGATATAATATATAATATAATGATATATATAATGGTAGCACAAGACGTAGGGAGAGACATCAAATAGAGCACCCAAATCTTGGGTTTGTATTTATTTCCCCACGAAAGCAAAAGATCCCGTTATTTACCGCTTCAGAATTGAGAGGAAAGGAGATGCTATTTTATTATAATAGCAAGTTTCTATTATTATTATAATAGAAACTTTGACTTTTGGGGCACAAGGAGGGAGCGAAAGCCAGGCAGACGGGCAAGAGGCAGAAGGTCTAGGGTGGACGAACGGTAGAAGGTTGCTTGCTACCCAAAAGACCTGTGTGTGTGTGTGTGTGTGTGTGTGTGTGTGTGTGTGTGTTCATGCACGTACATAAGCGTGAGAGAGCGCACTGAGGATGCACTGCGCAGGAGGTTGGACACGGGGTGGGCTTGGGTGCGGCCAGGCATGCGCGCAACGGCGTCGACATCCAGGTCGAGGGCAGGTCGTGGGAGAGCCTAGCAGGCTGTCGTCGACAGCATTCACTTGTGACCTTTTGTGCGCAGAGGCAATTAAAGAATGCCACGTCAGTGGCATTATTTAATGAACCTATATAACTATATAACTAAACTCATCGTCTGAGTAAAAATTTAAAATATTTGACCGCGTGATTAGACCATACAGACTATGAGTTTAGTTATATAGTTATAACCTGTCCCTCCCCTCCCCCCCCTCTCTCTCTCTCTTGTACGGGCTCAAAGAGGCTCTCTCTCTCTTGAGCTAATTAATTTGCAAGCTTTTGTTTGGCTCAACGTTGGTAGGCGTTAATGTGAGTGCATGTGTGTGCGGTGCGGTGCAGTGCAGTGCGTGCGAGGAAGGGGAGAACACGAGACGGTGTGGATGGAGCAACCTTAGGAAGTAAGAGTGAGGAGCTCCTTATTCTTCAATTCTTTCTATATGAAGAATAAGGGTATGTACACACGTGGATGGGTGATCGGACACCAGACATCTGACTCTCGGCAAAGGCGCAACGCCTTTACCCCAACAAACTCCCACTTAAAGGCGATGTGTTGATAAGTGAAACTTACTAGTTAAACTACTAGTATGTACAAGAAACTAATTGAGAGACTCTTTCAACCTATGCTCACTAGCTCACTCTGTCGATCTACACGCAATCGCATCGGCTTTGGTGGTAAACGAGCGTGCTAGAGCCTACATGTAAATCTCGAAGACTACTTTGTATGGCCTGCAAAACTCCACTATGCATCACGCGAGTGTCAGTCATCGCAGGATTGACAACCCTTGCTGCAAATGCTCCCACTGCATCTGCTAGATCGGGCCTCGACACTAGCAAGTCAAACATGAGACGCCCGAACGCTGACGAAATTTGTGCAAACCTAGTTGTACTCGCCTCCCCTGCGCTACCTACAATTATCGCATCATCAAGACTACCCATCGCGTATGGATGTGTCAATACCGACACTGGGAAAGCTACGTCCCTCTCACCCATCTGCAAAACTGTGCATTCTGGTACCAATTCATCAGCCTCTAACATGAGCATATCAAAGAACTCCATGTTTGTCAGCTCTGTCTGTGTCTCTAGGGAGCAGACTTGCTGTACCTTTGCCTGCACAAACTCTGACTACACCTACTATGTCTCACTAGAGCACTACCGCTCTATCTCTGTCTCTACAGAGTCTACTGGCACCTCTTGCATAGCTAGATGCTATGTCGCTTGAGCATGGTGGAGCTCACCTGCGGAAGAGACACGTCCCGTCTCTCGCTCAAAGCAGGCCAACAACAAAACCGAGACTACGCCGTTTCAAACCTCAGACACATGCATAGGATATGCCAAGCCACTTCGGGCTCCTCTGGCAATCACTAGTGAACCGCAATGCATCTGGAAAGACTGCTCTCTAAGCAATATCTAACAACCAAAATATACTAGCTGCCTCACTGAGATCAAGCTCTGTCTCAGCTGAGGAACATAGTGCACATGTCGTAGCGTGTATGATGCACCACTGGCAAAGACAAACAACGTCTCTTGCACCCTCTATGTCAAACGCCAACCATCGGCCAAGTGTAGACAACTAAAACTCCCGTAAAAGAGGTGCTAAACCAGTCACAATGCAGAGTGACATCGAAAACTACATCTTCATCTAGCAACCAAAGTAGAGAAGTGTCACTTCTCAAAGACATGAATCGGGAGGAACGCTAAAGGCAAATGTGACATCATCGTCATTGGCATATGATGCCACTGCTCTCGCATGTGTCAAAACCTCATGTGCACCATGCATAGATCTCAGCTACTGTCACATACGCCTGAAACAACAGCGCCTAATGTGCCATGTGTGACCACAATGCCAACATCGTACGTATCGGCGAGAACAAGACTGTCGTCTGTCACTATCACATAGATCTATTGTCATAAGTGAATGCCAAAAGGGCAACAAAGTGTGAGATCACTCAACCACTACCTAATCATAAAAACCATGACCAATCACATCAAAACCGATGCCCACATATGCATAAAACAACTCCACAATCTGCAAACTCTGCAAGTACACAACCCGGGACAAACTGCTCAATCGAGCATAGAGCGCATAACTAGATACGCAAGTACAGAGCAAACTAGCTAAAAACGCATCCCACAGGAGAAATTGCCTGCAAAAATCTGTAAAAACCTGCGAACGTGTGACTGTCAATATATAGCCACACAAGCATACGTTAATCTTCACTCCTGCGAGAGTGGGTACAAGAACACCAAACTGTGTCCAAGCTGATAAAACCTTTCAAATTAAACACTCGATCACTATCAAAAGTGGGAATATATCGACCACTGTACAAGATGGCATAACACTGCAAACTTTTGTGGCGAGAAGATGGGGAAAAACAAACAGAATTTCCTTTGCAAAATGAGTCAAAACTTAACGCAAACCGCAAGCCAAAAAACTCCGGATAGATGCCATAGTGGGAGTCAACTCGATCACGAAACCATAAGAGAGTAAACTACAAATACGCATAAAACATGGCGAGAATTTGGGAAAAATCATGCAGAGTTTCCCTTGAAAACTGAGTAAAAACTCAAAAATCTCACCAAGTATGCATGGAATTAGACACGCAGTGTCTCAGTAGCAAAATCCATAAATGGCATACATAGCACTGCCAAAACCGTGGTAAAAGAGCTCATTCCTTAGGCCAATGTCTCTATGGGTGTATACCTGTCCAAAAACACATATAAACCTGTGAACCTGCTACCTACGAGCTATAGCTAGCTCAAACTATATCTGCAAATGCATACATAGCATGAAACTGCACCAAACCGTGTAAAAAATTTATCTGAAAAGCTTCACACAGTCGTACATGAGCAATACATGTACCACATAAGCTGTACTTCAAAGATTGTGCAACCTGTGAGCAAAATTGTTGTGAAACTAGCACACAGTACCTCATCGATCGGTAAACTCGTTGATCGAAAACACCGTCCAAGAGCCAAGTGTGCTTGAGGAAAAAAACCCCGCCCTGGAATGGGTTATCGGAGCCGTATGTGTCGGTATTTGCCATCAAAGCCAAAAATTGAGAAAGTGTCGAGGTCGTAATGGCCGAGGAGACTATGGGACTAGAGGAGAGCCAATGCTGCTCTCGCTCTATGGTCTCATGTTGTGTCTAGGTCAAAAAATTGCCATTGATGCCGTCTTCGGCCGTCGAGCGGAAGTACGCTAGCCGAATCGCCGCCTGATCGGTGTCGAAACCAATGTCGGAACAGCTAATCGCCGATGCTCAAAGCCGAGGCCGAGCCGATGCGAAACACTGAGAAGAAGAACTCTAAAGCTAAGCCACCAAGTCAGTGTCGAAATTTGATGCCAATAGCCGATGCTCGAAGCCGTAGAGAAGGAATGCCTAGAAAATCGTCAAAATCGACGTCGAAATCGATGCGGAGCTGCAAATCAGTGTCAAAAACTGATGTCGAGGTCCCCTCCCGCCGTCGGACGGGACTCTCCAATGCCGAGGAGAACACTGAGAAAATTTGGCCGATGCCGAGCGATGCCCAAGCTTACTCCCCGAACCTCGGAAGCTGAGTCAAGCTATGTACCTGAGAGCACACTCTCTCGCTTGCTTGCTTTATCTCTCACTCGCTCTCTTTTGCTTTATTTCTCGAGCTTTCTCACGGAGAGAGAATCTCTCCCTCTCTCTATCTGTATTCTGATGTCGAGAACTCGAGGGGGAAGGCAGGGGCCGAGGGTCAAGAACCCCGTGGGAGCGGGGTCGAGGATTCGAGGGTGTCGAAGGCCTTTACTTTGTTAGGAAATGGCTTAGCCTAAGGTTAACTTCAAGACAAAAAAATATCTCCAACTTCCATTGCTTCCATTTCTGGAGACAGAGAGAGACACATATCAGACCTCCAAAAAATCCCCTTTTGCATCCAAGCTCACTTTCTTTTTTGCTTCCAAGATCACAATCCTTAAGCTTTTCCTAATATAGTTCAATTTTAAAGCAAAAGACTTAAGCTTTATTTTCTGTGTTTCTGTTCTGCAAAATGTTGTTCCATTTCCATTGCACATGCTCTAATTCTCCTCAAGATTCCATGCCACTCAAGAAAGCTGCACACATGATGAAAGATTTGATCTGGGTTTCATCGAGTCTCTCTCGATGCAACCGATCTGTGCCAGACCATCTCCGATCCAACACCGCCAAGCACCGAACTCTGTCGCGATTGAGGAAGCACCGTCGACCGCCAAGTCGTAGCTGTGATACCTCTTGTGAGTGCACATGTGCGTGAATGCATGCGCGGTGCAATGCGGTGCGTGTGGGGAAGGGGAGGAGCACGATATGGTGTGGGTGGATCAACCTCAAGCAGTAAAAGTCAGGAGCTCCTTATTCTTTCTTTATGAAGAATAAAAGAAAGAATAAGGGTATGTACACACGTGGATAGGTAGCCGCACACTGAACGTCCGGTCCCGGGCAAAGGCGCAGCGCCTTTACCCCAACAATTAAGGGCTTGAAGCATTGAGCAAACTAGTAGCTGGTTGGTGGAGGCCACCAACTCACCTTTCCAACCATTGATGGTGGAAGTGCCTGCACCAACGACAATGATGAAGACCATTCCATATCTGCTTTGCAAAAATTTCATGCTTAGGGCTAGCAGCAACAAGAAGTGATTGCAGCACAAGGTGTCCTCGAAATGTTCTAGGCTACTCTGCTTTGTTGTAGATGGGAGATCAATACATTTTGCAAGGTATATACGCAACAAATTGTGAGAGTAGAGTACACACTACTAAACACATTGATGGAGATGGAACCTGATATGGTGTTTCTAAAGAGAGAGCATGCAAGTTATGCTTTGAAGGCGAGGATACACGCGTGTTTAGATGTTTTGAGAATGAGAGCTTCCATGAAAGTGGTTTGACACATTTTTTTCAGCCAGAGGCCAAGGGCTACATCAAGGCTGCAAGAGTTTGTGAAGTTTAAGAGTGTGAATTTTAATGCTGATGCATTACGGATACATGCTCCCACATATGTGCCAACTTTCTACACATTTGCAACAGTCAATAGTGAGGAGATGCTAGCCCTTTTATCACCCTCCGCATTGGCGTTTTGATTGGGATCGGATCAATTTATGGGCACCTTCCTTCAAGGGCATGGCTCCTTCACTGTATCGCAAGCTCAACAACGTTCCTCACTACTACGTGTAGCAAGGGGGCACCCGGTTGACCCAATATATGTGGAGGTTGTTGCATTGTCCCCCATTGGTATTTGTGCTATTTGTCTTGACTTGCCTATTGTGGAGTTTCTGAGCAAGCATGGCTTCATTGTGCACAACAAAACACGCTCAAAAGACTTTTCACAACAAAATATGATGATGTGGCACCTGTACGAACGTTCCGCAATTCACGGTGGATTTTTAGCAGGGTGTTTTGTTAATGGGTCTATCAACATAAATGTGTAAAAGGCAGTACGTGCCATGCGACCTTCAGTTCCCTCCTCTCGATTCTGGAGGCTTAATTTTAATCCTTCATTGAGAAGCTTGTATGTAATCCCTCATTTGATTGTAAGAGGCTTGTTTTTATGATAAAAGGTAGATACCTTGGAGATTGTGAATGAACCAGCTTCCAAGCCTCCTCAACATTAAGCTTTGTAATGTGTCTGTGACTGAATCGTTTTCTTTTTCTCAATTTTGAAGTACTAAGTGCGTATACTCTATGTGCGGCGTTGGATTAGAGACCTTTCATCAGCATACTAGTTTGTTTTTTGGTGTAAATGTACATAGCATGCAACGTTTTCAAAATACTAATTATTAGCATATTTGAGCTTCCCTTGAAGGAAGTTAGTATGAATTTACAAGTTCTAGTCAAAAAATCGGCAAATCCGTCGGAGTTGGATGTAAAAAACCATAACTATTCTAAGTGTGCCCGTTTTCTTTCTGAACAATAAGCAAGTTTTTGGTGGGGCTTGATAGCATGTTATTCAAACTTTTATCCATGGTAGGTCCTTGTGAAGATTGGCGAAGCTTCAGTTTTCACCTTGTTAACTTCGAGCAAAGTCTCCCTACCATCAAGAACATTAAAGGTATTTACTTGGTAAGCCTAATGTGACTTTATGGTTCCTTGAGCCCAGAATTGGTTGCTTGGCATCATCTAGAACATTTGCTTGAATAGAAATCGCATGGGCAAGAAAATATGAGATCGCGAGTCCAACAAATTCAATATAAAATAGTGAAACATAAATAGCAATGATGAAAAGCACACTAGGATAGGAAAGTGTTGCTCCCTCCAACATTGAAAAACACCGTTGTTGTGTCACATTGTGATCACTGGTAGAAAATCATAAATCACGCGCTTTTGGTGCAATTTTCTAGATATGGTTTAATTTCGTGGTTGATGTGTTTCCCATACATGGCCAAAAATGATGATTTAGGGAATTCATGCTAGGCATCCGCTTGGAGTTGCAAGGAAATAGTGATCTTTGCTTGAGCATTGCCTTAATAGGGTTTATGTAGATAAGTTTTTTTCTCAAATCACAGCTTTGGCGTAGTGCTGCTGGCTTTTGGATGTTGGTGGTTGACTTTTGGGCACTTCTAACATTAATGGCAAAAATTATTTGGCTTGGTGACCGATATGTAGATTGTTTTTGGGTCTTTGGACCTCGACGACAATGCTTTTAGCATTAGCTTCAAGTCGTTGTGCACCATGAGGGGCCAAATATATATTATCCGCATCTACATAGAATTTGGGTACCAACTTGGGACCTTTGTTCAAACAAAAGGTTCGCCATTGAGTTAAGGCATGTGGTTTGGATTTGGTCACTAGAAATGGGTGCCCATTGCCCAACAATGCAATGCGCTTTGGAAGGCCATAAATTTTTTACCACATGGGTGCTTTGGCCACTTATGAACACCCATAAATAGCAAGAACAATGTGAATGAAAGAAGGAAGAGAGAGCTCATGGTGAGCAACAACGAAGAAGAGAGAAAGACGAGGACATTTGAGCTCGTGTTGGCTCACTCAACTCTTAAATGAGCTCGTCCTAGAAGGGAAAAGGGCTCCCCAGGTCAAGGTGAAGAGTTTGACTCCATATCTAACTCTTTTTGCATTCTGTCCAAGCAAATGTGATGGAATATGGCTATAACATTGATTGTAACGAAAATTGAAATATTAATCGTGAGCTTTTCCTTTAAGAGAACTCTTAAAGATCATAAGAAGAGTAATTGATTCAAGGTAGCAAAATGAACATTAATCATAATTAGCTTGGGCATGAAAAATACTTGTAAAAGAGAGAGAGAAAGGGTTAGAGAAATTGACAACAGTTGAGGACTGGATTTATGTGGAGCCGGCGGTCCCCCCTCCGAAGGGCTTTTGTATAATAGTTTCCCCCATAAAGAGAGACTTGGTACAATACAAGATTGTGTTCCTTGAGACCTCGTTGGTGCAATGAAGATTGTAGATTTCATACACCAAAAAGATGCCCTTAATTAACTTGCAAAAGCATCAAACATATCCCCGGCCTCAATCCCAAGACCTCAAACACCTTCAAAGGTGGAGAGAGCTAGTGCAGTGAGTGAGGGAAGGGAAGAGGACAAAGAAGTATCATACGAGATAGAAATAAACTCCTCACTCGTATTACTCTTGTACTGTAGCATAGCATAGTAGCATACTAAAGGAGATGAAGAAGATGGCTAGCATAGCATTGAAGCATGGCTCTTGGTTGGATTTGCATTCCATAGCCAAGAGTGTTAGGGTAGGCTCTCAACTTCTCAAGCTTGGAGAAGGAGATGAAGTCTCGCACTTTCACAAAGTGAGAATGAGTGTGTGTGAGTGTGAGTGTGAGAGAGAGGGTATATGGTCAAGCTACCCCCCTCCTTGCTTGGGTCGACCCCCTCTTCTAGCTCTAGCTTACAAATGATTGACCTCCTCAAGCCTAACCAATCACAAGCTTTGTGCATAATAAGAAATAAGGGTAGCATTAGGGCAAGTGTCCTCCTTACCCCTTTGAGAGAGAGGACTTGAATAATGCTTGAAAATTTAATTTAATACACTAAATTCTCATCGGACCCTTTTAGAGATCAACCAATAGGCCTTAGGCACCTTATGAGGGCAACATGGGGAGGAGCTTGACATGTGTCCTTGTTGCCTCTTTGGACTTGGCTTGCCTTGAGTGAGTGAGTGTGTGTGTGTGTGTTCTCTCTATTGCCTCTACTTGTAGGACTCGCCCCCCCTTGTGTAGGGATCCATGTTGACTTTGAATACCTCCTCCCTTAAGCACCTAATTCATGAAGCCCCTCAAGCACCTTAGTCATAAAACATGACAAGCACCTCAAGCCTTAGTCATCAAGCATGACAAGAACCTCAAGCACCTTAGTCAGCAAGAACGACAAGCACCTCAATCTCAGCCCTAGCTTGCCTAAGGTCCTAGGTCTAAGTAATGTTAACATTAACCGGTCTTTAATGAAGCTAACCCTAAGTTCTTTTAAGCTTCATTAGCTGGCATTGCTCTTTGCTTAGACCATCTCCCATTTGGACCCATTGCCTTTGGTCCCGTGCTAAGATAAATCTAAAAGCACATGTCTATATTCTAACTCTTGTTCCCGTTTGTTCTCCCATATTAAATGATTAGCTCAATAGGAGAAAATCATTTGGGTTAGTTAGATATTAGATTTTATGACATTACCTCTCTCTTAAAATCATAGTCGTCCTCAACTATGAGATAGAGAAGATAAAGCCTTAGTCATTAGTCTATGTTTCTTAGCAAGTAGAGGATCCCTTTTTACCCTATGACATGATTCAAAAATGCAACTAACTCATTTGGGGCTTGGGAGACTTAGCAGCCCGCCGCAAGAATGTTTGCTCTTTGAGTCCATATCATACTCTTAAAGTAGAGTGACAAATTCTACTTGGTGTTTGAGAGAGGTGGTCATCAATACATGATTCTAAGCATGCTTACTACTTAAATTTTTGCACAAAAAAGAATTAGTCTTATAAGACAAAAACATTTTTCATTTAAAAGGTATTTACATTTGCTTATTCTAATGTAGCATTGTAAGCATTGACAAGGTTCATACTATCCTTAAGTTGTGTTCCTTGCATCCATCTAGTATCTTCAAAAGGATAATTTTTGAACTTAATAAGATATCGTCGGGGATAATTTGACCATGTCTTAGTACCTTGTCTTCATGTCAAAGAATCGACTCGGGCTGAAGCACCTCTTCTTGATCTTTGATCTCGAGCGGATCCTCAATGATTGGTTCTTGTGGTGGCTTAAAAAGGCTTACATGAAAAGCATTGTGAATGAACTGGCAACTTGAGTTGATAGCTATCTCATTGATTGGTTCTAGGATTTGAAAAGGACCATAGTATCTTTTTGCTAGTTTAACATAATACTTTTGGTGGCCCGAAGGATTTTTGGCCGTAGTTTGTGTAATGGAAATGGCCTATGAACTTTGAGAATAGCGGAATTAAGAGAATTAGAGTGAGCATTTTTATGAGATTACTTTGAGAACATAGAGGGTGAACTTAATTGATGGTAGCAACATGAACATAGTACTTAATTAACTTGGCATGAACAATACTTTTGCAAGAGAGAGAGTATTAGAGAACATGACAATAGTTGAGGACCGGATTTACTTCGAGCCGATCCCCCCTCCAAAAGGCGTTTGTATTATAGATTCTCCCATTAAGAGAGACTTGTTACAATACAATCTTTGTGTTCCTTGTGACCTTGGTGATTCTATGAAGATGGAAAGCTTCATGCATCACGAGCTTAACGTAAACTTTGCAAAAAGCATTAACTATCTCAAGCCTCATTCCCAAGGCCTCAAACACCTTCGAAGGTGGAGAGAGCTAGCGGGGAATGAGGGTAGGGAAGAGGAAGAGAATCATCATAGGAGAAAGAAATAGCTCCTCACTTATCATCAATCTTCTTGCTTATCATAGCATAGTAATGAAGATGAAGAAGATGTCAAGCTTAAGCATTGAAGAATGGCTGGTTGGATTTGCATTCCATAGCCAAGAGTGTTGGTGTAGGTTCTCCACTTCTCAACAAGCTTGGAGAAGGAGATGGAGCTCTTGCACTTTGCACTCCACACAATGAGAGAATGTGTGTGTGTGTGTGTGTGTGTGTGGGAGAGTATACCCCTCTCTCATGCTTGATCCACCTCTCTCTCTCTCTCTCTCTCTCTCTCTCTCTCTCTCTCTCTCTCTCTCTCGTATTATTTTATTATTTCATTTGGACATGTGTCTTCTTTTTCCTTTTTGAGAGAAAGAACTTAATTATTTATTTTTATGTAACTAAATTCTCATTGGAGCCATTTAAAACCTGTCCAATAGCATTCAAGCACATCATGAGGGCCACATGTGGAGGATCATTTGAACATGTGTCTTTTATGATTATTAAGTCATTTGGTTGAATTAAATACTTCAAGGACTTAGTCAATCAAGCATGGAAAAGTTGATGCCTCTTGAGAGTTATCTTTGAATTGAATACTTCAAGAAACTTAGTCATTTAAGCCTGTGAGAAACACCTCAAGCTTTTGGGTAAGGTTCCCATTAACACTTAGCAATCCAACAAGCACCTCATGCTTGTGTAGCATTCCCACCTCAAGGTCCTAGCTTGCCTAAGGTCAAAGGACTTTTGAACACTAACTTTTGGAGGTCTTTAATGAAGCTAACCCTACTGTCTTTAAGCTCCATTCGGTAGCATTGCTCTTTAGCATACCATCTCTCATTTAGACCCCTTTTAACGTTGGCCCCGTGTTGAGACAGATCCATAAGCACATGTCTATATTCTAACCCTTGTTCCCGGTTATTCTCCCACATTAAATGATCAGTTTAATATGAGAAAATTATTTGGGTTGGTTAGATATTAGATTTTATGACATTACCTCTCTCTTGAAATCATAGTCTTCCTCGACTATGAGAGAGAAGAGATAAAGTCTTAGTCATTAGTCTACGTTTCTTAGCGGGTAGAGGATCCCTTTTCACCCTGCGACATCATTCTAGAATGGATGACTAGTCCATTTGGTGCTTGGGAGCCATAGTTGCCACAAGCATGTCTGCTCTTTAGTCCATATCATACTCCCAAAGTGGAGTGGCAAATTCTACTTGGTGTTTGAGTGATGTCGTCATCACAAACATGATTCTAAGCATCCATACTATTTAAATTTGTGCACAAAAGAGGATTAGTCTTATAAGACAAAAACATTGTTCATTAAGAAAGCATTTACATTTGCTTACTCTATTGTAGCATTGTAAGCATTGACAAGGTTCATACTATCCTAGTTAAGGTGTATTCCTTGCATCCATCTAGCATCTTCAAATGGATGATTTTGGAACTTAATAAGATACCATCAAATAATCTTACCATGTCGTAGTACCTTGTCTTCATGCCGGAGGATAGCTTCGGGTTGTAGCACCTCTTCTTGGTCTTCAATTTTTGGAGAGTCTTCAATAATTGGTTCTATTGGTGGCTCTCCTTTGTAGGTCTTAAGTAGGCTCACATGAAAAGCATTGTGTATGAGCCAATGGTTGGGCAACTTGAGTTGATAAGCCATGTCATTGATTGGCTTCAAGAGTTGAAAAGGACCGTTGTATCTTTTTGCTAATTTAGCATAATACTTTTGATGGCCCGTAGGATTTTTGCCCGTCGTTTACCTCAATCGAGCCTTGGGAAACTTAAGTAAGACCCAATCATTTTCTTTGAACGTTAAGGTCCTTCTATGCTTGTCAGCAGCAACTTTTTACCTTTGTTGAGAGATGGATATAGCCTCCTTAACCTTTTGAAAAGATTCTTGTAGGTGACGGCTATACTCATCAGCAACGAAGATCTTCCCATGTACTTTAAGTAGCAAGGGACTTTTAGGTCTTCCCTCTATGATCTCAAAAGATGCTTTTTCTGTAGTATGGACATTATTATTGTACGCATACTCTACAAGGGGTAACTACTTCTCCCATTGTGATCGTTGATCTTCTTCTGTAACATAAGTCTTTAGTAGATCAAGTATCGTAAGATTGGCTATCTCACTTTGGCCATCCGTTTGTGGGTGGTAGGCTGAAGAGAAATTCAATCTTGTATCTAGATTTTCAAAGAGACATTTCCAAAAATTATTGGTCATTCTATGATCTCTATCTGACACGATGGATGTTGGTAATCCATGGTGTTTGAAAATATGAGATATGAAGATGGTTGCCATTTGGTGTGCCTCAATAGTCTTTTTGACAGGAATAAAGTGTGTTTGCTTGCTAAACCTATTGACTATTGTCCATATTCCCGTATTCCCATGGATAGACTTGGGTAATCCAAAGATAAAATCCATGGATATACTCTCTGTAGACGGCTGGATAGTTCACTGTGTGGGAACGTTTTCTTAGAGGATGGGCAGCGAATTACTTAGTAGTTACTATGGTAATTACTACAGTAAACCCGAAGTGTATAAATAGGGCCCATTACATTGTAATCGGATTATCATTTGGGTTAGCGCCTTGGCTGTACTTGTACTTGAGGATCATTGGCAGTATTGTCGGCTGTACTTTCTCTCAGTAAATCATATTTGTTGTAATCTTGATCTGTAATCCCAATCATGGCATATATTCCAGTTATACTTACTTCTCGTCCAGTCTTCTGAATCTCAACCTTATTTCAGTACATAAGTCTGACTCTTATTTTAGTATCCCAGGCTAGTCTCTAATTCCTGTCCAGTCTGCTGTCTGAAATCTTCTTATAGTAGTAGCAGAAATCTTCCAACACTGGAATTAGTTGTCTCAAGAGATCAGCTCCAATTCCATTTTGGCGATCACAGTGGCTCGAGCTGAAGCTCGTTGACTAAAAGACTCTTCTCCCAGTTCGAAGTTTTCAGCAACGGCACCAAAATCCAATCGTGGCCGGAAATCAACCATTCGTGTTCACCCCATTCCTGAGGAGTCGGGAAGAGAGTCTGACCCCAAGCAAGAGAAGATGACTCACACTGAGGCTCGGGAGGAGCATAGTCAGGCTGATGAGGCGCAGGACTCACAGCACTCCAGTCATTCTCGACGCCGACGGGCAAAACGGGGAGCACGGAAGGCAAAGAGTTCCAAGAGTTCTCGGTCTCGACAGAGAGATGAGGATACCAAGGGCAGTAAGGGAAGTCACCGTACTTCTAGCAGACAAACTAGAGAAGACACTGACACTGAGAGAGAGATAGAGATTGATTGGGATGCTGACACTGACAATTGCAAGAAGGCTCCCAAGCGTCATTCTGAATCCAAGATGAGAAGTGGCAGGATTAGTAGTAATCGGAATGATTACACAGCTTCCCTGAAGATTTCCTTTCCAATATTCAAGGGGGGGAAAAAGGATGATCCAGATGTTCACATACAAGCTTTCGAGCAGTATGCTAAACTAAAAAACATTGATGAAGATGATTGGGGGGAATATTTTCCACAAACCTTGAAGGAGGCAGCGAGGAAATGGTATTATCATTACCCTGCATGCCATCTCAGATCATATAACAAATTGCTTAAGGCCTTCAGGTTGGAATATTCCGACAATAGAGGGGACGAAGATATTCTCTGTGAATTAGATAAGATCAAACAGAGGAATTTGTCAGTCCGAAGCTATGTGGAAAAGATAAAGGAGCTAACCAGGCAATTGCAAGAACCGCCATCTGAGAAGAGATTGAGGGCATGGTTCCTGAATGGGTTCAGAAGCAAGAAGCTTAGGGAACAAGAGGTACCAACCCCTACAAAAAAATTCAATGATCTGGTCCAAAGGGCATTCAAGCTGGAACAGCAAGCTAAGAAGGAAAAAAGCCACAAGAAGCGAAGGACCAGTAGCAGTAGCTCTGTTACTGAAACTTCGGATTACAATGAGATGTCCAGTAGCTCTGAGAGTAGTTCTAATGAATGAGCAAAGGAGAAATCAAAGAAGGGATCCTGGACCAAGAAAATTGAAGAGATGGCTAGGCAGATTGCCGAAAGTAGCCACACAAGACAGCCAGTTCGAAAGATGGAGACTTGGTGTTCAAGATTCAAATCCAAGGACCATATCTCCACTGAATGTCCACAATGTACCTACTGCAAGGCCTTTGGTCACCTATGGAATAATTATGGCATTAGAATTCACCACTTTAAGAAAGGAAAAAATATGTCAGTGGTTGCCTACACTGAACCAGTGAAGGTAGAACCAATCAAGGTAGCTCAAGAGGAGAGACCAGGTACCAGTGATACTGGTTAGGGATGTGGCAGATACCAACTAGGAATGGGCAGAGGCAGAGGAAGAGACAATTTCCAAAACAGGAGCATGAATTGCTATACTTGTGGGAAGTATGGTCATTTTGCAACCGAATGTCCAGATGCACCTGTAAAACGACTAATACTGAGGCTAAGGCACCAGAGCCAGTCCCAGTCAGGGTAATTACTAGGAGCAAGGGAGTAGTCATTCAAGAAATCCCGGACACTTCGGAAGCACCAGTCAATCCTAACAACAGCAAGTGGGTACAACAAAGGAAAGTTTGGAAGGCCAAAGGTAAAGAGAAGGTGGTAGATGAGTGGCAAGAGCAGAGGGAACTAGCAGCTAAAATCACGGAGGATTTAGCTAAGAAGCTGCCATAGCAGCCAGAAAGTTTCGAAGCTAGAGTCATTCAGAAGATACCAGCCCAATCGACTGATAAAGATCAGTCAGTACCGGCCATGACCGAGACCATGCTGGTTGTGGTACATGGACTAGCTGATGAAATGGGAGTGGATGGAAAGAGTGGAAGCACTGCAAAAGAAGAATGGCAGTGTGAAGATACCAGTTCTTCAAGCTCTGACAATCAGTCTGACCAAGAGAGAGAAGAAATTCATGTGAAAATTTGTGAAAGAATTCAGAAGCTGACTGTAGAGCTGGAGGATATAAGAAAAACCTGCCTGAGGTGGCCAACTTTATCAGACAGCGTAGGAAAGCTGAGGCAGAGGCCAGAACAGTGGACCTGACGGCTGTTCGAGATGATGAAGTTCCACTTATTCAGGTAGACTACAAGGTGAGGAAGCAGTGGGAACCTTTCTCAAGCGTTATCCTGGATGGAGGGACAGGAGTCAACATAATGGGAGCCCATCTTCAGCAAAGAATGGGTATTACCAATATGAAACCAGCACCATTCAAAGTACGGATGGCAGATCATAGAGTCGTACAGGCGACGGGTATGATTGAAAACATGCAGATAAGAGTTGGGAGAGAGAAATTCAAAACCAGTTTCCTAGTCTTGGATGTGCAGGGAGCATATGGGATGCTACTAGGGCGCCCATGGTTGAGAACAGCACATGTTGTTCATGACTATGCAAACCAAACTTTGACCATAGAAGGGGCCAGTGGCAGAATCCAAATCTAGACCAACAATACCAGGAGCTGAAAAAAGGAACTAAGGCCGAAGGACTTATGTCAGAAGTATAGAGCCAAGAAGATCGAGCGAATGCTAGCGGCTATGAACATATTTCCTTTGGCATAAATTGACTTGAATGCAGTCTTGCTTAACAAAGATCAGGATGACAAGCAGAAAAGACAATTCCCTGATCAGTTTACTGAAGTCAATACAGGGGAAAGAACAGTTCAGCTAACTGGAAGGATGGTGGAACCAGCTGATACTGGTATAGTAGAGGAACCAGCATGTTCTGAAGAGTACCCACTAGATCAGAATATTGATTCAGAAACGAATGGACCATCCTCAGATTACGCGGAAGAATCGACCAAACGAAAAGGAGGCGGACCAAACTGGTTGCTTCCAGACGACCAGGAAGTAGAAGAGTGGAACCTAGGATCATAGAAACATCCTAGAATGATCAAGGTTAACAAGCACCTCAACCCGGCAATGAAGGAAAAGGCACGGAAAATGTTCCAGAACTATAAAGATGTGTTTGCCTGGGAACATACAGATCTGAAGAGAGTAGATTCTGAAGTCTGTCAGCACCGAATACCACTGAAACCGGATGCTAGGCCAATACGATTTCAAAGATATCGGATGAACCCCAACTATGCAAAGAAGGTCAAGGAGGAGATTGATAATCTTCTCAAGGAGATTGATGATCTTCTCAAGGCTGGGTTCATTACGGAAGTGGCAAGCAGTGATTGGCTATTTCCCATAGTCGTCATCCCCAAGAAGAATGGAAAATTGAGAGTTTGTGTCAACTATAGGAAACTAAATGCCCAGACTATTAAGGATCCATTTCCCTTACCTTTTATTGATATGTTGCTTGATGAGATCGCACGATATGAGATGTATAGCTTCATGGATGATTATAGCGGCTATAACCAGTTACAGATCGCTCCTGAAGATAGAGTCAAGACCACTTTCATCACTGAGTGGGGAGCTTTCATGTATCTGGTGATGCCTTTTGGCCTATGCAATGCACCAGCTACCTTTCAGCTGTGCATGTTGGAGATGTTTAATGAATTTCTTCATCGGTTCCTCGCCATTTTCATGGACGACTTCACTGTCTATTCAGATGAGGAACAACACCTTCTATTCCTAGAAATGGTTTTCAAACGCTGTCAGGAGAAGAGGATTTGTTTGAATCCATTCCAATCTGTTTTTCTAGTCTAGAAAGGACAGCTACTGGGACATGTGGTTTCCCGCAATGGAATAGAGATGGCCAATGACAAAATATAGTGTGTTCAGCAAGCTAAAGCACCCAGAACTGCTTCAGAGTTGAGTTCTTTCTTGGGTTATGTGAATTTCTATAGAAGATTTGTACACGAGTTTGCTTCTCAAGCAATACCACTATATGAGCTTACAAAGAAGACCAGTAAGTTCAACTGGACTGCTGAATGTGAGGAGAGTTTCCAGAATCTGAAAAAAGCCATTACCAGTAAACCAGTCCTTAGGCAGCCAAATTAGGATATTATTTTCCACGTACATGTCGATGCTTCGAGATTGACAATGGGGGCAATATTAGCTCAACCAGATGGAAGAACGGACTATCCGGTTTATTTTGCTAGTCGCAAATTCAGTCAGGCTGAACAAGGCTATACGACTACTACTGAGAGAGAAGCCCTTGGAATGGTTTTTAGTGCTACAAAGTTCGGGCATTACCTGTTGGGAAAGTTATTCCATTTTTATGTGGACCGTCAAGCTCTTCTATTTCTGATTAACAAAGTCATTATTCAAGGCAGGCTGATAAGATGGATGATGTTCCTTATAGAATTTGAATTCAGAATTTTCCATAAGCCTGGCCGAAACCATTGTGGAGCTGATTTTCTTTCAAGAAGTACAAAAGGATATTCATAATCACCCTTGAGAGATGAACCAGTGGATGCTGATTTATTTCAGTTAGAGGCAGAAGAATCAGTGGATCCTGAATGGTATGATATTTATCAATTCCTTTCCCAAGGTGCCTTTCCAGAGGATTGGAAGCAGAATCAGAAGAAAGCTCTGATCATAAAAAGCCTGAAATTTACTATCATAGGAGGATTACTTTATCGACTGGGTGTTGATGGTATACTTCGACGATGTGTCCCTATGGAAGGAAGAATGCAAGTAATTTAAGAAGCGCATAATGGTGAGTCTGGTGGACACTTTTCCGACGAAGTAACCTATAAGAAGATTCTGCAAGCTGGTCTGTGGTGGCAAACACTGATTGCTGATGTCAAAATTTTTTGTAAAACTTGTGACATATGCCAAAGAATGGGTCGACCAACAGCTACTGTAGATATGACTCCCTTGATGCCAAGTACAACCACTCAGAGTATTCATGAAATGGGGATTGGATTTTATGGAACCTTTTAAGAAGGTTACTCCCAGGAAGAACAAGTACATAGTAATGGCTACTTGTTATGTTACCAAGTGGGTTGAAGCTAAGGCTCTTCCTGACAACACAGCCAAGTCAACTGCAAGGTTCTATTTGAGAATATTGTCTGCCGATATGGATGTCAGTAGAGATTGTGACCGATCAAGGAACACATTTTATCAATGACACTATGGAAATCCTATAGGATATGCTTTCAGTCAAGCATCGGAAATCTACGCCTTACTATCCAAGATGCAATGGACAGGCTAAAAGTAGCAATAAGACAATAAAGACTATTCTCACTAAGGTGGTGCAAAAGAAACCAAACCAGTGGGATTTGAAACTTCAGACTGCTCTATGGGCTTATAGGACAGCTTATAAGGTAACTACTGGAATGACACCATTCAGAATGGTGTATGTCACTGAAGCTGTGGTTCCTATGGAGTTTGTGATCCCAAGTCTGACAATGGTTGTGAAGTATAGGTTAGACTTCAACCATAATCTTAAAAAGAGGCTAGATGAACTGATGCAATTAGATGAACTCAGGCAAAGGGCTATGTTGGAACAAGAAATTGTTCAACAACGAAGGAAGCACTGGCATGATCGCCGAATTAAAGTTTGAGAATTCCAGAAAGAAGACTTAGTGCTTCTATATCAGTCTAGACTGGGTCCAAAGAAGCCAAACTTGAAGATTGCCTGGGCAGGACCATTTGAGGTAGATTGGGTCTTCTCCAATGGCACAGTCAGACTGAAAGATTTATATGGATTGTTGTTTCCAGGATTATATAATGGGGCAAAGATCAAGAATATTATTCAGAGACCAGAGAAACTGGGCCAGAACAAGGTACTAAGGAACTGGAACTTGCTGATCAAGAGATACCGAAATCAGACATTTTTGGACTTTTTCATGTGCAACCAGTTCCAACTTCAGAACCAGTACCAGAAGAACCAAATCGGCTAACCTTAGAATCAGTACCAGTACGGTCGAGCCAGACTGGAAATCAGTCCAGTATCAGTGGGGACACACTTTCCAAATTTTAATCGCCCAACGGTCAAATGGCACGCCAGTAGTAATTATTTCAAGGATGGGTCGCAGTCTTGTCCAATGCATGTCTGCCACGATAGCACCGATGCACACAAGTCTAGGAGCGGCGAGTGGTGGAGATTTTATGGCACGAACACATATAACAGTCAGGAGAGTTGGCATTTTTTCTCATAAATCCCCTGCGCGACGCTTTCCTCCTGTTAACCATTCGCCATCGCCAAGCTCCGAGGTTTCTTCGCTACAGCCGCAAACCTCGACCTCTGAAGAGAGAGTTGACTGTCAGCTAGCCTTGCCAGCGACACCAGGGAACGGCTTCAATACGACAAGTAAGTCATCTTCTCCTTCGCCTGTTTCATCGTCATCGTCCTCACAGTGTATCGGTAGAAGGAAACGCTCAGAGAAGATGCAGGAGTCTCTTGAGGAAACCCAGGCCATAGTTGTTGCTCCAAAGGCAAGCCTTCCCATTATTCCATACAGTAAAATCCAGCGTTAAGTATTCACTGATCAAGCAATGAATCTACTACAACTCTGGGATCTTCGAGTTGTGTTGCAAGCTACAAGAATTGCTTTTGATGCAGACATCATCAAGCAAGTTCTTGATTCCTTCGACGTTGAAGATGGCAGTGCCATCGTAAATGGTAGGAAGGTGTCAGTGACACCAGAAGCCATAGCATTTGCATTCAGAATGCCCAATCAGCCAAACCTTCTGTGGCAACTGCACAGCAGATAAGTATAGCTCTGAAGGAGGATGAAACGGCTAGACGAAAGCGCAAGGCAAGTGCTCAAGGAGTTCCAGTAGTAGCAGGACTGGAAGCTTGCACTGCTTACAGGTTTGTAGCTGAAGCAGTAAGCCTTAAAAACAACCCAACGTATGTATCCGAAAAATTGTTTTCTATGCTGTTAGCCAAGATATTCGATCCACAGGTTCCTATTAATCTTTGTCAAATTCTCTCGCACAATGGACTCCAGCAAATTGTCAAGCTAAAATCTCAAAAGTTTTCAAAGCCTGGTATGTTTGGCAATTCATGTATTGGGCTACTACAGCAGATGCTAATGAGCAGGTAGAGAAGGCTTGGAGTGAGAAGCGAATTTCTGAGCCGAAGAACATTGAGCTGTCCTCAGAAGATGAAGAAACAGACAGTCAAACTATTTCAACAGACCTGAAAAGGAAAGCAACTGCAGAACAGGCTGGCAGTTCAAAAAAGCCAAAGACTACACTGACAAAGAGCAATGAGTTTTTGAAGGAGATAGAAAGCCAGGTCAAGACAGTAAACACTGAGAAAGCTGTAGTGAGCAAGACAGAGCAACAATCTGCTCAGAAGATTGTGCCTAACCATTCAGTAGCAAAAAGTGTTGTTGCTACTGGTTCTGGGAAAGATCAGGCCAAGCCAGCCACTTTTGAGAAGATAGCAGACCAGTCAGGGGACAAAGGCAAGAGCCAACTAGACAAAGGGAAAGCTCCAGTTTCCTCAACTTTACCAGGTGGAGTTCCTACTCCAAATACTGGAAAAATCCTACAACTGGTAAAACAGGACAAGTTACAACAAATGCAGACTAAACAATTGAAAGGGCATCTTATGCTAACCAAAGCTGATTATGCAACTTTACCCTACATAGCTCCAGTGGCAATATATGAGCCTACTGATTCTGATCCAACCACAGTCAAAGACAAATGTTCAGTCCTCATACAGTCTTCTTGGAATACAATTGTCAGTTGTATGGGACAACTGATGGAGGCTGCTGGATCAGAAGATGAAGTGAAAAATCTCAAAGTTGATTTGACAGAGGCTCTAGATCAGATTGAAAAGCTCCAGAAAGCCCGGGAAGAGCAGAACATACAACATAGGGTACTGGAAGCTCATTCAGAAAGGACTAATGAGTTGCTAAACAAAAAGTTAGCTAAGGCTGGGTCTGAAATAATGATCATAAAAAATCAACAAAATGAAGCACTGAGAGCTGCAAAGCGGGCTGAAACAATGCTCAAGATAAAGGGGGCAGAATTCAAAAACCTGTTAATGCGCCATACCGCTCTGAAGGCCTCTTTGACTGAAAGATACATCTATAACAGCTTGGCTGAAATTTTGAATCCATCCGGCAATGCTGTTTTTAATCTAGAGAATATAAAGTCCTTAATGAAAAGTATGCAGAGTGATTTGCAGGACAAGGTGACTGAGTATAATAATGCTCTGATGAATCAAGCTATAGTAGATTATATTGAGCAGCAGACTTCTCCAGATGAGGAAGAAGAAGACCAGGAAGATGAAGCTGATCAGGAGGAGGATGATCAAGAAGCTGGGCATACAAAGGATGATGATGATGCCCCACCACCATCTCCACCTCCAGGACCTGGTACTTGTGGGATAGGGCCAACTGAAGGAGGCCAGTCACCAGACCAGCCAGGCCAGAATGAGGGCCAGCAGGAAGGACAGGCTGAAGGGCACCAGTCGGGTAACCAGCAGACTGAAGAGCAGCAGCCCAGTCACAGTGGGAATCAGCCAACAGATCACTCCCAACTCAGCAGAGATACCAAAGGGAAAATGAAAGTGTAGGATAAGGGACCAGTTGTTGATCATCAACATTCACTGCAGCTCATTACCCTGAATAGGCAATTGAGACATCAACAGGCTTCCATAACCAGACAGTATCTGGAGGATGATGATCTCTTGTCTTACTTGGAAAGATTTCAAAGACTATATGTGGGAACCAGGGAAATGGTAGAACATTGGAAATTAGTAGCTTTCCATGATAAAGAAGCTTGCCGACTACCTGCGCATCCCAGTACGGTCCAACTACTATTGGAAGGAGTTCCTGAATGGATACTCAATGCTGATGAAAGAGTGGTAAACCCGCACTGGCAAAGGCAGCAGATTGTCGCTCCCTAGCCCTGGAATTGGAACTTCTGCTGGGTAACAAACCAACTTACCGATGTATGAAGGATGTGAGGGTACAACTCAAGGAAGTTTTGGTGCAAATGCAAACTGCCAGAGGTGTTTTGGATTAGAGATTCAAAGCCATTCTTGAGGACTAGACAGCTACTAGCAGAGGACCTCAGACAAGAATGTCAGTCGGAGCACAGGTAACTGCTCTCCGAACACTGTTCCAGTTAGTGAGAATCACTAGAAAGATGATGCAGCAGGAGAACCAGGCTGTTCTCAATTTCTTAGAATTTGTGTCTGATTCTCCAGTTCTCTTGTATGCTGTTTCAGCAAGAGAAACAGAGCTGCCAAGATTCTTTCCAGCGCTGTATCCTCAACATCCAGAACTAGTTGATCGTCTCACATACTTCAAAATTACTGATGAGCTTTAGGATTGGTATGAGCGATCAACTGTGGAATGGAAGACTTGGCAGACGCTATTCAATGATGCTCTCCAAATCAATGACATTCATGCACTGAAAGAGGAGATGCATAGGATCCAGTTGTGTATGGGCCAGTGGAAGATTCAAGTCAGAGGACTGACCAGGATTACTAATCAGTTGCTACAACTTACGGTCGAATCTTCTAAATTGCCTGAAAAAGACATTGCAGCAAAGCCGGGTCTAGCACCACAGTATTGGGAGATGGCTGAGATTCTTTTCGAAGCTCAAGTCAAAACTAATCAGCCTCTTCCAGAAGGATGGATCCATACTGCTTCGCATTGTCATAAGCTGGCCAGAACCAGACTGAGAAAGGGCAGGCGTACACTCTATGATCCTGACACCAAAACCTATCATTCCCTCACGCCTTATGAAGTAGAGATGACCACCGACCGACGGGATCAGCTTGAGCAGGAGGCCATTTATCGACTGATTCAGAAGGAGAATGCTGGTACTGGGACTTCTCATGCGCCATCCAGGTCAAAGGGCAAACGGAAGACGGTCCAATGGAAGGATACTGGGTAGTTCCATCTCAAAATTCAGTGGCGACTTTTCTCCTCAGCAGGTAGGTGGAGATGACGGCTCTACCTTGGCTTGATGACAGCTCCACCTTGGCCTGGTGAGAGCTCCACCTTGGCCTTTTCAGCTGCCTCTCGCAATCCTTGGCCTTTTCAGCTGCCTACTCGCAATCTTTGTATGGCCATTCTGTCAGTGGTCAAGCCGGATTCCCAACATCAGAACCAGACGATGGATTTTTCAGTCTCACATCAGAATCAGACAGGGGAATTTTTCAAAAAATTTGGAATCTTGCCAAAATTCAAGAAAGAAGGGAAGGATGTAGACGGCTGGATAGTTCACTGTGTGGAACGTCTTCTTAGAGGATGGGCAGTGAATTACTATGGTAATTACTACAGTAAACTCGAAGTGTATGAATAGGGCCCATTACATTGTAATCGGGTTGGCAATTATTATCATTTGGGTTAGCGCCTTGGCTATACTTGTACTTGAGGATCATTGGCAGTATTGTCGACTGTACTTTCTCTCTGTAAATCATATTCGCTGTAATCTTGATCTGTAATCCCAATCATGGCATATATTCCAGTTATACTTACTTCTCATCCAGTCGTCTGAATCTGAACCTTATTTCAGTACATAAGTCTGTCTCTTATTTCAGTATCCAAATTCCAGTCTAGTCTCTGATTCTTGTCCAGTGTGCTATCTGAAATCTTCCTACACTAGTAGCTGAAATCTTCCAACACTGGAATTAGCTGTCTCAAGAGATCAGCTCCAATTCCACTCTCCCATGGTGAATTGGGGATTGGCAATGGCTGGAGTAATCCATGTTTCTTCCCTCTATCATGCCTAGTCTTTTGGCATACCACACATTTTGAAACATACTCTTGTATGTCCACTTTTATGGTAGGCCAATAGAAGTGCGCTTCTACTTCTCGAAGAGTAGGTTGAATGCCTCTATGCCTCGCATAGGGAGGAGCATGGATTCATACATGACTTTCTCACGAAGGGAGTGGGTAACACATAGCCTATTTCCATGGAGACGATAACCATCGTGCAAGGTGAATGGTTCCTCTTTCTTCCGCAAAGCAAGGGCTGACATTATATCTTTGAAGTCAGGGTCAATAGCATACTCATCTATCATGGAAGATAGATCATTGTGAGTTGCTATAGACATCACATTGACTTTTGGTAATCGTGAAAGTGCATCGGCCACTTGATTGTGCTTACCAACAATGTGAGCAATATGAAAATAAATTGCGAAAGAAAATTTGCCCACCTCATTTGTTTGTCGGAAAGCTTGGTTTGCGTCATGAAGTACTTGAGACTTTGGTGGTCTGATCGTAAAATGAATGGAGTCCCCAATAAATAGTGCTTCCATGTGTCTAGAACATGTAGAACAGCTAAAAGCTCTTTCTCATAAATGCCCAAGACTTGTTTATCCATATTGAGCCTTTGGCTCTCATATGCTATGGCATGCCCTTCTTGAAGCGAGACTGCTCCAAGGTAATCACCACAAGCATCACATTGGACCTCAAATGGCTTTGAGAGATCCGGAAGCATGAGGACTGGTTGAGAGGTAAGCTTCTCTTTGAGCTTGTCAAAAGCTTTTTGCTCCTTAGCAGTCCATGAATACTTAACGTTCTTCTTTGTTAAGTCATGTAATGGTCCTGCTATTTGAGAAATTTTTTATATGAAGCGTTTATAGTATGCACACATAACAATAAAGCTTCTTAGCTCATGTAGATTCCTTGGATTAGGCCATGCTTTTATTACCTCTAACTTCGATGGATCCATATGGATACCATCTTGAGAGATAATATGACCTAAGTATTGAATCTCTTGAAGGGAAATTTTGCTTTTCTTTTGGTTGAGGAAAAGCTTGTTCTCCCTCAATGCTTGAAAAATCACTTGGAGATGTTGCTTGTGTTCCTCCAAGGACTTGGAGTAGATGATGATATCATCAAAGAACACTCTAGTGAACTTACAGTAGGGTCTAACTATTTTCTCCATCAAACGATTGAATGTGGTTGATGCATTGGTCAAGCCAAAAGGCATGACCAAATATTCATAAAGACCAAACGTTGTACAAACGTGGTCTTTAGAATATCTTCATCCACTATCCTTTTTTATGATATCCACTTTTAAGGTCAATCCTATTGAAGTAGGTAGAGCCTTGTAGCTTATCAAACAAACCTTCTATCCGAGGCACAGGAAATCTGTTTTTGATTGTGATATGGTTTAGTGCTCGACGGTCCACACACATACGGTATGTATCATCTTTCTTTTGCACTGGAGAACAAAAGGGAGAGGAGCTAGGCCTCACCATCCCTTTGTCTACCAATTCTTGTACTTGCCTCATGATCTCCTCTTGTTGAGCTTGGGAAACTCGATAAGGAGGCTTGTTAGGCGGTGAGCTTCTTGGTAGAAGCTCAATTCGATGGTTATCATCCCCTCGTTTTGGAGGTAAGTCCATGGGGATATCATCAATGAAAACATCTTGGAATCCATTTAGAAAAGTAGACAAGTCTAACCCTTCTTGATTCCTACCATATTCATTTGATAAACCATTAATGTCATTAGTGGATTCTTTGACAAAAATCATGTACGCAGAAATCGAGCTTTTCATTGACGTATCAAAAGCTGGTGAATTTACAAGTGGTATAGTACGACCATACTCATTAGCATCTATATACATGTTCTTTCCCCTGTAGGTGAAGTAGATTCTCCTTTTAGGGAACTTCATTGGTGCAGCCATGTGATCAAACCATGGCGCCCCTAGAATAGCATCCTCATGTTGGAGAGGAGAGATGAAAAAGTCTTCTTTGTTGACATAGCTTTGGACATGAAGCCTTAACTTCCCAATCAAGGGAGTAACGGAGGCTTGCTGTCCCTTGAAAGCTGTGTTAGCCATTACAATATCTCCCATCTTGAAAGCTTGAATGCCCAACTTGGTTGCCAACTCCATTGATATGAAGTTGTGAGTAGAGCCAGGGTCAAACAAGATGAAGGCATCATGCTCCCTTACCTTTCCCCAAGCATAGGAGAGAGATGATCCTCTGCAACGAGCATCCTCTTTTGGAGCTTTGATGGTGGAAGCCCTAGGAGTCTCATTGCACGCATTTTTTTTGGGGCAAGAATGATAGCCATGTCCTTGCTCCCCATACTTAAAACACTTATGGTTTTATGAAAAGCTTCAAGCTCTTCATGAGAGAGTTTGTTTTTATCTTTGTAAACTCCCTTCTCTTTGGACCTATTGTTGTTGTTCTAGGAAGTTCCTTCGGAAGAATTTTGGGCATTGGTTTTCCCCTTTGCATCATTTTTGTCTTTGTTTTCCATGGGTTTGACATTCCGTCTAGCCCTTTGTTGGAAATTGATGCGGGAAGCAACCATGGTGTGGTGGATTACTTCGGTGATAGAACCAGGTTGTTGGGAGTTGATATACTCGGCCATTTCTTTAGGTAATCCCGCACAAAATTGTTGCTTTTGCTCGACGAAGTCTATTTTTTGGAAGATAGTAGCCTTGAGATGTAAATCCCAAAACTTGTCCACATATTCATGAATAGACTCATGTGAGAGAAGCTTCAAACTGCGCCATTCGGTAAGTACTTTGTTCATTTGCATCGCTTGCAAGGAATTGCTTCATGATTGAAACTCATAGAGTTTTCCATGTCTTGGGGCTTCACCGTTGCCACGAAGGCTAGCCCACCATTGACAAGCCGATTTCTGGAAGTGCATAGCTACATGGCGTAGCTTGGATGACTCTGTGAGGCCCTCGTCTCCAAAGGCTGTATCAAATTGTTGGATGAAGGCCAATACTTTGTCGGTGGCACCAAAGGTGCCATCATAGGTGAGAAAAGAGATACTCTTTCCTCCCTCTTTGAACTTCTTGAGCTTTTGTGATCTTTGCCATGCAGGGTATGATTTGCGATGTCCTCCCCTCTTGTATTCTCTAGGAGAATAGCCATAGCATTCGTCGAGAGAGGAGGAAGGTGAAGAAGAAGGAGAAGAAGGTGACCTCTTTCTTGACCTTTTCTTCCTTTGTTTCCTCTCTTATCTTTTGGAGTGACAAGGAGAAGGACTGTGTGTTGACCGTTTTCTCATGGGAGGAGTTGGCCTATGAACTTTGAGAATAGCGGAATTAGGAGAATTAGAGTGAGCATTTTTGTGAGATTCCTTTGAGAACATAGAGGGTGAACTTAATTGATGGTAGCAACATGAACATAGTACTTAATTAACTGGGCATGGACAATACTTTTGCAAGAGAGAGAGTATTAGAGAACATGACAATAGTTGAGGACCGGATTTACTTGGAGCCGGTCCCCCCTCCAAAAGGCGCTTGTATTATAGATTCTCCCATCAAAAGAGACTTGTTACAATACAATCTTTGTGCTCCTTGTGACCTTGGTGATGCTATGAAGATGGAAAGCTTCATGCATCACGAGCTTAACATAAACTTTCCAAAAGCATTAACTATCCCAAGCCTCAGTCCCAAGGCCTCAAACACCTTCAAAGGTGGAGAGAGCTAGCGGGGAATGAGGGTGGGGAAGAGGAAGAAGAATCATCCATAGGAGAAAGAAATAGTTTGTCACTTATCATCACTCTTCTTACTTAGCATAGCATGATAGCATAGTAATGAAGATGAAGAAGATGGCAAGCTTAAGCATTGAAGCATGGCTCTTGGTTGGATTTGCATTCAATAGCCAAAAGTGTTGGTGTAGGCTCTCCACTTCTCAACAAGCTCGGAGAAGGAGATGGAGCTCTTGCACTTTGCACTCCACACAATGAGAGAATGTGTGTGTGTGTGTGTGTGTGGGAGAGTATACCCCTCTCTCATGCTTGATCCACACCTCTCTCTCTCTCTCTCTCTCTCTCTCTCTCTCTCTCTCTCTCTCTCTCTCTCTCTCGTATTATTTTATTATTTCATTTGGACATGTGTTCTCTTTTTCCTCTTTGAGAAAGAACTTAAGTATTTATTTTTATGTATCTAAAATCTCAATGGAGCCCTTTAAAACCTATCCAATAGCATTCAAGCACATCATGAGGGCCACATGTGGATAATCATTTGAACATGTGTCTTTTATGATTATTAAGTCATTTGGTTGAATTAAATACTTCAAGGACTTAATCAATCAAGCATAAAAACATGATGCCTCTTGAGAGTTATCTTTAAATTGAATACTTCAAGAACCTTAGTCATTTAAGCATGTGAGAAACACCTCAAGCTTTTGGGTAAGGTTCCCACTAACACTTAAGCAAACCAACAAGCACCTCATGCTTGGGTAGGATCCCACCTCAAGGTCAGCCCTAGCTTAACTAAGGTCAAAGGACTTTTGAACACGAACTTTTGGAGGTCTTTAATGAAGCTAACCCTACAGTCTTTAAGCTCCATTCGGTAGCATTACTCTTTAGCATACCATCTCTCATTTGGACCCCTTTTAACCTTGGCCCCGTGTTGAGATAGATCCATAAGCACATGTCTATATTCTAACCCTTGTTCTCGATTATTCTCCCACATTAAATGATCAATTTAATATGAGAAAGTCTTTTGGATTGGTTAGATATTAGATTTTATGACAGTTTGCCTCAATCGAACCTTGGGAAATTTGAGTAGGACCCAACCATTTTCCTTTCTTGTTAGCAACAGCCTTTTGCCTTTGTTGCAAGATGGATATAGCCTCCTTAATCTTTTGGAAATATTCTTGTAGGTCTTGGTTATGCTCATCGACAGAGCGAAGATGTTCCCATGTACCTTAAGTAGCAAGGGACTTTTAGGCCTTTCTTCAATGATTTCGAAAGATGCCTTCCCCGTAGTAGTATGGACAGTGTTATTGTACGCAACTCGACAAGAGGTAGGTACTTTTCTCAATATGAATGTTGATCTACTTCGGTAACATAGGTCTTAAGTAGATCTAGAATCGTCAGGTTTGCTATTTCACTTTGGCCATCCGTTTGTGGGTGATAGGCCGAAGAGAAATTGAGCCTAGTACCTAGATTCTCGAAGAGACCCTTCCAAAAATTACTGGTCAATCAAGGATCTCTATCCGACACTATAGATGTTGGCAAGCCATGGGTTTAAAAATTTGGGATATGAAGAGGGTTGCCATTTGGTGTGCCTTAGTAGTCTTTTTGACAGGTATAAAATGTGCTTGTTTGCTAAACTTGTCTACTATTGTCCATATTTCCATATTCCCATGGATGGACTTGGGAAATCCAAAGATAAAATCTATGGATATGCTCTCCCATGGTGAATTAGGAATTGGCAAAGGCTGAAGCAATCCAGGTTGCTTCCCCCTATCATACTTTGTCTTTTGTCACACCACATATTTTGACACGTAGTCTTGTATGTCCATTTTGATGGTAGGCCAATAGAAATATGTTTCTACTCCTCAAAGAGTAGATTGAATCTCTCTATGCCCTCCTGCATAGGGAGGAGCATAGATTGCCATGGAGGAGATAACCATCCTGTAAGGTGAATGGTTCTTCTTTCTTCCCTAAGGCAAGGGCTGAAATTACATCTTTAAAATTGGGGTCAATAGCATACTCATCTATCATGAAAGATATATCATTTTGAGTTGCTATGGACACCGCATTTGCCCTTGGTCGTTGTGATAGTGCATCAACTACTTGATTGTGCCTGTCGGCAATGTCAGCAATATGAAAATTGAATTGCAAAAGAAAATCTACCCACCTCGTTTATTTAGTAACAAGATAGTTCACAAACATTGGGACATCATGTGCAAAATCAAAGTTGTCACATATTCATTCTACTCTCTTTATTATTGTCATCCATGATAATTAAACTTAGTCTTGCAAAAGGTCTAAGAAGGGTAGCACCAAGAAGGAATGGTTTGACATGGAATGTAATCAAGCCTGAAAACACTTGTTGAGGTTGGATGCAAGCAAAAACTAGGAAGTTTACTTGGAACATTCACACACATACAAAGTACTCGTTCAAAAGAAGAGGAGAAGGTGGGAAGTAAAAAAACAATTTCTTTTAGCGCAAGAGAAAGCACATGCATGTGGCAAGTTTTGGCAAAATCTAAAAGGCAAGCGTGTTGAGAGCTTTGGTGACTTGACTCTTGAGGATATGTATATGCATTGCAAGAACCTCTATGAGCAACCCAATGTTGATAAGATGGAGTGTTGTAGCTCCCTTCCATTTATGCCTCCCTTCTTTACCATTGAAGATGTATACCGCACGCTTGGGAAACTTGCTAATCGCAAGGCAGAGGACCTTCAAGGTGTCAAGTCTGAAATGATTAAATGGACAAGCAAGAAAACACGATATTGGATATGCAATATGTTTAACCTTGCACTTCAGCATGGCATGCCTCATGATTGGAGTGCAAATTGGATCAAACCTTTGCACAAAGGAGGAGATGTAAACAATGTGAACAACTATCGCACTATAATAGTTCGTTCTTTGATGGCAAAGTTATTTGGATGTATCATGGAGATGAAGATAAGTGAATGGGTTGAAAAAAATGGCAAACATGCGCTTGTCCAAGCATGTTTTCGAAAGCATTATAGCACTATTGGTCACCTTGTCACTCTTCGAATTCTTATGGAAGTGTCTCGATTGAAAGGAAAAAAGTTGTATTGTTGCTTTGTGGATTTCAAGAAAGCTTTTGACATGGTACCGCGAGGAAATCTTTGAAGACGTATGCAAAGCCTTTAAGTGCCGAGAGAATTTATGCATGCAGTCTTTCATATCTACCAAAAAGTGATATGTCGACTACATATGGGAGATGGAATTTCAAATTTTTTGCAAGCACCATTGGTGTCAAACAAGGATGCCCACTTTCCCCAACCCTCTTTGGGCTACTCATTGATGAATTTGAATGCATGGTTCTTGATTTTATGTAGCAAGAAGGCATACAAGAGGTTAAGATCGGAAATGCAGTGATCATGCTTTTGCTTTATGCCAATGATGTAGTGCTCTTGGCACATACCTTAGAAGACGCACAAAAGCTTATGATTGTCTTGGAACGCTTTTACCTACATAGCGGTTTGATAATGTGAATGGATCCAAAAGCAAGGTTATGCTTGTAAAGACCCTCAATGATGAAAATCCATGCATTGTATACAACAATGAGAAACTTGAAGTGGTAGATCACTTCAAGTACCTTGGCCTTGAGGTTCCATCCAATCATAAATGGAAGGATTGCGCAATGCGTCGCTTGGAAGCCGGAAAGAGGGCTTATTATGGATCCAAAAGCAAGGTTATGCTTGTAAAGACCCTCAATGATGAAAATCCATGCATTGTATACAACAATGAGAAACTTGAAGTGGTAGATCACTTCAAGTACCTTGGCCTTGAGGTTCCATCCAATCATAAATGGAAGGGTTGCGCAATGTGTCGCTTGGAAGCCGGAAAGAGGGCTTATTATGCATTTGAGAACATGTGCAATGCTGGAGGGATCAAGTGTTTGAACTCTCAGAAAGTACCTCTTTGACACATTGCTAACACCGATGCTTCTTTATGGAGTGGAGGTGTGGGATGGAAGGATCGGGAAGTCTCTTGGAAAGAGTTTGAGAATGTCCAAAAGCGTTTTCTCGCCAACTTTCTCCAAGTCAAGACACAAACACCCTACATGCTCTTACTTCTTGAGTCCGGATCGCTTCCCATTGAGGTCTTGGGCATGCAAAGGGTTGTGGAGTACATACTTAAGACACGACGTAGCCCTTTGTATCGACTTCCTAGAATCGCATATAAAGCAAGTCAAAAGGTCCAAAAGACGTGCAAGAGAAAAATACTAAGTTCGGGGTGGATGCTTGATATCAAGAAATGGTTTGGAAGATGGGATGCATGTCGCTTGGTCAAGGATGCGTCGATCGACTCCCAAGTTAATGAGGCCTTCTTCCAATGCCAATGTATCATGGCTTGGGAGAAATCTGGAGGTTCTCGCTTCAGCCATTACACCCCACATGTTGTCCCAAACTACAAATCTCTCTTCTTCTCTGAACGAGGTAACCGAACACATCCCTACATCCTTGAGCCCATCCCGTTGAGTGCGATCCGCACCATTGCCTCCATTCATCTTAGCTCCCATTCTCTACGCTGCGAGACAGAACGTTGGGGCATTGGCGAGGAGTCTCATCGACTTTGCACCTTATACCCTCGTCAAGTGCGAGAGAGTGAGTATCACGACACTACTTGAGTGCTCAACTTTTGACCATATTAGGTCCTCTTTTCCCCATATATTCAGCCATGAGCTCTCCCTACATACCTTCCTCTCCCAACCACGATGTGGACTCTCTACTGCGACGTTCATTTCAGCCATTTTTGAGCATCGAGAGTCATTTATGACCTCCACTCACACCACGTGACATGTTCATTTGGTTCCATAGGTCATATTTGACCTTTGAGGCCGATAATAGAACTATCTATCTCTCTCTCTCTCTCTCACCCTCTCTCTCCTTCTCTCCTAGAGAGAGGGAGAAAGAGAAAGAGGGGTATGAACGCAAGGTGGAGAGACAAAGAGGAGGGAGAGAGAGAATGAGAGAGAGGGAGGGAGAGAGGGGGGGATGAGCTCTTGAAAATTTGTCTATATAAGAGGGGTCCAAGAGGTTGAATTGTTCTTATAGTTTTAAGGAGAAACAACTCAAGGAAGTATATCAAAGTAAGTTTTTTTTGCTTGGTCTCTTCTCTCTCACTCTCTCTCTCTATATCTATCTCTGTCCTTTCCTCTCTCACTCTCTCTCTATATCTATCTCTGTCCTTTCCTCTCTCTCTCTCTCTCTCTCTCTCTCTCTCTCTCTCTCTCTCTCTCTCTCTCTCTCTCTCTCTCTCTCGTTGGGCGCCTCCCACCCCCCTTGCCTCTCTATCCCTCACTCTTTCCCCCCCTCTCTCTCTCTCTCCTCTCTCTCTCTCTCTCTCTCTCTCCCCCCATCCATATCCTTTTTGCTCTCTCTCCCTCTCTTTTTTCAAACCTCTCTCCCCTTCTCTCCCAGAGAGAGGAAGAGAGAGAGACATAGATATGAATGGAGAGAGATAGTTCGGGAGTGAGAGGGGTGGGGAGGGAAGAGAGAGAGAGAGAGAGAAAGGAGAGGGAGAGATAGACAAGTAGAGAGAGAATAGAGGAAGAAAGAGAGTGAGGAAGATGGAGATGGAGAGAGAGGAAGCTCTAGAGAGACAGAGAGAGGGATTGAAAATCACTAAATTTTTATTTCTTTAGAGCTATTTTCACCTACAAAGAAATCCAATTCGTTGAGTTCATTTACAATGGAAATGCAGTTGAGCAAGAACAAATTGAGAAGACGTCAACCTTAAATCATCTTCATGGAAGGAAGTTTCCATATGGTTGCTATTCTGTTGCTAGCATTTAAGTGTACGATGTCAAAGACGCTCCTCTTCCCCATGTCCCACCGATGGACATGGAAATAAATACCTTGAAAAAGGCGGAGAAAAGCTTCATTGCATGGCCAAAAGACGATTCGATAAGAGTTTTCAATCTCTCTCTTAGATATATTTTAATTAAATTTGGCAGAGAATCATTTGAGATAAGAAAATTAGAATGAATGGTTTACGTCAAGTTTCAAAAAGACGGCAAGGAGAGAAGAAAAACACTTAGATGTGTCTCCAACATCTAGTGTTTTAGTTCCCTAGAACACGTGTGTCAATAGTGTGCCATCTCCACCCATTGCACCTAAATGTGCAATCAAAGAGGCTGCAAAAGAAAATATAAAAGTGCATGAGGATGCCTCCTTTAAAGTTGTCGCAGATGTGGAAGATTTTGGAGGAGAAATCAATGACAAAGAAATGGAAGCATACATGTCGACTAGAGCTAATGCTAGTGATGACTTTCAAATAAATGAGGATGTTACTAACATCCTCTACGTTAGGATATGTTATCAAAACATCTAAAAAATTAAAGGTATTTAGTTTTTAGATTTTATCAAAGCAATATTTGTAGTAAATTATGATTTATGACATTATTCAAAACATTTAGAAGGACTGCAAGACTCCATTGCCGTGGATCCACTATGTCGACCAACAAAGCTGGAGAAAGCGAGGTAGGTGAGTTAGGACCCAAACAATCGAAACCTCTGGCGGACACTTTCTTACTCGAAGGGTATTATGAGCCAAAAGGATATTTTATTTATTCATTGGATGCACCGGGATACCCATCTATCCATGTTGACCACAAAATCATATGAAAATAAAATCCTTTGTGGTAAGAGTTGAATGATGAGTTCAAAGCAAAGGTTAAGGATACTTGTTGGGTAGAGTTTTCTAAGAAAATGCTATAAACATGGGATGGAAACCCCATATTGGCTGCATGGATGGAGGTCTGGAAAGACAGTAGATTTTTTTATTTTGTAAGATATTGCGAGTAGAAAGCAAGGAGGATGCATTCCACTTATGGTGAGTCTTTTTTTAAAAAATTTCAGGTGTTGCTTATGAGAGAGACATCAATCTGCACCCAAGAGTTTGAGTTGAGCTAGTGACTATGGACTCCATGAACGAGGCAGATATGCTAATTATAGTGACACGTATAAACAAGTATATTACAATTTATTTGTGGAGACATTGTTTGCAGTTAGAAACGTAATATATAGCTTTGGCTTTTATTTCCATGTATTTGTAGATTGAACGACAAAACTTTCATGGCCATGTCTTACATAGACATGTTATGAATGGTGCGCATTGTTGCAGTAAAGGTGATTTGCCTCTTCTCCCGGTTGGACATGCTAGAGACTTCCAATCGCCCATCACTTATACACACCTTATTATTTACTAGATAGAAGAATAATGGGCTCTCTCTCACACATTGTGGCGAGCTACTCCACCCACATCTTGTGTTCTCTCTCTCTCTTTCTCCTTCTCCCTCTCTGCAGACGCACCACATTCGGGCACTCTTCAATTGGTATTAGAGCGCATGGCGATCACAGGAGCACGGTAGTATTGAGAGATTTGAGGCAATAGCTTGATTTCTCTCGACGGTTGAGAGATCAAGAAATCTTGGAAGCTTTGTGAGAATGAAATGGGAGCCTGTGAGCTCAACTGAGAGTGATGTATGCTCTTGTGAAGCTCAAAAGAGTGTGTGAAAGATTCTGTGTAGGTGAAGGTGTTTCCCTGAAAATTGTGTGCCCAGTAGTACTATTTTCAAATTTGTTTTTTTCCTTCTAGAATGTAGATGTAAAAATTTTGTACGAGGTCACCCCTTCCGTGGTCAACAACTTTGCAAAAGAAAAGTTTTACAAATTCCTCACCGTTTTGTTGATATGCAGCTCGGACTGACTATATACATAAATTTCAGGTTTTTTGTTTTTGCGCAGTGTGCGAGCTTGATTCACTTTTGAAGCACGGCGGGTGCTTAAAGTTAGGTGCATAAATTTTGAGTTGAAGATTCAATTCCAACTTGTGTAGAGCTTGAGGTTTGAGGCTTTTTAGTAGATTTGGGTCACGAAGCACGGAGGCGTTTACACACCATCGAAACGGTCTCTTGAGAGAGGTGGTTTTCCAAGGACACATGTGGAGCTTCTTTCACATGTTTTCATAGGATACTTTGGGAGTGATTTTGTGCTTCGGTCTATGATCTTTGCAGATGGGTTTGCACATGGTTAATGGCGCATAGTTGATACCCATTGTACATGCATTTTGGTGAGCACTTTTGAGTGATGATGAGCTCACTTGAGAGCATTGTTTTTGGCATTGATCAGTTTTCTGGATTACACCTATATTTGCGCTTGTTTATGTGCATTCAATCCGTTGATGTACGTTGAGCATGGATTGCCATTGTATGTGAATTGTGGAGCCATTTCGGTGTTTCTACTCATTGGTATTGGGCAATGTTATGTTTTATGGTTTAGAGTCCTCTTTCGAAGACTATAGTGGTCGAGGTTTACTCCCACTTTGCCGTACTTTTGGTTGACAGATTTTTCTCAGTTTATAGTGGTTGAGAGCTTCTCCCACTTTGACATCTTGATATGGTTTATGATTTGAGAGTTTGCATTGAGATATTTCTCATTTTGCAAGGGAGACTCTATCCAATTTTCCCTAGATTTCTCACCATACTTTTAACTTGATTGCCATAGACTCTGTTGATGTATTCGTGGTCATTGAATTGAGATGGTAATTCTCTCTTATTGTGGTCAACGTTGCTCCCACATTGACGGGCGTATGATTGTTTTTGGACATGGATTGGTGCTCTTGTATCCATTCTCGCAAGAGTGAGATTTGTGTACGCTCGTAGTGGCTACATGTAAAGTTATGGTATGTAGGTAAACTTATGGTGTGCACTGTTTCCGATCGATGAATATTTTGATCATGGGTCTACTACATAATTTGCTATAGATAGTTTATAGGTAGTCATTGGTTACAAGTTCCATGTACTTTTGGCAGTTGAGACTTGCATCAATGGGACAATTGCAAAGCACAATGTGGTTACACTATTGCATGAAATTTCATGTGTTGATGCGCTTGAGTGCTCATGTATTGACGAGCTCTTTTTTAGAGTGTTTTCTCCCCGTAGTAGGGAGCTCCTTCCATTCCAGGTTTGGTGCACTTCTCTTCAACATTGGCTTATGCACATTGCTCTTTTACATATTGTAGAGCCATAGCTTCACTTATAGTAGTTGATACGTGTGACAGTTCTGAGTCCACGATGACGACTTACGTGAGCTAGCGGTGTCATTCACGTCGACACTTGAGATGTTGGCATTGTGGTCACATAGGGCACATTAAACATCATTGCTTTAGACGCACGAGGCAGCGGTGCCATTCACGTCGACACTTGAGATGTTGGCATTGTGGTCACATAGGGCACATTCGACGTTTTTGCGACACAAATGTATACGTGATGCAAAGACAATTTTGACAAAAACTAGAGAGGTGGCTTTGTATGCTAGTGATGGTGATGCCATGTTTACCTCTATTATTCCTCTTGCTTTTATGTCGGCGGATAGAGATTCCACTTGCTCTCAATGGCTGCTAGATGAGTATGTAGCATTCCATGTCACACCATGTCGTGATTGGTTTAGCGCTTTTGCTAGTGGGAGGCTTGGTCGTGTGCATCTAGTTGACGGGTCAGCATATGACATAGAGGGTGCAGGAGATGTATGCTTGTCATTATCGAGTGGTGCATATTATATGCTACGACATGTGCATTATGTTCATGAGATTGTACATAGTTGATCTCAATGAGACACTTGAGAGACAGTGGATGTCAGGTAGCTTAGAGAGCACTCTTTCCATATGCATTGCGAGAGGAGCCAAGATTGGCTTGGTCTATCCTATGCATGTATCTGAGGTGCAAAACTGCATAGTCTCAATTACATTACATTCATGCCAGTGAGAGAATAGACACGTATATTTCACAAGTGAGCTCCAAAGTGTTGTGCACAACATGTTTGTAGATGCAGAGTTAGAGCGGCCATGCTCTAGCGAGACATAGAAGATTGATCCTCTTAGGACAGAGATGCCTCCTACCATGGAGATGAGCGATATGGAGTTTTTGACATGATCATGCTAGAGTCTGATATGGTGATGTTAGGACATGTGGATATAGGCCCCATGGATGATGAGGTAGTGATGACTACCTTGAAGTCATGATTGACGAGCCCAGAGGTGACTAGTTCTGGTGGTGATGCAGTGAGCGTTGAGATACCTACTGTGGATAGATTGGCAGAGATCATTGAACATGGCATTGATATGATTGGCATGGATATGCTCACAAAGATTACACGTTTGTCATCAGCCTTCGGGAATCTCATGTAGGACCGCTTAGTGTCGAGACCCAACATAACAACTGCAATGGGAGTGTTTGTAGTTGGGGTTGTCAGTCAAGCGATGACTGATAGTAGCATGATGCATCATGGAGCAATGCAGGTCAAGATACCTATAGAATATGCATGCTGATTCTAGCAGGGAATGCACTTTCACACACCGCTAGAGCCTATACGGCGGCATGCATCAAGCAAGTGGGCATAGGTTGAGACGAGTTTCCTCCCTATACCTCTTATACATATTGTTAGGTCCTATAGTAGTACCACTTATCGGCACATTCGCCCTTAAAGGGAGATTGTTGGGGTAAAGCGATGTGCCTCTTATCCCGATCAAACGTGCCAAAGACATCCAACCACCCCATCACTTGTACACACCTTATTCTTTACTAGACAAAAGAATAAGGGGCTCTCTCACACACATTGTGGTAAGCTGCTCCACCTTCTCTGCACATGCACCGCATTTGCGCAAACCTGTTTTCTTGTACATACTAGTACTTTAGCTAGTAGCACTCACTTATCGGTGCATCGCCTTTAAGTGGGAGTTTTTTGGGGTAAAGGCGTTATGTCTGTCTGCGATTGGGTGGACGATCGCTCGCCCACTGACCACACATTCCTTATTCTTCTTGTACCTAAAAGAATAAGGAGATCCTCTCGTTCTTTAGGTGTGCTCCACCCACACAACGCGTGTTGCTTCTTCCCTTCCCCACATGCACCGCACTGCACACAAACGCATACACACACACTCACACGTGCAATGGGACTAGCTTCTAAAGAAGTTGTCATAGCTATTCTGCCATGCATTGTCTATAGTTGGATGCAAGAGGACATAGACAAAAGAGTTGAAAAAAAGGCGTGGTACAATGTTCATATTGTTGTAATGTCACAGCTATTACATTCGATAAGTGACACCATTCTTTGTCTATTAAATACCTCAGAAAAAAACATGAATCATTTGGTGGTGATTAAAAGAAACATTGGTGTTTGTTGTGTGTAGGACAAGTATGCTCTAACCCTAAAGAAGATTATGGCCAAAAAGGAGTAAATGCTCCTATCAGAGTTCTAGACCCCGTACAGAAAAGCATTCTTTGAAATGGATGGCCCCCCTTGAAGAATGAAAAAACACGCTTTGGCTGTTTTTGAACCAACCCTGGGAGATGATTGGTGGAGGTTCATTATGATTGATAGGATTATGGATTGCATATTTTATCATGGATTTTGGTTTTAAATTTGGACCTGTAGGATTTTGCTAATAGTCAAATGAAACTTTCGATCGTCAAAGTGGGTTCAACAAGAGCAATTGCACGGATTAGCTTGCACAGACCTCCCTCCAAGAAAGAAGACGTACTTTCTATGGGCTATGGCTTCAAGTGATCCCGATGATGTGAAGAGTTTAGACATCCCTCAAACCAATAATTTCACTAACTACTATAACCTAGAAAGATTTGTGGAATTTGAGAACTCCTATAACCTAAGACGTTTTGTGAAACAAGAGAATCAGTTGTCTTTTGAGAGTGGTTATGGATCGAGAAAGGCCTTTGTCCATATCGTCAAGAGATTCCAGTTGGCTATGCATTGCATGCATCAATTCTATTTTTGCCTACCAATTCTCCTGTGCATGGACTTTCAAAACTAAGGTCCTGCAATGGAATAATATGGATGCATGCCAATTCAGAAAACTAGCTCGGCTCACGCACGCAACGGCCAATGACAAACGAATATTGGTGGTTGTGTGTCAAGCTGATGGTCATGCCATGGTTCGAGACATCTCTGGTGTTGCTGGATGAAAAGTGGAGCACACGAACGTAGTGGTCTGTAGGACACCAATTTTCAAGAAGCATATTAGTTCATTGTTCATCTTTGTAATGAAGAAAGGGCAACCATAGCTAGCAAAAGCCACTAAGTTTCCATGAGAGGACACCTGGTTCGATATGCTAGAAGAGGGTGACTCAAAAAACAAGAAAGTGGCATGCCATTGCGAGGTACAATGTGATATTTTGAAACTATAAGAGGTATAGTTTCACAATTTTATCTGAGCATATTTGATCTATAGGAGGTATGGAACATGGGCATGGCCTTGCTTGGTAATTGCTTACTTAGTACACAAATGAACATGATGTCGAGGTGTACAGAGAAGACTATGGGGCTTTGGAATCACTAGGGAGCCAAATGGGTTGAATGGTTACAATTTTTGAAGACAATAAAGAGTATGCCAACAAACTTCATTCCATCTTGGATCAGCAAGCCAACCGTCTCAGAGAGATGCAAGAGCATGGAAAGAGGCAAGTGATTGAGTTGGATCATGCAACAAGGGAAGGATCATTGGTGGGCTCTAAACCAAGTATTGCAAAGTTAAAACCGCCAACCCATGGCTCAAAGTAGGAATGTCTACTTGAGCCCACCTACATTGAACCTATGAACTTTTTGTAAGCTGACGTAGATGGCCACATATTTGTTGTAATTGAATGGAAATATATTCCTGCAAGATTCTCAACGCTTAATATTGTTTGGATTTCATGTCTTTAGATGAACTATTTGTAGACTGTGTGTAGTCTGTGTGTTGTGTGTGTATTGTGTGACACACACACACACACACACACACACACACACACACACACACACACACACACACACACACACACACAGAGTGGTTGAGAGAGGGAGTGAGATAGAGATGTATAGCCTCAATTTCATGAGAATGTGTGCAATATATATATATATATATATATATATATATATATATATATATATATATATATATATATATATATATATATATATATATAGAGAGAGAGAGAGAGAGAGAGAGAGGGAGAGAGAGAGAAGGAGATAAAGAAAAATAGATAGAGGGAGGGAGACAAGAATATGGAGCGAGCTATTCGAGAGAGATTTCGTTGACACTTGTTTGGAGCAAGCTTTTTCATTAGAATCGGTAAATCTAACAATACCCAAAAAAAAAGCTCCCTCTAAAGCTTGCTCCAAACCTCAACTCCCATAAAACAGACTAGATGTGAGCTTATCTTGAAAACATCCAATGCTATGTACAATGGTGCCATTGATGATTTGTTTTTGGGGTTGTTGCCTAGTGGCGAAGTATTGGTGCTCGGTCATACACTAACTCGATTTGGAGTAGTCTTCATGAACAAATAAGATTAATTACCAATTAACAATCATCTCACACTTACTGGGTTGTGATTCCAACAACGAGGAACATGGTCCTCCCAAAAAGAAACATGTTTGGCAATTGCAAGTTGCATATACATGCTGCATAGTTGTGTGTAGCCTTTCAACTATGGTGGGTTGAGCTCCAATCTACTTGATGGCTTGTATGTGTAGCGTGTTGCCTTTTCTAGGTAGTATTGAGATAAGAAGGCAATATCTTAGCCATGTAGAGGCTACTTGCTATGCTATTTAGCTACTCTTTACTGGTCTTTGCAGAGCAGTGTGTGACCTCAATAGAGTGGTAAAAGGGATGAATGTAGATTTCATGTCACTATCTCACACGAGCTCCTTCAAGAGGGATCGATGACCCTAGATCATCTAGAGATCACTACGCGATATGGAACCTCCAATTTCCCAAGGGGAAAAGAATGGTGTCCCTAGTTTACCACCCTCTCATCACATGAGACTGAACACCCGTAACCTCATAGTTTCCCCGCAAAAGCCTTACACACCCTATCGTGTTTCACATGTCCATGTCAGCATGGTGGGTGTACACTACCCTAGTTTACGCCCTAGTTCACCCCTACTTTACTTGATGATATGATGGAGAGCAAGCACGCATTGTGTTGCCCAATTTGGGAGTAGATCCCTTCTAAGGGACCTTGTGTGATATAATGACTAGAGTATGGAACCCCCCTTGATGCTTTAGAAATTAGAAAGAGAGCTTAGGGCTAGGGGGGCGCAAATTCGGTCCATGTTTGTTGTCCAATATATCTTCCATGAGCATGTGCTCATGGGATCTACAATGGGATGAATGAGCATCGTAGATCCCGAGCAAAGGAACCCCCCCCCCCCGAGAATTGAACTCACAATCTGGGCATGAGGAGGCATGTGCACTAACCACACAGCCAGAGCATGTCCTCATGGGTGTCTTCGTTGAATTTAGGCGTGCAAACGTTGGGGGAAAAAGTCATTGAGTACTTGAGATATAAAATCTATGACACCTAATGGATGTGGGGGCCCTAGTGGGATATGAGCCCTTGATCCCATCACCCTATGCTCAGATGAGTTATATAGCTGAGGCACGTTATAACGCTTCCCCATAGGCCCTCCACCGTGGAGGGCCCTTCGCCAACAAGAGAAGCTTCTTGAAGTAGAGCATGCACCCCATAACCCTGCCTGGAGCAGGTTACAACAGATAAAACGTGAGCTGGTAGCCCTCTCGCACAAGCAACAACCCTCTCGAACTGGCAATAGCCAATAAAAAGAGGATTCTGTACTCTAAAGGGTGGTTGAAGCACCCCCCAACAAAGATGCAGATGAGAGGCACATGCGAAATAGGCGAAAAATGTGAAGATGCAGGTAGGCTTATGGGACAACGCAAACTTTTTTGGCGGGCCCTCTAAAAGCACCTCTAGCAGGGCTATGGGGGAGACTTCTTAGCCTTTGCTCGATACATTCTTAGAAATGATTAGCGGGGCCGTACTCGATGAATACGTATTGGGTCCACAAATACTTCCAAGTTCCAACTCTGCAGTCGCACACACTATATTAGGCCATGGTCACGCGAGGCTTAGTGAGAACTAAGCCTCGACAGAATCTGACAGGTCGCAAAGAATTTGACTGGCAGTAGCAAGTAGAGAGAGAAGCGGAAGAAGGCACAGTTACAAAACTATGCCGGTGGAAAGGTTTCGCTGTCAGACGTACGGCTGTTAGACTTACGACAAACTAAGCCTCGCGTGACCATGCTCTTACACACACGTGACTCTCTCTCTCTCTCTCTCTCTCTCTCTCTCTCTCTCTCTCTCGTTAGTCTCAATGTTCCTACACGCTACACGACCCTACGACACGCTCAAGCTGAAGTTCTCAACTGTAGCACAACACGCCGGTACGCTGTCCTACTAGAGAGCTTTACATCCCCTGGCCCCCTCCAGCAGCTCTCTCTCTCTCTCTCTCTCTCACGCCCGCGCGCGCGCTCACCCGCGCACACCTTGCTGTCGGCGAGTCTCTCTACATAGTTTTCTATTGTTGAAAATGGGTGTGGTGCAGTACCGCTTTTGACTTAATAAGCTGAGGGAGGGCGCCTTCTGTGGACTGACCGCTCCGCCTCTCTTATGGCTACCTTCCACGATGGATCGCAATTTGGTACTTGTACAAACTCATCTCGTTTCTCTGTGTGTGGACACGGCCTTGCAGTCTTAAACTATGAATTTCTATGAACTATGAATGTGTCGTTGCTGCGCTCAAATTACCTTTGTTTTGCCTCTGCTTAAGACGAAAGAATTTCCTTTGTTTGAGTATGCAGCGGATTTTATAATCTCTGTTAAGCAGATGATCGAATGTCAAACATATAGAACGCCCCACCAGCTACCCACTACCAATTCTGTTGATGGTGGAGAATTATTTTCAAATGCTGGCCGCTCGCATATTGTGGTCTAGCCTAACGCAAGAATTTTGTCTGAAGTGGTGGCGCTTCGTTTGCATTTGCAGCTAATCCAAGCTTTTATATAGTTTCCTTTATGTTTTTCTGCTTCAGTTCTTGCAGTAGTTTCTTGTGGCATTGCATGGAGTTTTTCAGTTTTTTTCCCAGACTCAGAGGACCCAGACTCAGAGGACAAGGCATTATGGAGTTTACTTTTGTCTCTGGGGTTTGAGGTCAAGTCCCTCGTGCCGCCTTGTGGTTTAAAGGAATATATTTCTTGTTTCCTTTAACCTTGCGTGGTTTGTAATTACGTTGTCTGTCCTCTACTGTAAGGACTGGTTTGAGTTTAAAGAGGGCTTGACATTCAGCCTCTATGAAAGGCAGTATCTAGTTCAAAGAGCGCTCGGATATCAGGGAGTATCTATCCGAAGATGCTCTCGATTGTCAACTTGTTTACCCCTGTTTATCTGACGTTCTATGCAAGAGTTTTTCGTCTTCCTTGTCACCTCTTGGCAGTATTGGGGTACCAATATGAATGTACTATATACTTTGCTTAGATTTTAAAGGGAGAAATATGCTTTATACTGATTTTATTACTCAGCTCTGTGCGACTCAACAAGGAGTCGCCAATTGCACAACAGAGATTGATGATGGTAACCCTGTACTAAGAATATGGTATCCCTCTACTGGTGCAACTCCTCTGCATGCTTTTCACCTAAAAAGAGATCATGGGCATTATCACCTTACCTATGAGGCGGCACATCAGCCTTGTGGTTTGCCACCATGGGGCGCAGGCAACATCTCCCCTATCAGAGGACATAAGGAAAAAAGAAAAGGGACTCTCCCATTATCAATAACACTTGTACACCGGTTAAATCATAAATGGGAGGGGGAAAGAGCTACATAGCCTCATAGGTGATTCGCAATGCTAGTGGATACCGTGGTCCATTGTAAAGAAAGGTCTTGGACACTATCTAAATGGTTTCCTAGTGCCATGTCTGAGCCATGTCGGAGCTGCCTTGTATGCTATTTGGAACAAATTTAAAAAAATCTTTCGGCTACCTGGATTGCCTGAGGACACATGTTGGACGAATCACCGAACGGTAGCCACCTTCCTGCGGCAACTCGGGCTAGTGTTGGACGTAGACATGCTTGCGTAAGACCGAGTCTTTCATACCACTCGGCCTGTATTAGAGTTTTAGAGGTCATCTCGTGTGTTCATCTAGACCTAGTGAGTGAGGCCTTCTTTGTGGCTGTGCCTGTTCTTGTGAGGCCTTTTTAGAGTCTAGGCTTCATGGGGGATTACCAATTTTTGTTTGGTGTGCCCACTACTTGGGCTTTTAGTTAGATTCCCCTATTTTTTGCATGTGACTCCTCATATTCCCAAGTTTATGGGTCTTGGGCAGTTTCAGAGGGAGTTGGGATAGTTTGTCAACCCCCGAACTTGTAGTCAACGGGCTAGTCTCTACCACAAGGGCTGGTGTCCCATACCACCAAGCCGACACCAATACAGGTGTGCAGGTAGAGCTACCAAGGGCCTAGAGTCCAAGTGTGGTGATTATAGAAGATTCCCACAAATGCGACCACAATCCTATTTATAGGACTCACCTAAGAGGTGGCGTGGTCATGGTTGCTGTAACAGGAGGGCACCACGTGCCACCTGAAAGAGCAAACTTCTAGCACTTCAAAACAACTAAACTGAGAGAGAGAGAGAGAGAGAGAGAGAGAGAGAGAGAGAGAGAGAGAGAGAGAGAGAGAGAGATGCAGAGTGGCGGAGCTGCATTGGCCCCAAGACCTTTACACCCTTTTCGATATTTCTTTTATATTGCTTCAAGAGGTTACAAGTGCCGGGTGCTCCTCTGCTTTCAGCAAATCTAGAATGCGGAAGGAGACCCCCAAGTACATAATTAAAGGCCAAGGCAAAGCACTGATATGGAAAGCTTACTTCCCCAAAAGCAACTGGATCATAAAAACTGGCGCAACTTTGATCTACCGCAAAAACATGGAAGTTTGTACAGTATGCTACAACCCACATCAACAGGTTCCGTGGATTATGAGCATGCTCATATAGCGCCACGTCAACATGTTCTGTGAATTACGGGCTTGTCCGTATAGTGCCACGTTCGCATCAGTTCCGCGATATCCGGGTGGGTCCGTAGTGGATTGCCACATTAGCACTATAAGCTGGTCTCCTCAGTCGGCTGCCCATGTTAGGGTTTTAATGGCCCTAACTCCTGTAGGGGCCATGAAACACAACCCCCCCTCTTGAAAGAAGAGTAATCGTCCGCGATTACTCCCCTCTTGTGACACACCCCCCTCTTGAAAGAAGAGTAATTGTCCGCGATTAGACTTGCAAAACTCAATCCGTTCCTTTAGCAAACACTGCCTTTATACATACATGCCAATGGTCATCATTAACAGACAACACATTCTCTAGATTTACATCAGCGTTTTGCAGATTCCCGGCGAGCGACAGAATCAGCCATTGCATCAGCGTTTTCTGTTTTCAGCCCTTAGACTCTGCAACAGCAGCCCCAAACCTCGCAGATCTCACCTCTCCGCAACAGATCCTCGTCGCACGGTCATATCAGCCAGCGTTTTCAGTTTCAGCCCACTGTTCGCAGATTTCAGCATCTGCGTTTTTCAGCGCATCATCGTCGCGTTGTCGTCATCGCCGTCCTCGCCGACATAGTGTCAGAATTCAGCAGATAGCAGATTTGCAGATTTCAGCCCCTAGCGTTTTGAGTTTTCAGCCCGTCTGGTCGCCGTCATCATTGTCGTCGACATCGTCGGCAAGTCCATTGCATCTAGACCATTGTACCAGATTTGTGCAATCAATAGCATAGACCTCTCACCATAGAGAGTGGGGCCCTTGGAGGAGGGTTTGACAACATTCTGGTGTCGTATTCTCTTCTCTCTCTATCTCTCAGTCTCAGTACCTTCATTCACAGTGTCATTCACTTTGTTTGTGATCATTTACACTCTCTCACTAAAGGAACGGAAGGCTCTCCCTTCCCTAAGTAAAAGGAACCCTTGAGCACAATTCGGAGCACTTATCTTGAGCAAATTTCAACATTCACTTCCACTGCACTTGACACCGCCACTCTCCGTCTCGTGTGTCATGCATCTCTTTTCGTTTAGTGTTATTTAAAGTGCTTAAAGTTGTTCAATATGTTCTTTTCCGTTGGCACGTGGTGCCCGTCCTGTTACAATCTCTATCAAATTTGACGATGCCAAAGCGTAGAGACCAAGGAGAGTAAGCATGAGAGAGAGAGAGAGAGAGAGAGAGAGAGAGAGAGAGAGAGAGAGAGAGAGAGAGAGAGAGAGTCTCCTGAACCAACCAACCTTAGCAATGAATAATTGATGATTACAATGGGGCAATGGGTTGCATATATACCTATCTAAGTAAATTGCCCTTCCTAGACTTTGACAAATAAGTAAAATGAATACCTAAAAGCCAAAATAAATAATGGGATCACATTGGGCAGTTCACTTGAGATGTTATAACTTTAACACCCTCTCTGCTACTCATAGTGGAAATTAAATGGTGAGACCAAGTCGATGAAGAAGCTACCATGGACACCCTAGCAACAACTATCATGCTGGATACACCTTGGATTTGCTACCCTCAACTTTGTACCTTAGAAAAAATGCCATCTTGAGCATCAGTTACCGTTTAGAAAATTGAACTGTAGACCACACTACGACCAAGTATCCCCACTCGTGAACTGTGAACACATTACGTCCAAAATACTAATGAAGTTTGAAACACATCCTGTCCATAATCCGGCCAACAACAATGGATTGGTGCACTCATTCATAGTGTTTTAGATACGTCTGATTGGTTCCCTGCCAGATGCATGTGCCTTGAACTCCGACCCTCCGATTCAAACACCAGTAACTTGGAACTCCAACACAAGGGTCCAAATTAGTTATAGGGAGCACTGCTTGCCCCTCTCTGCTACTCACAAGCCTCTCTCTGGCTGAAGCTAGTGGCGGCACCGATCTCCACGTGTCTAGAAGGCGGGAGTCCTTTCTAGTGTAGTCTCTACTACACGACCAGATTCCTTACTTTCCTTCCCTGCGTCACTATCACTGCTTTCCTCTGATGCTTGCTTTTGCCTTTGTCCTTTGTAAAATGTGTGTCTTTGCCTTTGGATCTACAATCTTTAGACAAATGACCATGCTTTCCACAGTTGTAACAATGGCTCTTGGTCTTCTTTCTGGAATCCGAAGCAGCAAGTGCTTCCACACATTTGTTAGAGATGTGAATTTTGTCTTGAGTTATCAACGCGGATTCCTCCTCAATGAGAAAAGAGCTGAGATCATCGAATTCCAGCTTTTCCTTTGTGATTTGTAGCCGAAGTGTCCTAGACACCGTTTCATACTCCTCACGCAACTTCGTGAGAACCAAAGCAGCTAATTGAGTACTGGTTAGTGCACTTTTCATAGCGGATAGTTGATCATGGATAACTTTAGCCTTCATAAGGAATGATTGCATGGATCTCGTGAAAATTGGATGGCAAAATTCAAATAACTGTCCAAGAAGGGTGATTGCTCGCATCGTAGAATCTCGATCAAACATTCCAACGAGCTCGAACCACATATCGTTGGCAGTCTTCAAAGTCTAAATGGCTCGAGAAATTTCCTTTGTAAGAGATTCCACAATGGCCAACATTGCCTTCGCATTATAAGCATCCCAATCGGGAGACGATTTTTGATACTTGTCATCTTGAAGGCGGGTGTACCTGTTGTTGGGATCCCTCGTAGGACGGGGCTTCAAGCCGTCAACTATGTCCCATAAGCCTTTCCGCGAGAACGAGAGTCGCATAATGATTAATCAAGTTCCAATGGGCGTAGTTATCGCCATTCAATTTGTCGCTGGTGCTCGAGCAAGGGGGTGCCATACTTTTTTTTTTCTGTGAAAAAGATTCTTCCAGTAGTTACTAAAACTGCCCATAGGGCTACAACCACCTCTACAAGAGAGGGCTACATCAAAGACAAGGGGAGACTCTCCCAATGAGAAAACAAAATATGTACAATGGGGCCTAAATCACGAGATGGGAGGGGGAAAAAGCCACACCGGTGGACAGTAGTGCCATCTGGGTGCACCCTAGACCATGGTGAAGAAGGGCCCAAGGCGCTAGAGTCGCAGAAAAGCCTCTCTGCGCTCCTGCATGCGATCGGAGCTGCATTGAAGCCTCTCGAACTAGTTGTCACGTGCACATGGCTCTTGTGCCACGTGGACATACTTCATCGACTTCCAGAGCCAGTTTTCCCCTTCTTCCTAGATAGGGATGTCTAGAATCCTAGGAGGATTAGTACCAGCAATTTTGCGAGCCTATTCGCAGGACCTGCATGTTCGGACAAATCCATTAGATTAGGTTTTCCAGTTTGGAACCCTCTTGCATAAATGGTTTGTATATGCGTTTTGACAGGTGTTATTATACTACGGTGGGCATCTGGCATGACGAGCATGTAGTTCTAGGTTAGAGGAATCCGACGTGCCAGACCGCGCGTCAATCGGATTCCCGAGTGGGCGTGCGACAGTTGCACCCAGATTTGGACCCCCTGGACTTATTTTTAATAAATCATTTTTATGATTTAAAAATGATTTATTTGTTGGAAAACCTGGTGGACAGTTGCCCTACCTCAACCTAAATTAATCCATAAGGCCTAGGCCCTATGCCTCACCTATAAAAGGAGCAGGAGAGCTCCCATTTGGAGACAAGTTGCAGAAGGAAGTTGCAGAAGATTGAGCAAGCGCTACCAGGAGACTACAGATCAGCCTATCATTTTCACATCAAATCAGCCTTGGCGTTTTTGGCAAGAAGTCCCAGCGTTTGCAGATTTCAGCCCTTGCGCCAGCCTTAGCCTTGCAGATCAGCCAGCGTTTTCAGTTTTCAGCCCATTCCGTCGCGAACGGTGCGAGATCTGCTAACGTTGCCTATTCCCGTTGCGCTCCGGTACTTCGGCAGCCCATCGAGCCTCCTCTCGGCCATTCTCTCGCCGGCATCTAGTGCTCACATTGCTGCCCATCATTGCCGTCATCGAGATCTGCGTTTTCGGCCCTGCTCTACACGAGAGAACTGCTGCGTTTTTCGTCGCAGATCTGCGTTTTTGCAGCCGTCATGCAGCCCTTCATTCCTCTCACATCGGGAGCGCAAATCAGCCCCAAATCTACCCTTGGTGGCCATCCGCAATCCCACATCGAGAAGGATCCAAAGGTGCATCAAATCAGCCTCGGAGGTGCCTCTTCCGGAGGAGTTACCGTGGTGATTTGTCGTCGTCAAGTCATTAGAGTCTGCATTCCATTTACGCAATCTAAAGCAAATACCACATTGGTAACGGTGTGGGGGGCCCTTGAGAGGGTTGGTTGGGACCCCATCGGGGGTGTCGCTCTCTTCTTCTCTCTCTTTCTCTCTCCCTCTACACATCTCTATTGCATTCTCTCAACCCCTCTCTTCAGGGGAACATAAAAGGAACATTCATTGAGCACAAAACATTCACTAACGCAAGGAAAGAAGGAAAGGATTTTGTGGAAGTGTAAAACTAGATCTTCACCATTTTAATTCCGCTGCACCTGACACTGACCCCTGAGAGTATGGACCAACTTCAACCAAAAGTCGCGAACAGTCTTCGTCGGTGGGACAGGGCGAGCCTCGAAGATGCGAAAACAACGAGCCCGCCAAATGAACCAAAGTGTCAGGCCACAGACGAGCTCCCAACAACCTCTCTCTCACTGCTCCACTCCTGGGGGGTAAGCTCTGTGGTGGCAAGCTGAAGTGTAGGTCGACCCCCCTGTGGATCACTATCATCCTGCTGGTGGATGATAGCTCAAACTATAGCACCAGGCCCGTGAGGGTGGACCAAGGCAACAACTCTCCAAGTGTATTGTCGTGCTATGGAAAGAGCTGGCATTAGCCGGAGAACCCGAAGCCAAACCTGCTGTGCAATGGGATAGGCCCACAGACAATGACACTGACTCTCCAAAGGATGGTGGCAAGCTACACAGGCTACCGAGAGGCCACTATGTACCAGCCAGCTCTCCACTGCTGTAGCTCTGTGTGCAACTAGCCACTGGAACAAAGTGACTCGCCTCGGCTGTCTAGAGTCCCACAACCTCTCCCAAAAGCCTATCAAGAACTTAGATGTGAGACCCTCCTCCTGCCAATGAAGTGCTGCAGCAGGACGAGCCTCTCTGCGTGCTGCCAGTATGTGTCACCCTAGTCGAACAATGTACTGAAAGAAAGGGATCTGAGGGTGGTCGGCTGAAGAGAAGGGGTCTCTCCGAAACCACTCTCCGGGGTCCCACTGCACTCGTGCCAGAGGGCAGCTCTCCCAAGCCCAAAGCCTCCAGTTTCCTGTCTCAAGGTGTGCTGGGTCAGGATCTGACACAGGTCCTCCCACAAATGCCCACTACTTGTATCCTCTGAAAACAGCCCTTTGCAATCTGTGGAGCCTCTACCAAGATTGTGTGAAGTCGATCCTCTCCTTGGATCTCGAAGAACATGGGGGGGTACAGACTCCGAGCAAGCACGAATTGCGATGAGGACCTCCAGTCGCATGAAGACCTCCATCCATTTGGGAACTGCTCTCTTTAGAGGGGTGAGCCACTCAGCTGGTAGAGCCTCTGAAGAAGAAGAAGAGAATTTTAACGTCGTAGGAAACTATCCCAAGAGACCTTAAAGATCCATCCGACGAGGAGAGTTGAACTCAAGACCTGTTGTTTAAGAGGGAAATGGCATAAGCAATCTACCACACTTGAGAGAGAGAGAGAGAGAGAGAATGAAATGAAATGAAATGCTATATTAATGTCTTCAGAAGGCCAAAGTGACCTATGAGACCACAGAGTTACAACATGGTGGAATCTAGTACAATGTCTGGGTACAAAAGATAAAACGTGGGGTGCTGAAAAAAATATCAAAATTCCTTGCCTACTAGATGGTAAGTTGTAGGGGGCGGGGGGCTCATACAATATCTGATGCAAAGGCTGATACAGGGCTGAGACAGAAGTGATACATACAAGGGCAGATACAAGAGTGAGCATGATATACAATCCTCATTAGGATCGCAGGAAGTCCATCATCGGTGGTTGGCGGATCTCATCAATCTCCTCCATGGCAGTAGTCTGACCGGGCATCGTGCATATCGGGCCACGGTGACCCGAATCCGCTGATGTAGTCACCGCCGATGCTGTGTAGTCTTCCTCAGTCGTGGGCGCCTGGGTGGAGAGAGAGAGAGAGAGAGAGAGAGAGAGAGAGAGAGAGAGAGAGAGAGAGAGAGAGAGAGAACGCTATGTGTGATCAATGATATAATGGGTGCCTAATACGCGAGAAAGATACAATGGGTGATGAATCCATCCTCATCTGTACTCTGGATGTCGAGATAGTATGGCTCAGATCCTCTGTTCCGTCGATGCTGTGAAGCTCCTCTCCTTAGTTGTGGGCGTCTTGATCTCCCTAGCTCCAATGCTCGGTCAATGAGAGTACCGTGGGTGTGACGATGAGCTGAGCTTTGCAGTGGTGGCTGCTCCTCTATCTGTCCAGTGTCTGGTGTGAAGATATCAGTTATTTGTCTCTGGGATTGTCTCTCTCCATATCTCCTTAGTAAACTATCTTTGTGTCTGTGTAACTCAAGTAGATACAGGCCAACACATCTTCGGTCCTGATAGCTCATGACTCTCGAGAAGGGTCCGAAGCCTTCTCTGAATAGACAGTGGAAGCGACCCCGTATCTTGTAATACACTGTGCACTGACATATATGATGTGTCTCCGTCACTGGCTCTGTATGGCATAGGCGGCATATCCTGCTAGCTGTTGGTATCCCTCTGAATCTACCAGTTTCAATCTCAAGCTGGTGTGAAGATGCCCGTATCTGACCAATGGCACACCGTAACACTGGGTCAAGTCCTGGCGAATGAGTCTAGTAATCTCCATCCGTGTAAGAGACAACGATGGTGCATCAAGGGAATACTGGAAGGGAGGCAAGCTGTCCATGATGCTGAAGCCATGTAGCTGGAACCATAACAAGAGTGGGGGTGGCTAATAAGTCCGAGTTCGGCATATAAAGATTTTTCAAAATAAAATTCTAGTAGCCTTTCGAAGCGCCAGTTTGCTCTGTCTACTCTCTTTTAGGACCGGTATACTGTTAGAAAAGCATACGCCTAATGCTTTGATACCACTGTCGCAAGACGAGTACCACGTGCCAATAGAAAAGAACAAACTGAACAAACTTTTAGCACTTCAATAACAACTGAACTGAAAGAGGGAGAGAGCACACGCAACACGGAGTGGCGGAATTCCATCCTAGAGAGTATTGGCCCCAAACCTTGGCGCCCCTTTCGGTATTTCTTTATATCACTTGAACTCAGTACAATGCCGGTACTCGCGCTCTACACCTTCACCCAGAAGAGTGCCAGAGATTGAGCCCTTTGCACATATTTAAAGGCCCTTGGTCTCAGAGCAGTTACATGAAAAGTAGTAAACTCAAAAGCATTTGGTCCAAAAACTGCCAGCACAAAAGCAGGAAATCCGTACGACTACCACGTCAGCAGCGCAATTCGTGGAAATCCATGCAGGCCTGCCACGTTAGCAAGTCAGTGCAAATTTCGGAAAACTGTGCAGGCTTGCTACGTCAGTTGGTCAACGCAAATTTTGGAAATCCGTACAGGCATGCCACGTCATGAGCGTAAAACGCGGGTGTCCGTACTGGTTGCCACGTCATCAGTTTTTATGCTATTTTTTGTGTGTGATGGTCCAGCCTTATTTTAATGCCTTTATGTCGCTTGGGCCCGCCGCCCCATCGGATGGGGACCCATAAGTTGGCGGGAACTCTTCTTTAAAAATAGGCCACTCGGCAAGACTTGCAAGTTGGTAAAATTTCTTTTGTTGCTTTTGCTTCTTCACTTAGGGTTTAGCCCCCTCATCCAGGATCTGCAGGTTGGCTCCGTTTTTCAATGGCTTGACATGCCAGCAGTTTGTGATAGAATCCATGTCCTTGCTAGCTGGGCACCTCTGTCACCCTCTTTGTCAATGTAATCAGAAACCTCATCTATATACATACCAAACAAAGTAGGAGACAATGGACAGCCTTGTTTCACTCCAATAGTGGAGTGAACTAAATCAGATACCCCCTCTGAAGTGCGTACCTGTCCCACCACTGATTTTTATAGAGCCATGATCCCCCAAATCAACTCAATGGGCACTCCCATCTCCTGTAGTCTGCACATCAATCTGGCTCTGGGCACCATGTCAAATGCTTTGCGGAAATCCACAAAGCTACAATAAATCCGTCTCCATGTGCCGTACCCTCCTCAATGATGGCTCTGAGTGTCAGAATATGGTCAAGAGTGGAGAAGCCTCTCCTAAAACCGGCTTTTCCCCCTGCTCGTATGCTCTCACTCTCCCCATCTGCTCAATTGCTTCTCAAGGACAGATGCATACAACCGTGCCAATGTGTCTCCAATCATAATAGTACTGTAGTTTACAGGCTCCGTAGGATCACCTGCCTTGAAGATAGGCACAAACAGTAGACAGTCTCCAAGTCTCAGGTAGACCCTCACAGGTGACACGATTGAATAGAACTGCAAGAACCTTTGCCAGCATATCTCTAGCATGTATAAAGTGCTCTGCTACTAGACCATCATGATCATCTACCCTCCTGGTCCTCATCCTGTCAGTGGCCGTCTTTATCATCTCAGTGGTAAAGAAGGTACTCGTAGATGGGCATGGCTCAGGAGGATTTGGAAGGGGTGTCTGTCCAGGGACCATATATAAGGATGTTGCGTATTGACCCCACACATTAGGAGAAGTAATCACTGGGGGAGGGGAGCGCTTATGAAAGAAACGTCATGCCTCTCGCGAGTCTCTACTCAAGAACAACTGGTATAAGTCTCGTTCCATTTGAGCTAGGAATGCTCGCTTCTTACGTCGCACAAGGCACCTGAAGGCTATCAAGACTGTTTGTGATGTTTAAGCGTGTTGATCACACATGATGTCCCACAAATGAAACGACAATCCTATTTATAGGACTCACCTAAGAGGTGGTCATGTTCACTGTTGGCCAGGCATAGCTCATGTCACGAGGACGTGGCAATTGCTAACTTGAGTTGTTGGTTTCTTTCGGATGATTTTTGTTTAATTTTTGAGACCCTCTTTTTGAAGTTGCAAATGGTCGGACATTGTATGGCCAATGTGGATGGTAGTTTCACCCGTAGACGGGAAGTTGGTTGGCACTGGAACTCGTAAAGTAAAAGGATGTCTAGGCTCAGTTCAAGATCATGTAGGTCCCCCCGTCGCACTTAGCAAGTTGGTGGATACTAGAAGTGAACTCAATAAAGGCATAAAGTCAAGGTGGGACTACCAACAAAAACTATCCGACAGTTGGGCCACATTGCACTTTTGGATGCGGTCCCAATGAGGATAGATGGTGAGAAGACTAGTGGGAGCCCAACGGAAGCATCTCTTAAAATTTAGGGAACTGCTATTTTGGGCCATAAAATGTGTTTGCGGTATGACCAGGAGAACATTTTATTACTCTGTTGCAAAGTCAACTGATGCACCAGTTGAGAGATTTTTAAGCGGGAAGCCCAATGCGGGAAATGAGCTCCTTGGTCCTAGGCAAAGTCATGGGAAGCTCAACAATGGAGAGAAATGGCTGAAAATCAGAGTTAACAGCCTCCAAAACTGCTCCAAAAAGTCAGTTACGAGTTCTGTTTTCCCAAACTTGGTAAATTGGCCAAAAAGTGAAACCGGCCCGTAGAGGGGCGGTAGGCTTTGGCTTTCACCCGAAATTCTTTACTTTAAACATACACACAGAGCACTTTGCAAAGCGAACTTGCGACGGGAATTAACACTTGAATACACACACGGCTCGGAAGCTAGAATGCCCCGAGCAGACGCCGACAACTGTAGGCCCCAAAATTGGCGCCCCTTTCGGTGTTTCTTTATTCTTTGAGAGGGTAAATTACAAAGTAGAGTCCTGGGAATTCTTTACCTGTATCCCTCTACATGATTTGGCCAAATTTCGACAGCATAACAGCCCCAAAACTTGCGCAAAACCAATTCCCAAACAGTCCCTTAACTGTCCTCTGCCAGTGGGGCATGATTCCCAATGGTTCTGGCGTCCGTATGGCTGAAAAACAGTCAATTTACAGCGCATAGACAACGCTGAAAACGCACCTGTAAGGTGAGGTTATGACCCTCACCGGTGCTTGCTTTGGAGTAGTAGTTAGCTACCCCTGTTCCTGTTGAAGGAGGCTCTTGCCTCAACACAAAAGCATGAACCCACACAGCCGTACATCAGTCAAATGAGGAGCCCTCTTGTGGGGCATCACATAACTGCACGTAGGGGAGAGAGAGAGAGAGAGCAGTGTGTAGTGTGCAGTGCATCACTCCTAGCACCACACTGTACATGAGAGGGAAAGAAATCACTCCATAGCTCTTAACCTGTGACAGGTTCTCAATGAAGCATCCCCCCAGCATAAATCGAGCGCCCCCTCTGCTGCCCTTGCCTTGTAATGCATCTGTGAACAAATAGATGCAAAAAGGGGAAGATTTTCATGGTTGCCAAAACTTGCATATCGCAGCAAAACAACCCTATAAACACGCATCTGATGCCTTCCAGTGCTGAAAATGAGCTCCTTTGTCCTAGGCAAAGTCATGGGAAGCTCAAAAATGGAGAGAAATGGTTGAAAATCAGAGTTAATAGCCTCCAAAACTGCTCCAAAAAGTCAGTTACGAGTTCTGTTGTCCCAAACTTGGTAAATTGGCCAAAAAGTGCCACTTGGCACTCATGCATGCAATTTCCCGCATTAAGCTTTCCGCTTAAAAATCTCTCAACTGGTGCATCAGTTGACTTTGTAACAGAGTAATAAAATGTTCTCTTGGTCATACCGAAGGTAATGACGCGAACACATTTTATGGCCCAAAATAGCAGTTCCCTAAATTTTAGGAGATGCTTCCTTTGGGCTCCCACTGGTCTTCTGACCATCTATCCTCATTAAAAGTGCAATGTGGCACAACTGTCGGATACTTTCTGTTGGTAGTCCCACCTTGACTTTATGCCTTTATTGAGTTCACTTCCTAGTATCCACCAACTTGCTTAGTGCGACGGGGGGACCTACATGATCTTGAACTGAGCCTAGACATCCTTTTACTTCACAAGTTCTAGTGCCGACCAACTTCCCGTCTGCGGGTGAAACTACCGTCCACATTGGCCATACAATGTCCGACCATTTGCAACTTCAAAAAGAGGGTCTCAAAAATTAAACAAAAATCATCGGAAAGAAACCAACAACTCAAGTTAGCAATTGCCACGTCCTCGTGACAGCTCAGGCAATCATCCCCCCCCCCCCCCCCCCCCTGACCGTGCTCCCTGTTACCACACCTTTTGTTGCACTTTGACATGGTATCGGAGCTTGCTTGTTGGCGCCTAGTGGACGATTGGGAGTGCATGAAGACACTAATTGGACTCCATTTTCAGCCAGCATGGGGCGACTTGTGGCTGTGTTTTCATCGCGGAGACATCCAAAAAATCTGCGCTTTCACAATAGGAGGGGGCTGACGGTGCTCTGCTTCAATTTTGTCGCAAAGAACCCTTGAGAACCTGCAGTTTTCAGACGGTAGAGGATAGAGGAGTTCTGCTGTTTCTCAGCGAAGATTATGGTTGGTTCTGAAGGTAGGAGGGGATTTGTGTGAGACAGTCTGTGTCCGGTACTTTTGCTGATTATCATCCAACAAATCTTTCAAGTTGACCCTTCCATTTGACTTAAGTATTGGTCATAGGTATCATGCCGAGTGTGACGGGTATTTTGATCTAAAACCTACTTTAGGCTCACGAGGAACACACTAAGTTCGGACATCTTCCCAAACATTCTCCACAACAACATTTTTGTATGAGCTGCACCTATCTTTTCATTAAGGTGGCTGACATGATTTATTGGATGCACATTGACATCTGAAGGAAGAGCTAACTTATAGGCAACTGAGTGTGTCTTTTTTGTGATAAAGTAAGGACCGCAAAATTTTGGTGAAAGCTTTTAATGCTTTCCTATTCTCATTGTCTTGCAATCTTTGGTTATCTTCAAATAAACCCATTGTCAAAACACATCAAGAGTCCTTGGAGACCTCTTTTGGTTAACATAATTGGTAACTTGATCACGAGTTGCCTTTACGTTACCCTTGGCTAATTCAAGCATTTGTTGCATGTTATACAAGAAATTGCAAGCATGGCGATCTTTGACTTTCCCTAAGCCAACAGTGATAGGGGATTCAGGCTCATATCCACACTTCAGCTTGAATGGGCTAAATCTAGTTTCCCACTGAGATTACCGGTTGGGAACATATGCTTTCGGCATATCCTCAAGTGTTTGATTCATCATTTTTGTCTGTTCAAATCAGACTCAGGGTGAGCATGTTAGAGTTTTGGATGTCATTTCCTGTGTTTCCCCATCTAGATCTAGTGAGTGAGGGTGTCTATGGTTGTCCTTGGCCTTGTGAGGCTTTTCCTGGCATGGGAACTTATGAGGGAAACAAAGTCATGGCTTAAAATTTTGAGACGGAGGGTCTACAACAAGGTGCTGTTCTTCTGATAGCTGGAGCTAATGTGAATTGATATCAAATGGTTTTTGGAGTTGGATGTGATGTGATTGTGTATATGTAAAAGGTGGCTCCTTGTTGGATGGAGGATGAACTATGGCTGGCTTTCCGTTATTTGTCATGACTTCATTTGTGCTTTACATGTTCATGGCCCTGGCATTTGAATTTCATGGTCAACTGGAGTCCTTTTTATATGCTTTACGTGGTCTAAGGTCCGCCAATTCATAGTACCAAGCAAGGTGCAGCCATGACATGTTCTGGGCCCTGGCATTTGAATTTCATTGTCAACTAGAGTCCTTTTCATATGCTTTACGTGGTTTAAGGTCTGCCAGTTTATAGTACCAAGCAAGGTGCAGCCAGCTTCAAAAATGACCATTCTCCAAAAGTTCGATATCTTTGAGCTTGTACAGTTTTGTTTATGCATGCTTATTTAGTCTAATGTGGTCATGAATCAATTAATATAAATCAATTGTCTCACTTTCACAGGTTCATGAATTGAACATAATATTTGTTAACTGTTACAGACACAGATTTTCAAAAATTGCGGCAAGAGGCAATGTCACGTTGGCTGCGGCCGTCTGAGATTTATGAGATCCTTACCAATCATTTCAGATTCTCAATCAGCAAGGAGCCTGTGAACTTGCCACCAAGTATTCTTCTACTATTACAAAAATGAACTTTTTTGTTAGTCTTCTCTGAAAAGAAACATGGATAAATCTAGTCACGTTCATCTTGTAAATTTACCACTCTTGGTGAATTTGATACCTTTTTTCTTGAGCTCTATTTTCAAAGTTGATTTGTTTGGAGAAAAAGTAGATAAGTTCTAGTCTCTGATCCAGACCATGCTGGTCGCACACCCTCATCAGGGGGCTTAATCTTTGTAGTCTTTAATTACAAAGGTGAACAGTCATCTGCTCATTCCATAATGCTCTATGATTCCAGATCTTGCTTTTCTTGGAGAGCTGGATTGTTTATGTGACAGGCTTATTGTGATCATTAGAGCACACATATTTTCAAGGATTGTGAGCCTAGAATCACAATGGAAGACTCTCTTATGATTTTGCTTAAAATCTGTTGGGTTGTAATCATGTCCATTGCGACTGCCATTGAAAAACATGTGTGTCTGTGAAATTCCTCAAAGTATCATCTTTGATGATATTTTTGACCTTTTAATTTTAGGAATTAGAGATAGTAGATTTTAGTTGACGCCTGGGTGTGTTCGCCGATCTATCATTGAGGGCAAGAAGCACCGTTGCTGGTCATGCAGCAACACACCCCCCGTCCCCCTTTCCTTTGGTAGCTGATGGTTACTGGCACGGGTGTGGCATGCTGTCAACAGTCTTTCTCCATTGACCTCCAGCTCAGACAGTCCGTTGTCCATTGCCACTGCCATTGCAAAACATGCGCGCGTGTGTGTGTGTGCACGTGAAATTCCTCAAAAATCATCTTTGATGTTATCTTTGAGTTCTCAATTTTAGGAAATAGAGATACTAGATCTTAGTTGATGCGCCTGTGAGTGTGTTCACTGATCTACCATTGAGGGCAGCCGAAAGCAACCTAATAGCTGGAGATGGTGACCAAGTAAAATTCCCCACCTGGAAGGCGCATGTATCACAAGCACTCCAATGCCGTCAGTGAAGAGCACCGCTTATGAGACTGCTCCCTACAAAACAGTGGATACCCGATGGACTATCTGAGCTGGAGATCAACGGAGAAAGACCGCTCGCCACACCCAAGCCGGTAACCATCAGCTACCTGAAAGGGGGGGGGGGACTCAGCAACGATGGCTCTTAGTACATTGGAGGTGAGTTTGCTCTTCATCATTATGATAGGGTATCCATTAGACTTTCAGGAGATACACTCAGTTCCAATCACAGTTTGGCAGCTATATTAGAGGCATGCTATTTGGTGTGCAAAGTGGTCATGGAGACGCTGCCAGAGAGCCAGCTTCTTGACTTCTGCAGAGCTACCTCTCTCATGCCACCTACTCCTAGGATTGTGATTGTCTCTATTGTAGAGAGGTTGCTACTAGGTCCAATTCGAAAGACTAGACGAGGCTAGTCTGGCATATAGTACCCTCAGCTTCAGCAGAGCGTGTTGTAACTTGTATAGATGGAGGCAAGGGATGGATATAGGTGTCCTCAGCGAGGATCTAGTAGTCACAGCCAAGTTTCTAGGTGTATTGCCAGGGTCTAGCAGTTACAGCCAAGTTTCCAGGTCTATTACCTGAGTTTCAGCCGCATAGTATAGAGGTTGGTAGCAGTCTGGCCGTTCTTTGGAGCGAGGGTGGTGCATCGTCTGATGGTGTGTACACCCCACCCTTAGATTGACTTCACCCTTCTCGTGAAGAATACTCCTCAGTTCATCTCTCTACCTACTATACATGGAGGTGATATACAACATCGAGTATTCTTTATTGGTTTACCAAGATATTGTTTTGTATGCGGCAGAGCAGGATCCTTGTGCTCATGACACAGTTCGAGGAGAGCTTTCCCCCTCTTGAATCATAGAAAAATATAAATGTAGAAGATCAGAGAGACTTCTGAAAAATCCTCCTCGGTTCATCTCTCTTCCTACACTACATGGCTTAATGCAGTTCTGATAAATGACGTTCTTGTTCTACCCTCATGAAACAGTATTCCCCCTGGCGGATTACAGAAAAGTATATATGTAAGACCTCCGTTTTAAAAAACAAGAAAAGTCTTGGACAATTTTTTGTATATTTCAGGGATTTGGGGATCACACCTTGGTGGTAATCACTTTGTACATTTATCTTGAGGCTGTGCTCTTAAGCTGTATATTTTAATATGAAAATCTCTTCGTGATAAAAAGAAAAGAGAAAAGGGAGGATCTAGAGAGAAAAAGCTGGTGTGTTTTCTGTTAAAGTTTATGCATCTCAAGTGAATGTCCAATGCGATCCTATTTATATATTTTTTGATTTTAGGTTATTATTTAACTTATTTGACATGGGCCTTGGCGGGGCAATTTGTGTGAGGGATATTTAAGGTCCCTCAGGAGAGTATATAAGCATCACTATGCCCCCATTGTATAATTATTTAATTCATTGCTTGGTTGGTTGGTTCGAGCAAACTCTCTCTCTCTCTCTCTCTCTCTCTCTCTCTCTCTCTCTCTCTCTCTCTCTCTCTCTCTCTCTCTCGTGCACACCCACTATTATTAATCTGACCCTAGAGGAGGAGCAAAGAAGACGTGTGCGCGCTTTACATGTGAGAATTTGCGGCCTCAAAGGCGAAGCTAATGCGGACGAAGAGGTAAAAGAACTCATGGCTTTGATGGGGGTTCATGAGCCGATGCACACAAGAGCTTGGAGAGTGGGCAACAAAAAAAATGGAAGCAATGGGGAACCTTGAAAGAAAGGGCACTCATCCTTCGTTTTCCCTCCATGGAAGCGAAGGTCTTTTTGAAGAAAAGGCCATCTCTTAAAAATACGGGCATCTCTCTCAGGGATGATCTCACCCTCTCGCAGATCGCTCATATGTAGGAGATAATGCCGGAGATTAGAGCGGCAAGGGAAAAAGGCAAGATTGCCTTTTACCGAGATGGAAGAGTGGTAATATTGGAGTGACGCTCCAAATGACGGTGCGAGACTTGTGGGACCACACTCAAAGTTGCCATGTGGAATTGTAATGGATCTATGTGCCTTGATGTGGGTGCTTTGATGATAGTTTTACTGGAAGAGACATCGTCTTCTACTCTGGGACACATCAGGCCCATGGCAATCTGTTCCTCACATCAGTAGATATAGATGGAAGACATCTTGCAAACAGGAGATGCGATCAAAGCACATAGGGTGGGGCTCAGGGGGAGTGGCAGTGTTATTTAGAGAGGAGTTGCAGCCATTGATACATATAGCCCGCAGGGATGAGCAGGTTAGGTACATGTGGGTGAGATTGAGAGCAGAGACGGGCATATATCTTTACATTGCTATTTGCTACTTTTCCTCGAGTACGTTAGTCTATGCATCACCCAAAGGATAGATAGTCCCCCTTTTCTATTTTGGATGATGACATATGGGAGTTCTCTAGAGATGGTGACATTATCATTTTAGGGGACTTCAATGCTAGGACTGCCCATCACCAGACAGTATTTTATGATACTTCAGAGGAGATGCTGAGAGAGCTAGATGTTGTAGGGACGGGCCTGTCCAGACTATCACAGGATGTGGAATATATTGAGTATGGGTGACACTTGATAGACATGGGAACTGCACATGGACTGGCCATCTTGAATGGCCTACAAAGATTTCCCGCTGCGGGAGGTTTCACATGCTTTCAACACAGACATGGAGCCAGCACAGTGGATTATGTCATGGCATAGCCTAGTCTCATCTCTAGTATCCAGGATCTCACAGTTGGGCCCAGACCTATTGGGGTGGCAGTGGATCATGCTCGTGTCGTTGACCATCTCTTTCCAGTTCAGTGTAGCACACAGGCCACGGGTAGCAGCCCCTACTCGCTACACCTTCACGCGGGAGACAAATTCTGTATACATAGACGGGATCTACAGACGCCTATGCACTGAGGAGCTTACTACTATGCTGACACAGACATTACATGATGCAGCAGCAGAGGCATACCCACACACCCAGCCTGAGCAGAGACGTTGTTCAGGGAGCATGCCTTAGAACTGCTGGTATGATGAGGAATGCCGCCATACTAGAGCTAGACTTCAGAGGGAGGTGCTATTGGGGGACATCACTCACAGATTGACTTCCGATGCCTAGTGCGGTGGAAGAAGAGGGCATTTTTGGCTCGACTAGAGCAGGATTTATACTAGCTATTCTTGAGTTAGGACTCGCGTGAGGCATGGCGGTTCTTTCATGAGCCATCCCCCCCCCCCCCCCTCCGCCATTACCTCTACAGAGACCTGGGGTCAATACGCGTAATCTTTGTACACAGTACCTGGATAGCCGCCCCTTCCTGACCCCCCTGATCCATGCCCACACACATGTGCTTTTTTCATTGCCGAGATGGTGAAGAAGGCCATTGTTAGGATGAGGACTGGGAGAGCATATGATCATGATGGCTTAGTGGCGGAGCATTTCATGCATGCCAGAGATCTACTAGCAGAGCTTCTAGGAGTTATGTTTAACCGTGCCATGTGTGAGGGCTTGCCTGATACTTGGAGCCTATCTACGATTGTACCTATCTTCAAGTCAGGAGACCCTATGGAGCCTGGGAATTATTGCACTATCATGATTGGACACACATTGGCACGGTTGTACGCATCCATTCTTGAGCAGTAGCTGAGTAGATGGGCAGAGAGGGAAGGAATGCGTGCAGCTGGGCAGGTAGGGTTCAAGAGAGGTTTTCTACTCTTGAACATATCTTGACACTCAGGGCCATCATTGAGGAGGGCAAATCCCATGGGAGACGGATCTATTGTAGCTTTGGGGACTTCTGCAAAGCCTTTGACATAGTACCCATAGCTAGATTGATGCAGATTACAGGAGATGGGAGTACCCATAGAGCTCATTTGGGGGATCATGGCATTGTACAGATCAGTAGTAGGGCATGTACGCACCTCTGAGGGTCTATCTACACCGGTTCACTCCACTATTGGGGTGAGCAGGGTTGCCCGCTCTCTCCTACTCTATTCGGTATGAAGTGGATGAGGTTTCTAACTGCATTGAGATCGATGAGAGGTGCACAGCTGGCAAGGACATGGATTCCACTATTGTTATATGCTGATGCTATTGTGTTGATCTCCGACTCCTCGGAGGGGATGCAACGTGACTTGGATGCTTTGCATAAGTTTGCCCACGAAAGTAGTTTGTCTGTCAACCTTGGTAAAACCAAGGTTATGGTGTTTAATACCACCCCACAGTGGATCAGGAGGTCAACACCTACATTAACATACGGTCAGGAGACTGTGGAGTATACAGATGCTTACACTTACCTTGGAGTGGTTTTTAGCGGACCTGCATTTTCACTAAGGAGAGCAACAAAGACCAGATTGACCAGAGCCCATGCGGAATTGGGTAGATTGGAGAGGATGTGTTCAGTTTTAGGAGCCTCGGACGAAGCTCTGGCTCTTTGACACTTTGGTGGCTTCTACATTGCTCTATGGAGTTGAGATATGGGGACCTTCATTGGATCATCACGGGAGGTTTGGTCGCACTGATGGATGGGGGGACATGGAAAAACCTCTGGTCTCTATGATCTCGCGGCTCATTAGAGTCAAGGCTTCAATACCACTTGCCATTATCCGAGCAGAGCTAGTGGCCTCCCCACTAGTGGTTGAGGTGCTCACCAGAACAGTCTTCTTCATACACCGCATGTGGGAACTTCCCAGAGACTGATATGCCCGCCTTGCACTTGAGTCCTCTCGACAGTTAGCCATGCAGGGAGATACAACATGCTGGTATGGGGAGATGACATCATGGTTTCAGGCGCATGGGTTCAGCATAGACAGGTTGCCACCCTTTCAGTATACACTAGATGCACCATCTCTCACTCTTCCACAATCCGAGATCACCAGGCTCATCCGCCAAGACTACAGCCAGCACAGGAGCTGGGCACGAAGATGGCTTTCTACAGAGAGCATCTTCTCCAGCTTACAGAGGACGGTTTTGTGACGAGACCCAGATACATGGACACCCACCTGTCTCATGGGATACGATGTGCATCTATTGGCCAGATACGCACATCTTCTCACCAGCTGCGGATTGAGACTGGGAGATACAGCGGAGTACCAGCAGAGGCCAGGACACGCCCCTTGTGTGACATGGAGCCTGAGACAGAGTTGCATTACACATGCCGCTGCCCTGTCTACTACGAGATACGAGGCCGCTTCCATTGCTTGTTTAGAGAGGGGTTTGGACCACTCTCCAGAGTCATGGGATACGAGGATCAGAGATGCTTGGGTTTTTTCTTGCTCGTGCTGCACAGACACAGAGATAGCCCAATGAGTGGAGAGGCTAGCCGGTCTCAAAGACGGATCACAAATTTCTTTAGAGCAGCCACTGGACAGCAGGAGGAGCTACTCCCATAGCAGAGCTCACATTCGTCTCACACCGGAGGTACATTGATCGACTGAGCAATTGAGCTGGGAGATCCAAACGCCCATGACCGTAGAAGACTACACAACATCGACGGAGGCTGCATCAGAAGATTCAGATCACTTTGGCCAGGCATGCACGACGCCCGGTCAGCACGACGCCTGGTCAGACTACTAACCATGGAGGAGATTGATGAGACCCGCCAGCGACCGATGCTAGATCTCCTGTGATTTAGCTATCCCAGCTAGCTGCTTACTTTGCTTAGTTCACATCGAGCAGCTTAGGATTCCATAGTATTTTTGTTTTGTTATGTTGTTATTTTGTTACTCTTGACTTTGTATCAGATCCACCACATTGTAACTTTCTGGTCTCATAGGTCACGTTGGCCTTTTGAAGACGTTAATATAACATTTCATTTTCTCTCTCTCTCTCTCTCTCTCTCTCTATATGTGTTCGCATCGTCAACTTCGACTTTTGACATTTTCCTCTTTTTTGTGCTCATGATCAGTACAAGGACAATTTTCCACCTCTTGGACATGACAAAAATGTGTATATTAGGAGATGTGAGAGATTGAGAACCATGAAATAGTCTCGGTAATTGTTTGTGCCATACTATATGTTTCCATATAACAAACACATACAAGTATGGAAGTATGATTGGAGTATGTTTTGATCCTTGAATTTAAAACATACGTGGCCCTACTTTTATTTGGAAATATGCAAACGATTATACATGGTATGCACTTGTAGCACCATAGAAATATAAACCTTTTAACAACTTTAGTTTGGATATTGCTATGTATTTCAATCATAATTAATGTCCGCATCAACTTCATTAGCTTGAATTTCTCTTGCGAATTTCAGCCATGTATGTATGATATCATTTTCCATAGGGGTATGATAACAATTTTCCAGAAGGGTATGATTCAGTTAACCATACGAGTATGATTGCAACTATGGTTTGTACATGTGATGGATATTGGGACAACACTTCTGTGGTGGTCGGCATATTTTGTTTATTTTGTCTGAGGAGTGCGCCCTTGAGATGTTTATTTTAATACAAAATTTAAGCGTGCATGCGCACACACAAACACACATCTACCTACGCGCGCGCGCACACGGACACACGCACACGCATGCATGTGCACACAACACACACACTTTTTTTTTAATAGTAATATCAGATTGAATTACTTATGGGAAACTTCAAACGAGGAAAACCCATAGAAACCATTACATGTGGGAATTTTGGAAATCAGAAACAGTCAAAGTAGAACTCTTAGTGAAGGGAGGAGAGCTCATCCAGTTGTGGGCAAGTGTAAGGGATTGATGAAGAGAGTTTCGAAGAGGAATATGTAGCCCATTTGTAGCTACTAAACCATGAAAAACGTACGTGCTCTCCAAACTGTTCAGAGCATCCAAAAACGAACCGAAGCAAAAAAGTATGAATACGGCCGAAGCAATGGCAAAAGCACTCCAAAAAGCGAGAAATATCGACCAAAAGATATCCCAGGGAAATGAGTGCAAAGACATGTAGGGATGTATTCAATAAACCTATCCGTATGAGAGCAATACCACAACAAATGCGGGATAGTCTAGTCTTTGCAGTGCACCGAATGCATCATGAAGAAGCAACTCTTTGGGTATGAAGAAATCAGCCAGTTGGGAGAACTCCAATGAGACATCTCCACATGAACAATCGTCTTTTAGGGGAAGTCTAACATGCCAAATGTTCATGACCTTATTGTGCCATGGTGCAATACGTTTATTCATATTCCATACCATATTGCAGTAATCCGCTATCATATTCCATACCATACCACTCTTTCAGGGGAAGTTTAGCATGCCAAATGTTCATGACCATATTGGCAGATAATGTACGCATAGAAGAACTGTCATAATGCCAATCACAGAGTCGATCCTCAGCAAAAAGTACAACATGCACTCGCGTGTGCGCGCATGCACAAACACACAAAAAAGAAACATGCACACCTTCCCTTGGCCCCCTTGATAAGAAAAAGCAATGACTTCTGCTTGTTTAAGTTCATGGTTGCACTTTATTTTAATGTGTTTGCTAATGTTGACATGTTTGCAAAGGTGGCACATTAGTCCTCTTTGATAGAAAGATGCTTCGTAACTTTCGGAGGGATGGCCACCCATGGCGCAAGAAAAAGGATAACAAAACTGTCAAAGAGGCCCATGAACATTTGAAGGTGAGTTTTACTGACTGTTCCAAGTGCGGTTGTTTTTCACAACTGTACCTTGTTTATTTAAACTCTTTACTAATATAGCATTCTCTCTTTGCTGTTCCTGGTAACAGAGCAAATGGCAATCAATAGTGGTTGTGCTTGTTATTGTTAATCAGAGCAATATTTCAGAGGTGACATAATAGCTTCTGTTTCCAGGTTGGAAGTGAGGAGAAAATACACGTATACTATGCTCATGGGGAAGGCGAATCCAGCTTGCAGCGGAGAGTTTACTGGTTATTGGACAAGTCGGTGGTCAAATCTAATTTTCTAAAAGATAGAAGTTTTGGTTATTTACTCCTGTCACAAGTGGCTTCAGTGAGTGGGGGACTAGTTGTATGTACAACTTCAGCCCCTTCTAACATTGAAGAAGCCATACCTAGTCTTGCTTTTTGTGTCTTGAATGGTACTTTATTTAGTGATAGTGTCACTTTATGCAAACCAGCAGGGTCTGATCATCAGTTTGATCCTTTTCGCAGGGCTCTTGAGCATATTGTTCTCGTTCATTACTTAGAAGTTAAAGAGGTATAATGTTGCTTGTATCAAATTGTCTTGGCTGATTTGATCCTTCAAATATTTGCCTTGCAACACTATTCTTTTGCAGGTTAGGTCCAACATGAATCTTCGCCAACCTACTACCCCTGTACAGAACACACAGCATGAATCGAATACCACATATAAGCCTTTACTAAGCTCGTATTTCACAGGTGTAGAGCCAGTCTTGAGCTCAGAAAGTTCAGCCGGACCCGCTTCAGATCCCTCTCTCGAATTTTCAGAGCTTAATTCTAATGAAAAAGATGATTTTGACAAGTTTTATTTTGAGGATCTTCGATCTACAGGGGAGACTGGTTTTGGTAATACACAACTGGAATCGCAGTTTCTCAGCAGCAGAATGAGTTCAACTTGTGAGCAGGTAAATTATCAAGGTATGATTTTGAGGTGTCTGAGCAGCATCTGCTTATGAACAGGGCTAAATAAGTATGCCTCACTAAAGATGCTATCATGGCTTGTTGATAATGTAGGAGGTGGTGGAAATGTCAATAGAAGTCATATCGGTTGGAGCAATACATCGCAAATGGTTGACCCCACAACCAATTTTTTTGGCCACAGTGAGGACCATGTTATTGGTGCTGTGCATATGCCAATGTCAAATTATTGTTTTCAAAATGTGGTTTGCGAGGGAGCGCCTATCGGTTTGCAAGGTCCTTATGAAAGTCAGGTTTGCCCCCCCCCCACTTTCTTAAAAAAAATTAAAAAAACAACAACAACATCCCCCCACTTCTCTCCACTGTTCTCTACCTACTTTTGTATCACTTGTAGCCCCACATCCAGTCCGTATACGGGACCTTGCCCGTGATTTTCTTATTGGCATTGCTGTATTGCTTGATATTTTTTCTTACCATGGTTGTAACTTTTGGTCTCGTAGATTTGGGCGTTTTGCAGAAGTTAATAAATGTCATTCTCTCTCCACTCTCTTCATGAGCTCACAAGGTCTCTTGGAGTGCTCTCACCTTCGTGAACTTTTAGCCAGCACCAGCTGTTTCTGTTTCATGTACATAAATAAGTTTAAACAAGTGCAATTTCAAACTAACCTTGAGTGGAGCTCAAGTTTCAACATTAGTTGGCTGGTACTTGCAACAATTGCAGCAGAGGTCTTCCTTGTTTACAGAAGCAAGGGGCTTGCTTTACATAACAGACCTTTTGTACTGCCAGCTCGGTGCTTCCTGTTTCCCCTAGGGTAAGGGAACCCTTTGCCCTTGGTGGCAAGGGCTGCCTCCCAGGGGCATGTGACAAGCAGCGCTCTCTGCAGCAACCATACAAGGAGGACCTCGGAACATAGTTACAAGGAAACTCCGTTTCGGAGCCTATCAGATTGGAAACTCTGCTTCCAAAGTCCCCCGTTTCTCGTTACCTTCTTGCCCTTTCTTGCGGGAGTCTCAAAATTTTTATACACACTGTACTTTTAAAGAGCCGTTCCAGTGAAGAGCCGTTCCAGTGAAATGAGCAAGCCGTTTCCGTCTTTGATGGGCTTGCCAGTCTCATTCCCATATGCTGTTCCAGGTGATTATGCCTTGGAAACTTTCTATAAGGTTCTAATCTCCTACACATAGGCCCTCATCATGATACAATTGGTTGCTTGGCCTCATTCAACAATGTAATAGGAAAAAGATGAACTCCCGAAGGAGCTAAAAGAGGCAAAAGAAATGATCCAGCAACTAGAAGACCAAATGAGGGAACAAAAGGAAAATTTATAGAGACAAAGCAAAATGGATCTGGTGACGAAGGCTAAAAATGCTGACGAGCGATACTGCTGGCGATGCTACGCTGCTGCTGTTAAGAGGTCATGCTGAAAAATACCACGGGATGAGGGTACTGATGGGCTGGTTCCCCATGGGTTGTGTGATTCTGACTTCTGATCTTCACTGGGTGACCCCTGGGGTATATAGGGAAGTAGTGCTGGCCCGAGCAGTCTCACATAGAGCCCCCATGAATTTCTAAAATGATGCTAAATGTCAATTATTAGTAAGTTAATAAACTACTAATAAGAGGTGCTTTGTATGTAGTTACTACCTAGGCTTGGTACTAACGATACTGTATGGGAACACTCTACACCTAGCAGACACTGGGTGTGCTCGTGTGCAATCAGAGGGTATCCAACTACGCTAAAGTGCCTGGACATGCACGTCCTGCGTACAGGCTCTCAAGGGTGCCAGAACACTTCCTAGGTTGTCCTAAACCCTAGAAGTAGGAGTTAGCTTGTCCACATGCACATAGAGTTAGATGTGCATGTGACATTTGCCCTGAAGCCTCCCCTGAGCGTACGAATCAGCTCTGGCTAGATGTCTCGCTTGTCTCCGCCGGTGGGACGGGTCGAGCCTCGAAGATGTGGAAGCATCGGGCTCTCTAGATGAACCAAAGTGTCAGGCTGTAGATGAGCTCCCAACAACACTCTCGATTTCGGCTCCACTCCTGGGGTACAAGCTCTGCGGCTGGCTGGAGTCCGGGCCAGCCCTTTTGAATCACAATCATCTTGTTGATTGAAGTCGTCTCGAAACGAAGTGCTAGGCCCGTGAGGGTGGACCGTGCTGTAGCGCTCCAAGTGTACTGGCTAGCTGGCAAAAGTGCAGGCATCAGTCAAAGATCCGAAGCCAAACCTGCTATGCCATGGGGTACTCTCACAGACAGTGGTGCTGTGTCCCAAGTGTATAGTCACAGGCGGTGCATGCTGTAGAGTGACGGCTGTGCACCAACCAAACTCCGAACTACAGTAGCCTGATGGGCAACTAGCAACTCTCCTCAGCTATCTACTAACCTACATGCGCCCCGAAAACTCTGCCAAGAATTCAGTTGTGAGACTCTCCTCTTGGCAATGGTCCATTGTAGCAGGACAAATGTTTCTCCCACTATCAATATCTAACTTCCCAGCCGTGCTGTGTACAAGAAGAAAGGAGTCCCCTGGCGATTGGCTGGAGTAAAAGGGTCCCATCAAAATCACTCCCTTGGGTCCAACTGCACTGGCACCAGGGGACGACTCTCCCACGTCCATAATCGCAAGTGTCCTGACTCTAAGAGCTGATATGTCTGGGTCTATGTCACAAAATGATGACATGGCATGACCACCCGGACAGATTCCAGATAAAATGTCACAAGGGTTCCCTTCCGATGGGGCCCAAGGGACACAAAGAATTAAAGAACTGAAGCTCAAAGTTGTACCAACTTATGGTACCTCGGGCGAGGGGCCTAAAACCCTAAAGCCCAGAAGCTTGCACTCTGAGAGTTTCGTAAATTGTGCTGGCTGTGCCACGTGGCAGGCTGTATAGATTTCTGCGATTCACGCTGGCAGCTTTTGGGGATTGATTGCTTCTGGGGCTCTGTTTTTGGGGCATCCCTTGGAAGAATAAAAGAGCCCATGGGGCCTCACTCTGCAGAGCATCTGGACGCAAAGTCTGAGAGCAGAGGTCTCTCGGGAGTTGTACTTCGCAATGATTAATGATAAAGAAATATTGAAAGGGGCGCTAGACTTTGGGGCCAATACCTCTGGGCACGGAACTATATTGGGCCGTGTCGACTCTCTCTCTCTCTCTCTCTCTCTCTCTCTCTCTCTCTCTCTATTAAAAATCAATTTTGAAGTTTTGTTCGTGTGTTGCTATTGATTTCTCGCTTGGAGTGTCCAAGCTTGTTACAATCTATCACACACACTGATGCTCACAACTCGGAGTCAATGAAAGGAGCACTCGGCCACCTCTGTTGCCTCAATAGTGACTTAGGAGGAGGCCCTCTCTCTCAACCTCAAAGAACATGCAAAACCCTACATCTGAGCAGGCCTGAACTGTAATGAGTACCTCCAGTTGAGTGAAAGCCCCCATCCAGTAGGGAGCCTCTGTGTGCCACTCTATTGGTATACCCTCTACAATATCCTGACGCATGCTCTGCATCCCCCTCATGTCTCACAACTGACGGCTCTGAACCTCCTCTGGAAGTGTTGTAAACTGCAACTAGTCTCAAAAAGTGCGGCCTTGACCCTTTGCCATTGGACCCCAAGAGACATCAGGTCCCCTACCAACTATGTGACCTTATTGTGCGCTAACCAAAGGGTTCTATGCAAGTGGGTGTCTCAAGCGCTCGTCAATGCAAGTGGGCATGTGCTGCTCATGTCACTCCGCAGTTTCTCCCAAGATTGAAGCAAGCTCAAAGCAAAACGGTCCTCCCATCTCTTGTTGAGGCCCACTTTGCGCATCTCTGTGCGCGTGGAAGGGTTCCATGGGCCTCCCGTGTGTGGGACCCAGGCACAAATCCGGTTAAGCAACAGGTCCTTCTAGGGCTCCTCCTCTGGAAGGAGACTTCTGGCAATGAGCTTCCCAAGCAGAGCTCTATTCTGCCGGTGTTGGGTGGATGATCCCTAGCCCTCCCTAAGAGCAAGGTAAAGTAATGACCTACCAAGAAAATTTGGCCCAAGCGGACTGTGTGTGCGGCCTTGACCACGAAAAGTTCTCGATCAAACTCTCCAACTGGCCGATGCAAGAACTCTAGAAAATCAAGTAAGACGTGATGTACCACATAGTAGTCAAAAGCACCTGGTTGGCCATTGCAGCCCCGCCTACAAGGGAAAGCCCTGTCGAGCTCCAATGGAGCAGTTTCCTTTGGATGGATAGGAGGAGAGGAGCAATCTGCTGCTCTGGTGACAAATCCAAACCGGTGTCCTTGAGGGTATCCATGTACAGCTCTCTCCACGCGACCAATCGGGCGTGGGAGCACGACTAACCAAGAATGCCATTGTCTTCTGCCAGTTAGTCAATGCTCTTGTCACATAGCAGAACACCTCAAGAGATTGCTCACATCTGGCCTCCTGGCCCTCCAAAAACATGCCGGAGTCATCAACAAACTCCGCATCCCAAAGCTCATGTCCTCGAATAGGTAATTGCAATCCACACAAGCCAAGCTCCTATGAAGTCAAAAATCAACTCATCGCCTCAGCATAGAATAGGAAGAAGGGGCAAGATTGTCGTACTAACTCTGTGAGCCCGAAGCGCTCCCCTCTTTCCTCTGCCGGCAACACCTGACTTTGCGTACACTTGTAGAGAACCGACACCCTTGTAATCCAAGAATCTGAAAAGCCCATCCGGCAGATAGTGCCCTCAAGGAAGCCCCGATCCACTCTGTCATAGACCTTTTCAAAGTCAAGGAGCACCACTAAATCCTCTCCTCAGAGACGAGCGCGAGTAGTTGCCTCCCAGAAGGCGAAAATATTGTCAAGGATGCTACGCTCCTTGCAAAACCCGTACGTGTCTCGTATATGATGCTCTCAAGTAGCGGTTGAATCCTTGAAAACTCAGAGCCGTCAAAATTTTGTAGGGTGAGTTGAGGATAGTGATGGGTCGCCACTTCCGAATCTCATTTAAAGATTCCCTCTCCTTAGGGACGACCAGTTGATGTTGTGCTAATTCTTTCTATCTTTGTGGTGCGTATGCCCTATCAACTACCTCATTTTTTGTGCTAATTTTTCCGATTTAATGTTTCTTTTAGTGCTAGGCTTCATTATGGTTGAGTCTGCCCTTGATCTCCGGAGTCATGACAAAAACTCAGTATGCTGAATTATGTGTTGATGTATGCTCATGTGTGTGTGGGTGTGGCGTGTGTTGTGTTTGGGAGCATATGTTAGTACCTAGTTCTACACCCACTATTGGGCACTGACGACGTTAGTGGGGATGTCGTGGTATTTAGTCAATGCTACGCATGATGAGCTGATGGTTATATTGTCTTGTGGGTGACTACCATGGGTCTATACCTTGCACTTTCCTTAATAGGTGAATCTAGGCTTATCCTGGATTCATCTAGGTATATGAGATAAATCAAGCCCTCGCTCACGCTATCTAGCATTTCCCCAGTGTGCAGAATGTGTTGGTATGCACTACACAAGTCTTGACCAAGAACCTCTGAATTTGGTGAAACCATCCTCCCTTGGGTAGCTATCTCGTTGGGGGGGGGGGGGGTGTGCCTACGAAGCCTTCTTAACCTCCTCTAGCTGGAGTGGGCTCTTAAGCCTTTGGCGCTGCTCCTTTGTGACAAAGCAAGGTATCTATGCCCACACGTGCTCTTTGCGTGCATCCTAGCGCTTTGACTGTTGCTCTGCTGAGAGCAACTCACGGTAAAGTTGATAGCAAGTGCATGCATATCATCATGCTCTATGGCAATTGTCCCATCCGGTCTCCCTACAGGTGAACACTGGTATGCGCATGTCGAGGACCCATCATGTCAACAACTCACTAGTAATTCTATCTCCCACCTTAGTCTATTGAGATGCTCGACGGTAGAAGGCAAACCCATGGCGTTGCTCCTCAATGGTAATTAGCTGTTGCCGAGTCTTGCATGTGATCCTCCATCCAAGGGCTACCTAGTTGACACTCTTGCATTTGTTGTAAAGAAGCAATGCCCCGCTAGAGCCGTTTCTCTTCCTTTCGGGCCGCAGCCAAGCGGGCTGCTGATTCCTAGAGGAAGAAGTGACTAAGTTCCACAAGGCAAGTGGCCGTGTCACGAGACTGTGACAACCACTATATATATTTTTTGGATTTTTCCCTTGATTTTTATTTAATTTTTGAGACCCTCTTGTTAAAATCACAAATGCTCAGACATTGCATGGCCAGTGTGAAATGGCCGTTGGCCAAGATAGGAGTCAAGACCAAGCAACCAGAATATGGTTGGGTCGATCGGCACTGGAATCCGACTAGTAAAGAAGTGGCTAGGCTCGGTTAAAGTTATTTAGGCCCCTTGACAAGACTTCATAAGTTGGTGGGTACTAGGAATTAAACCAAAAGGAGCAAACTGGACACATGGCAGTAGGAGAGCAATGTGTAGGTCAACTTTCTCTCCAGAAGCTCATCCCAAGAGGGGGCGCCCAAATTTGGGGTTGGGGGCTGATTTTTATTAGTGTGCTCCACAGTCTGTGTGTGCGAGTAGTGGATGCAGGTGATTACAGCTTTAATGGAAAGCTTGCCTTCTCCCTTGTTTCATACAGTGTGATGATTGCTCTCACGCATCTCTCTCTCTCTCTCCTCTACACATATGGCAATTGTAACCGGCTTGGACACTCCAAACCCGGAAATCAATAGCAACACACAAACCGATACTTCAAAATGACTGAACTTCAATTAAGAGAGAGAGAGAGAGTCGACACGGCCCGGCGTAGTTCCATGCCTAGAGGTATTGGCCCCAAAGTCTGGTGCCCTTTCTGTATTTATTTTTCATTAATCATTGCAAAGTACAAATTCCAAGGGACCTCTGCTCTCAGACTCTGCGTCCAGATGCCTTCAGAGTGAAGCCCCAAGGGCTCTTATAAAGTTTATAGGGGATGTCAAAAGCAGAGCCCCGAAAGCTTCAAACTCAAAAGCAAATAGTCCCCAAAAGCATCTGGTCTAAGATCTGCCCCAAAAAGCAGGCAGCGCAAATTACGGAAATGCGTACAGGTTGCCATGTCAGCGTGTCAGCGCGTTATGCGGAAATCCGTGCCACCTTTCAGGGTCAAAATGTTGTATTGAATGGACATGGAACCAATCTACAGGCAATGCGTCAAGTTTTTCCACCACCCACGGTACATCCTGGATATTTCGGGGGTGGATCCGTGTTCCAAAGTATGGCTGGTTATGCACCTGGAAACCAACAGTACATGCCTAGAACAATGTTTGGGGGTATGCATGGCATGACGCCAAACCCCATGTATGGTAACATTGGCATGCAGCAAGGCTTTCAGAGCAATCAGGGCCAGTTTGGGGTGCCACAAGTCAATTTTGGCATGGCTGGTTTTTCTGGACAGCAGCCAGATATGGCACCTTTGATGCAGAATCTCAATGACCAAGGGGCACAGATGGTCCCTACTACAGTGCCCATGCTGTAGACGCTTCCCTATGACAATTTGGGGCCAATAGAGAAGCCAAAACCATACAAAGAAGGAGGTGCAGCTGTGAAGTTCAGCACCTTTAGTGGCTTCGAGGATAAAACAAAGGCTCTTACTTTCCTCCAACAGTTTGATACAGCTTATGCAAGAGGGAATTTTACAGAAGCCTCTAAAGTAAGAAAAGCTGCCACTTTCTTAAAGGACAATGCGCTCACATGGTGGACGACATTGTTAATGCAAGGACAGGCACCCGCCACTTGGGTTTACTTCAAGAAAATGTTTGCATCTGCTTGGTTGTCAGATGAATTTGAAGCCGACGTCATGACAGATTGGCACCAGCTTACTTCGGCTACATGCAAGAGCTTGCTGGAGTACAACATGAGGTTTTGTAAAGCGTTACTCTCAGTGACCTCCTACGGATTTGTGCCATTGACAGAGCAGAAAGAGAAGTAATGTTGTGGGTTGCCTAAAGGGCTTTGCGATTACTGTACCAAGAACAGAGTGGCTACCCTCACTCAACTTATGGAAGTTGCGAACACTGGTCTTGCCTTGTTGAAAGGAGAAGACAGTGAGTGGGTTTCCGAGCAATGAGAAAGGAGGGCAGCAAAAGAAAAATTCAGCGAAGAAGCCCTTTGCGAAAACGGCTCTTGAAGCGTCACAGGGGTCAGAAAAGGCCACCAAAGACAAGGATTCAGCCGGGACTTCTGGAGCGCAGGCAAGGAAGCAGAAAAGGAAGCCTTTTAAGCATAAGACGCCCGAGGAAAAGAAGGTCTTGATGGCTGAAAACAAGTGCTTTATATGCGAGGAGACTGGTCATTTTGCAGCTAACTGTCCACCAAAGAAAAGGCCAGCTGACTCAGATGACAAAGAGGACAAGAAAGGAAAGAAGCCTATGCCCTCGGCAGGTTTAGTGCCAGACATGTTGGGCGACAAGCCTAGTACAGATGCCAGTGAATTATGCAGAGTGTGGGGTAAAGTTAGAGACCAGATGGCACTTATCTTCTTTGATCCAGGTGCCAAAGCGAACTTTATCACACCAGAATTAGCTATGAAGCTGGGCATCAGAGCTGAAGAGATGGGGTATACCGCAGAGGCAGGATTGGCATGTCCTGGCCACTCAGAGTGCGTTACTCCCATCATTGGAAAGCTGCGTCTGCATATTCAGTCGTATGTGGACACAGAAGAGTTCTACATCATGCCGTTGGAAGGATGTGAAGTCTTGTTGGGGATCCCGTGGATGTTCCGAGTGCATGGAGTCTTGGATGCCTACAACAAAAAGATCACTGTATAGCATAGGGGCAAAACTCACATCTTGGATGTAAAGCTAAAAGGAGAGTTAGTCCCTATTGTATCTGCTTCTGCTATCACTTCTGTAATAAAGAATCATCTTTCTGCGTACTTGGTTTTTGCACGTGATGTTTCAGATAGTTGCCAGTCAAATTTATCTGTGTTAGATAAAGACAGGTTAGAATTTTTGCAAAAGTTCAATGGCTGTTTTTCTGATTCATTACCGTCTCAACTATTGCGGGAGAGGCCTGAGGCTCATGCGATTGATTTGGTGCCAGGTTGTAGCCCACCAAATAGGCCACCATATAGGGTTAGTGAGGCGTAACGGAAAGAGATTATGAGCCAAGTGGAGGAGCTCTTAGAGAAAGGGCTGATTCAGCCTAGCTCGTCACCCTATTGCTCTCCAGTGCTCTTAGTACAGAAAAAGGATGGCTCGTGGCGCATGTGTATTGACTACCGTGGGTTAAATAAGAATACCATCAAGATTAGGTTTCCTATTCCAAGGATTGATGATATTCTTGACCGCCTAGAGGGTGCGGCGATTTTCAGCAGGATCGACCTTAAAAGTGGGTACCATCAGATTCGAATTAGGCCTGAGGATGTGCACAAGACTGCGTTTAGAACGACATTTGGTCTCTACGAGTTCTTAGTGATGCCATTTGGTCTTACAAATGCTCCTGCTACGTTCAATAGGATGATGGATAGGATCTTCCGTCCATATTAGAACTTTGTTGGCACATTCTTTGATGACATGATAGTCTACTCGAAGAATGAAGAGGAGCATAGGCATCGCTTGACCATTGTGTTCGAAGAGTTGCGCAGGAACAGATTGCACATCAATGGCAAGAAAAGCGAGTTTTTCTTGTAAGAGATCCACTTCCTCGGACACATTGTGTCAAAGGATGGTGTCCGAATGGATCCTGCGAAGGTAGAAGCAATCAAGACATGGCCAGCTTTAAGACTGTGCATGTCCGTAGCTTCTTAGGGCTATGTTCTTACTACAGAAGATTCATTCGCAACTTTGCAGAGATTGCTTCACCTTTACATGCTTTGCAAAAGAAAGAGGTCACTTTCAGATGGACCCAAAAAGAGATTTCAGCTTTTAATCTCTTAAAGGAAAAGATGACTTCAGATCCAGTCATTGTTTTGCCAGATCTCAGGAAGTCATTTGTGGTTCAATGTGACGCTTGTGGCAGTAGCATTGGTGCAGTGCTAATGCAAGATGGCAGGGTAGTAGCCTATGAGAGCAGGATCTTGCAAGGACCAGAGATGACCATGCAGGTCTATGAAAAAGAGTTACTGGCTGTGATTCATGCGCTCTTAAGTTGGAAACACTATCTGCTAGGTGCTGATTTTGTTGTCCAAACGCATCATCAGACCTTGCGATACTTTCTGACATAGTCAAAGCTATCGGAAAAGCATATGCGATGGGCAAACATTCTCTCCATGTTTCACTTCCAAATTGTGCATGTAGAAGGTGGCTGATGCGTTATCAAGAAAGCCACAAATTTCAGCTGTGTCAATTCCTTATCATCATGAGCTTGATGACATGAAGGAACAGTATGCGAATGACGAAGATTTTGCAAGGATCTTCGAACAGTTACATGAAGGACAACGTCATGAGTAGTACCTCCTTAGAGATGGTTTTATGATGATCCATGGCAGACTTTGTGTCACTAGGCCATTGCGACATAAGGTCATGGTAGAGAGTCATGTCGCACCGTATGCAGGGCATCGTGGTATAGATGCTACAGTGAAAGCGGTTGAGACATTCTTTTATTGGCCTACCTTGAGGAAAGATGTGGATGCCTTTGTGCGAGCATGCGTGATTTGCCAAAAGGTCAAGTTTGACAGGCAAAAGGCACCATGGCTGTTACAGCCATTGTCGATTCCAGATAAACCATGGGAAAGCATAGCAATGGATTTTATCTTTGATCTTCCAAGAACACAGATAGGAAATGATGGAATCTGGACCATTATTTGGAGATTCAGCAAGCAAGCTCATTTCATTCCTATTAGGAAGAAGATAAAACCAGATCAGATGGCACGTTTCTTTATGTACAATATCTTTAAGTACCATGGTATGCCACAATCGATTGTTAGTGACCGTGACCCACGGATAACAAGTCTATTCTGGAAAAGCATATTTGAGAATATGGGCACTATGCTTAAGTTCTCATTGTCATTTCATCCACAGACAGATGGGCAGTTAGAAGAGGCAAAGTCTACTGTCTTGGATCTGCTTAAGTGCTATGTGTCAGAGCACAAGGCCAAGTGGGAGCAGTATTTGCCGTTGGTTGAGTATGCATACAATAATACAGTGCATTCTTCAACAGGCAAAAGCACCTTTTGAAATTGTCGAAGGTCATGTGAAAGTTCCTCCCATTTTGCATACCAAGGAAAAGATCTTTTAGGCAGATCAATATGTACAGAATATGGATGAAATTTACCAGAAGATAAAGCATGCCCTTGAAAGGACACAGGCAAAGCAAAAGAAAGCTGCTGATCTCCACCGTCGTGAATTGTTGTTTTCACTTGGTGATTGGGTACTTTTGCGGTTTGAAAAGGCACGCTTAAAGAAGCGAAAAGGTAAAGAAAGTCTCTTTACAAAGCTTAGTATGCGTTACTATGGGCCTTTTCAAGTAACAGAGAAGATCAGTGATGTCAGTTATAGGCTGAAATTACCTGAGAACTGGAAGATTCACAATGCTTTTCACGTGAGTCTTCTCAAACCATTTATTGGTGATGTGCCAAAGAATATGCCAGTTGAAGAGCAGCCAGAAGTTGAAGAGTTTGATGAAATTTTGGTCCCAGAACAGATCATGGCACACAAGGAAAGAAAAGTCAAAGGCAAGGTTACAAGGCGATATTTGGTGAAGTTCAAGAACTATCCACCTATAGATGCAAAATGGATGGAAGAGAGTGAACTGTTAGAGTCACCAAATGTATTGCAACTCTACTCTGAAGCCTTTGGTTTACCACCTACGTATTCTCCAACTCAAGAAGAGCAAAGGTCAAAAGGAAAGAGATCTGCGCTAGAGGGGGGTGATCCAGGAGCTAGCACTTCTCATGTATCTATGGATTTAGTGCAATAGAAGTGTACCCTGCTTGGCAATTGCTCTTGGGGAATAAAAGTTTTGTCCAAAAGTCTGTTCAGTGCTATAGAAGTAAGTATGTCTTATCAGTTGTCAAGAGTACAACAATTGCTTCTAATGAGTACATGTTGACGCATTTTTAAACTGCTGGTTTATTAAGCTTGAAGGATTCGAAGTGTACTAGAAGTTATGGACTCTATTAAAGCTAGTGGCACAGTGTGAAAGCTATCCACTATGTCAATGAAACAGTCTCACAGGTAGACCATACATGAGTTAACAAGTGTTGAATACACAAGAGTGTTAACTATGAGCATGTATGTCTCGTACCATGTTAACCAGGTGTGTACACACGAAACGGTTGACAGCCGTGATACGGTGTCCATGAAGTGCTGTACACACTAATGGATTGATATTAATGCAAACGAGGACGTTCGCGATTTCAAGAGGGGGGTATGTCACAAGTCTGTGGCAACTTTACTTGTTGATTTCTTTTTGGGGGAATTTTATTTGACTTGTTTTAAAGCACCCCTCTCGAAATGCCAATGCCCGAGTTGTGTGAGGCGGACAATGATAGTTTAGGCCGAACTGCCAGTGAGCATTGAAGTTGAGCAAATGGACTAAGGTTAGCCACGGTGGGGCTACGAGTGTAAATCACCTTATAGCTGGCCGACATTGCATTTACCGATGTGGTTCCAGTGATGATTGATGGTCGGACGACCAGTGTGAGTGCCGTGGAAGCATCTCCTAAAATTTAGGGAACTGCTATTTTGGGCCGTGAAATGTGTTCGCGTCATTAGCTCTGGAATGACAAGGGGAACATTTTATTGCTCTGCTGCCAAGTCAATTGACGTAGCAGTTGAGATATTTTTAGCCAAGCTGGCCAGAGTCGGAAACTGCACGAGGTGTCAGCTCGTGAGCAATTCTGCCACTTTGGGAGAGCTGGGCGAGTTGTTTATCAGCAAAAGGGGCACCATTTTCAGCCACAGGCAGATTGAAACAGGTTGAGAGCTATGGAGTGCTTCCTTTCCCTCTTATGTACAGTGCGGTGCCGGGAGTGATGCCCTGCACGCTACGCATTGCCCTCTCTCTCCCCTATGAGCAGTTATGTTATGCCCCACTAGTGGGCTTCTCATGTGACCAATGTACAGTTGTGTGGGTTCATGCGCGATTGCTGAGGCAAGAGCCTCTTGCACAAGTACTGGATTAGCTAGTGGCTAATCCCCCGCAGGTACAGGTGAATTCGGAGAGGTTTCACGTGAGAAATCTCGTCCGATTCATAGGGCAAGTAGCCCTACAGGTGTGGGAGCTCGAGGACTTGCTACGGATGCGACTGGCACACGAAACGGAGCCTGAAACAGGGAATTACAGCCTGCTGTGTATTTATGCAGGTTTAGGGTTTCGGCCCTAAACGGTCCCTAATACCCCCAAGAGGTTCGGGGGCGCGAGGGGACCGCTATATAGGAGATTGGGCGCATTTTCGGGCAGAAAACAGAGAATTCAGCGTGCTGCAGATTCTCGCCAGGTTTTGCAAAGTGTCCGTATGCGTCGGGAAAGTCATCTAATGTGTGGGAATACTGACTGTGAAGGGTCCTAGTACAGTTATGTTGCCGAAATCGGGCCAGAACAGATGGAATTCAGCCCAGATTGTGCGGGGCAGCTTGTAGGGAATCACAGGTTTTATTCCCTCTGTTAAAGAATAAAGAAATACCGAAAGGGGTGCCAACCTTTGGGGCCTACAGGTGTCGTTGTCTGCTTGGAAGCATTCTAGCTTCTTGGCCGTGCTATTTGTCTTGAAGTGTAATTCAGTGTCGGTTACAGGTTTCTTTTAAGTCATTGCTTTGTGTCGTAAAGTCAAGTGTTGAAGAATCGGGTGAAAGCTAACGTCTACCGCCCCACGGGCCGGTTTCACCTCCTCCATCCACTTCGCATTCAATGCTGGATGGTTCTTAACTAAGAATCGCCGTTCATTTACCTTTCTCTTTTCTTTCCTAATGAGCCAATATCTGTTCCAAAACAAGAATCTCCTCGCTCTCTTCCATTTCAGGTTGCGCCTCAGGCTCCTTGTTGACTGGCACCACACCCTTGAAATTTTTCAAGGGAGTCACATGAAAAGCATTATGAATCTTCCAAGTATCTGGCAACTTCAGTTTGAAGGATACATCGTTGATCTTCTCTTTAATCTAGAAAGGGCCATAGTATCTTAGCTTTGGACAAAGACGCTCCTTTCCTTTTCATTTCCTTAGGCGTGTCTTCTCAAACCGTAAAAGCACCCAATCATCTTCCTTCACCTGTAAGTCATGTCGGCTACCTTCTTATGTTGTGCTTGAGACTTCTCAAGAGCCTTGTGCACCTTGGCAAAAGCAGTATCAAGATCTAGATCATACTGATCTCCTTCAAAAATCTTATCCTTGGTCTGGGGAAATCTTTGATCTACCAGCTGATTCCCTTTTTTCTTTCTTTCCTTGTGCCCTGGGACTTGTGGGTAGCTTCTTTAGCTTCCCCTGTCCATTGGCATGTCATCTCAATCATCGGAACCCTAAGACGCACTATCATCTGATCCCCTTTCTCTAGACTCCTCTGATGAACTTGCATATGGTTCCCTTAGTTCGTCGGAACCCTCTGATTCTCCAGAATCGTGTGAGGAATGTCATCCGGTTCCCTTGATTCATTCTTTTCAATCTGGCGGACTCTTGCCTTGTTGAGGTGGATAGTATCCTGTTTGTAAGATAAGTGAATGAGCCGGCATGCGTTCCAATCGTTCCTTAGCATGTTGCATAAGTCTCTGAATAGAGTCAGACTTCTAATTTAGACAATAGTCGCGAATCTCTTTTAGCAAGCCACAAAAAAACCGCTCAATCTGGTCTTTCAAAGTAATCTTCCGAAACGAAGACACTAGCAAATAAGTATCCCCATCCAATGGATCTTTCTCAGTCATTTGCAAGTGATGCCAAGTCGTGATGACATCTTGTGCATATTCATTTGATATCCAAGTGGAGTGAAAATTGTTTTGAATTTTAATCACGTCGCAAGTGCTTCTCTGCGTAGCAATAGAGTAGACCACCATATCAACTTGACGGCCTGACTCCCTGCCTTGAACTCCTTGGTTTTCTTGTTGATCTGTTCATTGTCAAAAGAGGACGAGCTCTCCTCCTTTGAATGGCTAGATGGCCTTCCATGCCTTCTAGACTTTTTTTCTTTCAAAAGAATCTTGTCTTAGGTGCTTAGATATTGAGGAACCTTACTTCAAATGGCGCCTTCCCCGTGTGTTGTTGTAGGCAAACTCCACCAAGGCAAATACTTTTCACTTTAAGTCTTCTGATTCGAAATATAAGACTTCAACAAATCCAATTCCATTGAATTGGCTATCTCAAATTGCCATCTGTCTTAGGGTGGAACGAGGACAAGAACTGCAACCGCGTGCCAATGTTCTCCCAGATTGCCCTCCAAAATAAACTAGTAAACCGGGGATCTCTCTTCAAAGCAATGGACTTAGGCATGCTATATATTCGGAAAATCTGTGGGACAAACAGTTTCGCCAAATGGTCGGGCTTAACTGTTTTCTTTACCGGAATGAAGTGGGCATGTTTACTGAATCTGTCGATGCCATCATACCCACTTTGAGTCTTGGGGAGATCAAAGATGAAATCCATAGCAATGCTTTCCCAGGGGCGGGTGGAAATGGGTAAAGGCGATAAGAGTTTGTGTGCCTTATGCCTGTCAAAACCTAACCTTTTAGCATATTAAACAACTGCGAACAAAGTGATCCACATCCTTTTTAAGCCTCGGCCAATAGAAGTAACGCTCCACACCCTTCAAGGTGGGTTCTATGCCGCGGTGGCCTGTAAAAGGTGGACAATGGCACTCTGTCAAAACCTTTTCCCTCAAGGGCTGTGTAACACACAACATCGTTTTCCGCATCAAATAGCCATCCCATATGGAATAGCGTGAAACTGTCTCCCCATCTTGTATCCTAGTAAAAATATCAACCAAGTCAGGATCCGTGGCGTACTGATCAACTGTATCCTCGAAGCTTCTGTGATGAATCGCGGAAATAGCCAGAACCAAGGGCTTCCGAGACAATGCATCTGCCAGTAAATTCTTATGTCCTTGAGCATGGACAATCTGGAAGTGAAACTGTGATTGACAGGAGGGTAGCCCATCGCATCCTCTTTTCCGAAAGCTGCTTCTGTGACAAGAAGTAGCGTAAACTCTGATGATCCGTAAAGACTGTATAATCAGCTCCAAGTACATAGTGTCGCCACTGAGTAAGAGTATGGATTACTTGCAATAGCTCTTTTTCATAAATCTGTGAAACCATTTCAGGATGTAAAAACGTCCTGCTCTCATAAGCAAATACATGGCCTTCTTGTATCAAGCTTGCTTCCAAACTGCGACCATATGTCACCAGCGTGTGACTACTATCTATCCTTTTTGTTGATTTCTTTCTTATTATTTATTTACTTTCACTTTTTGGAAACACCCCTCGGAAAATCTAACTGCCCTGCATTGCATAGCTAGTGTGGAACTGTCCAGAGGGAGTCCAGGCTTGAGGGCAAGAGAGCACTAAGGTTGGACAAGGACTATGGTTAGCCAAAGTGGGGTCATTGACTAGCCAAAGTGGAATCCTTTGCTACAGAGGCTACATTTCAGTTCTGGGTGTGGCTGCAGTGTACAAAGGGGGTCAGATGACCTAGAAAGATACAATGGCAGCATCTCCTAAAATTTAGGGAACTGCTATTTTGGGACTTGAAAATGTGTTTGCGTCATTACCTCCGGAATGACAAGGGAAACATTTTCTTACTCTGCCGTGAAGTCAAATGGGCAACCGGTTGGGAGATTTTTAGGCGGCAACCCCGAAATAGCTTGTAAATGCACCAAGTGGCACATTTCTGTGCACTTTCCTCATGGAACAAGAAGTGGCGTTGAATTTATAGCTGGGAGGCTCATTTTGCAAGTTCTTGTCACAGGTTAAGAGCTATGGAGTGATTCCTTTCCCTCTTATGTACAGTGCGTTGCCAGGAGTGATGCCCTGCACACTACGTACTGCCCTCTCTCTCCCCTATGGCAGTATGTTATGCCCCTCTAGTGGGCTTTTCAATCGACCATGTACAGTTGTGTGGGTTCATGCGCGATTGCCGAGGCAAGAGCCTCTTGCACAGGTACTGGATTAGCTAGCGGCTAATCCCCCGCAGGTACAGGTGAATTCGGAGAGGTTTCACGCCAGAAATCTCTTCCGATTCAAAGGGCAAGTAGCCCTACAGGTGCGGGAGCTCGAGGACTTGCTACGGATGCGACCGGCACGCGAAACGGAGCCCGAAACAGTAAATTACAGCCTGCTGTGTATTTTTGCAGGTTTAGGGTTTTGGCCCTAAACGGTCCCCAGGAGGTTCGGGGACGCGAGGGGACCGCTGTACAGGTGATTTGGCGCATTTTCGGGGCTGAAAACAGAGAATTCAGCGTGCTGCAGATTCTCGCCAGGTTTTGCAAAGTGCCCGTATGCGTCGGGAAAGTCATTCAATGCGTGGGAATACTAACTGTGAAGGGTCCTAGTACAATTATGTTGCCGAAATCGGGCCGGAACAGTTGAAATTCCGTCAAGCTTGTGTGGGGCAGCTTGTAGGGAACCACAACGTTTATTCCCTCTTTTAAACAATAAAGAAATACCAAAAGGGGCGCCTAAGTTAGGGGCCAATTTGGTGTCGGCCTTCTCATACAGGTGCAATCTAGCAACCTGTATCCCTCTCCCCTTTGTTGTGTCTTGAAAGTACAGGTAAAGTGGGCGACAAATTAAATGGGTGAAAGCAACTAAGGTTTAAGTCTAAGGTCTACCGCCCTTTTTGAAAGTACAGGCCGGTTTCACCATAAGCATCATAGTAAATTTTGAATGGCTTTTGCAAGTCTGTTAAGGCCAACACGAGCCTAGTAGTCAACTTTTCGCTAAGAGTCTCAAAGGCTGCAATCTCTGTTGGTCCCAAATAAAAGGAACTCCTTTCTGAGTCAACATATGCAAAGGAGAAACTATATCTGGAAATTTCCGAATGAACCACTGATAATGTAAGCTCGAATCTCATGAACATTCTTCAAATCAGGCCAATAATGAATAGTCTCAATTTTAGCCGGGTCCATCTTTACCCCTACTATTGAGACGATATGTCTCAGGAAGTGTTTCTTAGGGAAGAAAAATCTGCTTTTTATCGCATTTATAACCAATTTATGCTTTCGTAGTGCCCGTAAAATTGTCTGAAAATGTCAAAAGTTATCCTGAAAGCTGTCTTGTAGACGTGTCCAGGAGCAATTCAGACATGATGATAACCACTCTTCATATCAATCGAGTATATCATCGATCCTCGTAATGTGGAAATCTGTTTTGGTCCGTTGTTTCTTTATTTTGGCCTCAGCTAACTCTGTGAGGTTGCCGGTTTGGTGGTGTACTACCATGAATCAATCATGTGATCTTCAGGACGTGAAGGAGGCAACTCGCCTGGTACACCCTCAGAGAAACAGTCAGCCTCAGTTTGCAAAAAATCTTGTCGTTTCTTTTCGAGGTCAAACATATTGGACCTTTTAGTTTTTTTTTCCATCAAGTACAATCTCTTTGCCCTTCTCATTTGTCAAAGTCGCTTTCTTAGCCTGATAGTCAACCACGGCGTTGTTCTTGTGGTACCAAGGGATTCCTAGGAGGACATCACACCCTTCCAAAGGCATGATATAAAAGTTATTGTGCCGTAAATACCCCTTACAATGCAAACGAAGTTTACCAATGACAGGTGTAATGGCAACATCCCGTCCGGGTGCTGCTAGAACTGCCTTCGCTTGTGGCCTTAGGCTATCGAGCGTAATTCCAGGTCGAGCCGCCAGTGAAGTTGGCCTTCCATCAAAGATTGAGGGCTTCCTGATCTTTCACTTTGCTCCATGCGCGACAAAGTTTTGTGCTTTCGTTCATCTGATTCGGGTCGGACCCCATGCTATGTGGTACCAGTCCTGCTTTCATCTTTCCTTTTCTGCGCTTGGCTGCTACTTTGTAACTTTCTGGCTTATCTTCTGGCGGTCCTCTAGTTCGTCTTCTGTTCAAGAAATTTGTCTGGCTCTTCCTGCGAGCACAGGTTCCGCTTTTTTGCACTCGTCTATCCTTTCAACTTTCCTCCCCACCTGAGAGAAGAAGCAATGGCCTCACGCCATCTTGAGTAAATCTCATCAATCGGGGTATTCTTCAGGTGTTTCGCAAGTGCTCGGGTCTCTGGAGTACTTGACCAATCTTTTCACACATGTAGTGTTATCTCTTTCTGTTTCTCCGAGATAACCCATAAGTAATTAGGAATTCTTTATGGCTTATGCCCTGTAAGACAAAGCGATATAGATGGGAGCACGCGTGATGCGCGATGTATGAAGGGTGGGAGTACCTATTAAGTCTGGGGTTGGGGCATGAACATTCTTTTACAAAAACCTGCCTGTGCTGCAAAAAGGATCGGATCATCCGTAGAAGAAGAATCTTTTTGTGCTCTGATACCACTATAACGGGCTTGGACACTCCAAACACAAAAATCAATAGCAACACACAAACCGATACTTCAAAATTATTGAACATCAATTAAGAGAGAGAGAGAGAGAGAGAGAGAGAGAGAGAGAGAGAGAGAGAGAGAGAGAGAGAGAGAGAGAGAGAGAGAGAGAGAGAGAGTCGACACTGCCTGGCGTAGTCCCGTGTCCAGAGGTATTGGCCCCAAAGTTTGGCGCCCCTTTCGGTATTTATTTTTCATTAATCATTGCAAAGTACAAATCCCGAGGGACCTTTGCTCTCAGACTCTACGTCCAGGTGCCATCAGAGTGAGGCCAGGGGCTCTTATAAAGTTTACAAGGGATGCCAAAAGGAGAGCCCCAAAAGCGGGCTACATAAATTACGGAAATCCGTAGAGGCTGCCACGTCAGCATGTCAGTGCGTTATGCAAAAATCCGTATTGCTGCCACGTGGCACCCTGTCGTACATTTTTGCCACGTCATCACTTTTGTCCATGGGGTCACGCCACATCATGTCCCACTAGATGACCATGTACAGTTTTGGGGGTTTTATGCGCGTTTGCCAAGGCAAGAGCCCTCTGTACAGGAATCGGATGAGCTAATTGCTAATCCCCTTCAGGTACGCACAATTCCATCGCTAAGGAATGCAGAGTTTTCTCGCGTGAAAACTCGTCTGATTTACATGGGAACTATCCACGCAAATGGGGGAATTATCCCATTGCATGCGGGAGCTTCTAAGACACGCGCAGACGTATTTGCTCTGCTCCAAATGATGTGAAACAGAAAATTACAGCCTTCCGTGTTTTTCTGCAGGTTTAGGGTTTCGCACCTACATTGCAAGGTAATGCCAGGGGAGCCTTGGTAAAGCCTTGGGTGCTTGTATTGGACAATTTAGAGAGATTTCCCGCGAGGAATCTCGTCTAATATAAAGGGCAAGTGACTCTACAAGTGTGGGAGCTCGAGGCTACCCACAGGAGTGATCGGCACGCCCATCAGAGCGCAAAACAGAGAATTACAGCTTGTTGTAATTTTTTTGCAGGTTTAGGGTTTTGGCCAGTTTTGAGGCCTACAGTTCCCAGGAGCTTCGGGGAAGCTAGGGAATCAGTGAACAGGTGTTTTAGTGCAAATTGGAGGCTAAAAATAGAGATTTCTGCACGCTGTAATTTCTCGCCAGGTTTTGTAAAGTGCCCCAAAGTGCGTGGAAAGTCACTGTTTACTTGGGATTTTGTCCGTGGAGACTTCTACTGTGGTTATGTTACCAAAATTGGGTTAGAATAGGGGACTTTCAGCCCGACAAAAATGGGACAGCTCTAGAAGTTTACAGGTTTTTCTCAAGTGTAATAAGAATAAAGAAATACCGAAAGGGACGCCAGTCTTTGGAGCCTACAAGGTGTCGCTGTAACCGACTTGAACACTCCCAAGTCAAGAATCAACTGCGACAGCACCAAATAACCACTTCAAAACAAGTCACTGATCACAATAGATGTACATTGGCCCGACGGAGTTCCGTACCTAGAGATATTGGCCCCAAAGACTGGCACCCCTTTTGGTATTTCTTTTTATATTAATCAAATCAAAGTACAAGAGAGTGGCTAGGGTTTCACTCTCAGACTCTGCGTCCAGATGCTCTGAGAAGTGAGGCCCTCACCACTAATTTAAAGGTTATAAGGGATGCCCAAAAGCAGAGCCCTAAAAGCTTCAAATCAAAAGCAATTGCTCTCTCTCTCTCTCTCTCTCTCTCTCTCTCTCTCTCTCACAAAGAGTCAAAACTTGAAAGCAAAAGCATTCTCTCTCTCTTTCTCATATTGTAGAGGAAAAAGCAAAATTTGCGTCGCTCATCATTTTCAATTTTTTTTTTCCCAAAATAGCCTCCGCAAAATTGAAAATTAGGGTTTTTGGCAAAAATTAGGGTTTGCAGGAATTTTAGGGTTTCTGGCAGAAATTAGGGTTTTTGTTGTCCATAGCCATGTCATCACTTTGTGACATACCCCCCTCTTGAAAGCATTGTAATCGACCGCGATTACGCATGCAAAACTGACAAAAGCCATAAACTGTCTTAGCAGACACTGACTGTTAGTACCTACGTACGAGGAACACACATCTAGCACATGTACAAAATCGACAGTCACATCACACGACACCACAGGACATCACAGGACATCACATGACATTCAACATTCATTCGGATCTTAGACCATGATTTATCGGTAATGTAGCTAGCAATCACATCTAGGTCCAATCGGGACCTCATCGATGTCGATTGACTAACCCTTATTGCAACCATGTCTATTCCAGATCAATCAGACCAAAATGCTGCAGTCATTTCGGCTATCAGTTCGTGCACTCACAAGAAGTCAAGAACAAATCAGTATCTTTATCAGGAATTCCATTTCATAAAGTCATCCAGCAGAATACTGTCAGCTCTCAGTATCCCTGAAGCTCAAAGAGACATCAATGGCTTTAGTATCAAAATCGAGGCATCTGTTGACAAAGGAGCGGAGTAACGCCCCTCTTGTGCATCCAACTGCACCAGATCTTCGGCCAAGCTGAGTTTCTGGGTTCCGTTTGGAGTAGACTATGCTAAACCAAAACATCGAGGTAAAGTTTCACAATCTGAGGAGTATCTGTCACCAGCGTGTGACTACTATCTATCCTTTTTGTTGATTTCTTTCTTATTATCTATTTACTTTCACTTTTTGGAAACACCCCTCGGGAAATCTAACTGCCCTGCATTGCATAGCTAGTGTGGAACTGTCCAGAGGGAGTCCAGGCCTGAGGGCAAGAGAGCACTAAGGTTGGACAAGGACTATGGTTAGCCAAGTGGGGTCATTGACTAGCCAAAGTGGAATCCTTTGCTACAGAGGCTACATTTCAGTTCTGGATGTGGCCGCAGTGTACAAAGAGGGTCGGATGACCTAGAAAGATACAATGGCAGCATCTCCTAAAATTTAGGGAACTGCTATTTTGGGACCTGAAAATGTGTTGGCGTCATTACCTCTGGAATGACAAAGGGAACATTTTCTTACTCTGCCGTGAAGTCAACTGGGCGGTTAACCGGTTGGGATATTTTTAGGCGGCAACCCCGAAACGGGAAAATGCTTGTAAAAGTGCCAAGTGGCACCTTCTGGTGCACTTGCCTTATGCAACAAGAAGTGGCGCTGAATTTGAAGAGGAGAGAGCCTCATTTTCAGATTTTGTCACAGGTTAAGAGCTATGGAGTGCTTGCTTTCCCTCTTATGCACAGTGCGGTGCCAGGAGTGATGCCCTGCACGCTACGCACTGCTCTCTCTCTCCCCTTTGGCAGTATGTTATGCCCCTCTAGTGGGCTCTTCATTTGACCAATGTACAGTTGTGTGGGTTCATGCGCGATTGCCGAGGCAAGAGCCTCTTGCACAGGTACTGGATTAGCTAGCGGCTAATCCCCCCGCAGGTACAGGTGAATTCGGAGAGGTTTCACGCCAGAAATCTCGTCCGATTCAAAGGGCAAGTAGCCCTACAGGTGCGGGAGCTCGAGGACTTGCTAGGGATGCGACCGGCACGCGGAACGGAGCCCGAAACAGTGAATTACAGCCTGCTGTGTATTTTTGCAGGTTTAGGGTTTTGGCCCTAAACGGACCCTAATACCCCCAGGAGGTTCGGGGACGCAAGGGGACCGCTGTACAGGCGATCTGGCGTATTTTCAGGGCTGAAAACAGAGAATTCAGCGTGCTGCAGATTCTCGCCAGGTTTTGCAAAGTGCCCGTATGCGTCGGGAAAGTCAGTCAATGCGTGGGAATACTGACCGTGAAGGGTTCTAGTACAGTTATGCTGCCGAAATCGGGCTGGAACAGTGGAAATTCAGCCGAGTTTGTGCGGGGCAGCTTGTAGGAACCACAACGTTTATTCCCTCTTTTGAACAATAAAGAAATACCGAAAGGGGCGCCTAAGTTAGGGGCCAATCTGGTGTCTGTCTACTCATACAGGTGCAATCTAGCAGCCTGTATCCCTCTCCCCTTTGTTGTGTCTTGAAAATACAAGTAAAATAGACGACTAATAATGGGTGAAAGCTAAATCAAGGTTTAAAGTAAAGTCTACCGCCCTTTTTGGATCAAACAAGCCGGTTTCATGGTTCCATCGACGGGATTAAATCACTTTTTTCCATAGAAGTGAGCCTTGGTCAGTTTTGGGCTTGAAGACACAGGGGATCATAGACCAGACACAGGGAATTGTAATTATGGCTGACAGACCAGATGATGTGACTGAAGAGGTTTCCTCTTCACAGGGTCAACAGACACATGAAGTGGGTGAGTCCTCAAGACCACCACAGACTGATGATGATATATTCAGGACCCAGTTGGCTACTGCTGTGGCTATGTTCACACAAGTAATGCAGAATCCGAGGTTTTTAGCCTTTCTGCAACCTCCGGTTCCGTCTCAGCAAGTTGGGTCACTGGATCATATTCAAAAGCCTGTTAAGGCTCGAACACAGGTGATTCATACTTAAAGGGGAGTCTATTCCTACTGTATCAGCTTCTGCTATTACTTCTGTAATGAAAAAGCATCTTTCTGCGTACTTGGTTTTTGCACGTGAAGTGTCAGATTTTGATGAATCAAATTTATCTGTGCTAGATAAAGAAAGGTCAATGTTTTTACAACAGTATAGTGACTGTTTTTCCGATTCATTACCGTCTCAATTACCGCCAGAGAGACCCGAGGACCATGCGATAGATTTGGTGCCAGGCTGTAGCCCACCAAATAAGCCTCCGTACAGGGTTAGTGCGGCTCAGCAGAAAGAGATAATGGGCCAAGTACAGGAGTTGTTAGAAAAGGGGCTGATTCAGCCCAGTTCATCTCCATTCTGTTCTCCAGTGTTGTTGGTGCAGAAAAAGGATGGCTCATGGCGTATGTGCATCGACTACCGTGCACTGAACAAGAATACCATCAAGAATAGGTTCCCTATACCTAGAATTGATGATATTATGGACAAATTAGAAGGAGCAGCTATGTTTAGCAGGATAGATCTAAAGAGTGGGTATCATCAGATCCGCATTAGATCAGAGGATGTGCACAAGACTGCTTTTAGAACAACGTTTGGCCTTTACGAATTTTTAGTGATGCCCTTTGGTCTCACAAATGCTCCTGCTACGTTTAATAGGATGATGGACAGAATTTTCCGTCCACACCAGCAGTTTGTTGGTACATTCTTTGATGACATGATAGTCTACTCAAAGAATGAAGAGGAGCATAGGCATCACTTGGCCATTGTGTTCAAAGAGCTACGCAGTCATAGGTTGCTCATCAATGCAAAGAAAAGTGAGTTTTTTCTGGAAGAGATTCACTTTCTGGGACACATTGTCTCAAAGGACGGTGTCAGAATGGATCCTGCAAAAGTCGAAGCGATCAAGTCATGGCCAAATTTGAAGACGGTGCATGATGTCCGAAGCTTTTTGGGACTATGCTCCTATTACAGAAGGTTTATCCGAAATTTCGCTGAGATTGCTTCACCTTTACATGCTCTTCAAAAGAAGGCAGTCACCTTTAGATGGACACAAAAAGAGATTTCAGCTTTTAGTCTCTTAAAGGAAAAGATGACTTCGGATCCAGTCATTGTGTTGCCAGATCTTAGGAAGTCATTTGTGGTCCAATGTGATGCCTGCGGTAGTAGCATTGGTGCTGTGCTAATGCAAGATGGCAGGGTAGTAGCCTATGAGAGCAGAATTTTGCAAGGGCCAGAGATGACCATGCAGGTCTATGAGAAAGAGTTACTGGCTGTGATTCATGCGCTCTTAAGTTGGAAACACTACCTGCTAGGTGCAGATTTCGTTGTCCAAACGGATCATCAGACCTTGCGATACTTCTTGACACAGACAAAGTTATCTGAGAAGCATATGCGATGGGCAAATATCTTGTCCATGTTCCATTTTCAGATTGTGCATGTGGAAGGCAAGAAGAACGTTGTGGCTGATGCCTTGTCAAGAAAGCCACAAATTTCAGCTGTGTCGATTCCTTATCATCATGAACTTGATGATATGAGAGAACAGTATGCAAATGATGAAGATTTTGCAAGGGTCTTCGAGCAACTAATGGATGGACAACGTCATGAACACTATCTTCTTAAAGACGGGTTCATGATGATGCATGGCAGATTGTGTGTCACAAAGCCATTGCGACGCAAAGTTATGGAAGAGAGTCATGTCCCACCGTATGCAGGGCATCGTGGTATCGATGCTACAGTTAAAGCGGTTGAGACATTCTTCTATTGGCCTACATTGAGAAGGGATGTGGATGCCTTTGTGCGAGAATGCCTAATATGCCAAAAGGTCAAGTTTGACAGGCAAAAGGCACCAGGGTTATTGCAACCACTACCTATTCCAGATAAACCATGGGAAAGTATTGCTATGGATTTTATCTTTGATCTTCCGAGAACGCAGACAGGAAACGATGGTATTTGGACCATTATTTGCAGATTCAGCAAACAGGCTCATTTTATTCCTGTCAGGAAGAAGATAAAGCCAGATCAGATGGCACGCTTGTTTATGAGCAATATTTTCAAGTATCATGGCATGCCACAGTCGATTATTAGCGACCGTGATCCACGCATGACTAGTTTGTTCTGGAAAGGCTTGTTTGAGAATATGGGTACCACGCTCAAATTCTCTTCGTCATTTCATCCTCAAACAGATGGGCAGTCAGAAGAGGCAAATTCTACTGTCCTAGATCTGCTGAAGTGCTATGTGTCAGAGCATAAAGGAAAGTGGGAGCAGTATTTGCCATTGGTGGAGTATGCATACAATAATACAGTGCATTCATCAACTGGCAAGGCACCTTTTGAGATAGTTGAAGGTGGCAAGAAAGTTCCTCCCATACTGCATACAAAGGACAAGATATTTGAAGCAGATAAGTATGTTCAAGACATGGATGAAATGTACAAGAAGGTCAAAGTGGCCTTAGAAAGGACTCAGGCAAAGCAAAAGAAAGCAGCTGATCGTCACCGTCGTGAAGTGGTATATTCACTTGGTGATTGGGTGCTTCTACGGTTTGAAAAGGCAAGGTTAAAGAAGATGAAGGGCAAGGAAAGACTCTTTCCAAAGCTCAGCATGCGTTACTATGGGCCTTTTCAAGTATGCGACATAATCAGTGATGTTGCATATAGGCTGAAATTGCCTGACAGTTGGAAGATTCACAATGCGTTTCATGTGAGTCTTCTCAGACCCTATGTGGGTGATGTGCCAGAAGATATACCAGCTGAAGATCAGCCGGAAGTCGAGGAACTTGACGAGATCTTGGTCCCTGAACAGATTTTGGCACACAAAGAAAGGAAAGTGAAAGGCAAGGTTGCTAGGCGTTACTTGGTAAAGTTCAGAAACTATCCACCAATGGATGCTAAGTGGATGGAAGAAGGTGAACTTGCAGAGTCACCAACTGTGTTATCACTTTACCTGGAAGCCTTCGATTTGCAACCTACCTTGACCCCTTGAGTTTCAAAGCTAAATGGATTGTCAGTGTGACAATGGCTTCTGAAACAAATGATGTACATGGTATTTAAAGTGAGCTCAAATGAAATACCTGTTACATGAATGTTAGAGCTGTACAGATTGTCAGTTTGGCAATTGCTCTTATGGAATGTCCAAAAGTTTGGTTAGTGCTATAGAAGTGAGTATTTCTTGTCAGTTTGTCAAGGATACAGTGATTGCTTCTATTGAAGAGTACATGTGTAACTGCATTCTTAAACTGTCGGTTTGGGTATGCTCGAAAGTGTTACGGGATCCAACGTCTATGATAAGACAGTGGCAAAATGTGCAGCTATCATTTTGTCATTGGAAAGTTAGTGACTCAAAGCAATGGCAGAGTGCGAAGCTACCACTATGTCATTGGGACAGGGTTCACACGCAGGCAATACATGAGTCGACGAGGTGTTGAATACACCAGGGTTGACAATGAGCATGTATGTGTCGTATATGTGTCGACAGGTGTTGAATACATCAGTGTTGACAGTAAGCATGTACGACGTAGATGCAAACGAGGACGTTTGAGATTTCAAGAGGGGGGTAGTGTCACCAGCGTGTGACTACTATCTATCCTTTTTGTTGATTTCTTTCTTATTATCTATTTACTTTCACTTTTTGGAAACACCCCTCGGGAAATCTAACTGCCCTGCATTGCATAGCTAGTGTGGAACTGTCCAGAGGGAGTCCAGGCCTGAGGGCAAGAGAGCACTAAGGTTGGACAAGGACTATGGTTAGCCAAGTGGGGTCATTGACTAGCCAAAGTGGAATCCTTTGCTACAGAGGCTACATTTCAGTTCTGGATGTGGCCGCAGTGTACAAAGAGGGTCGGATGACCTAGAAAGATACAATGGCAGCATCTCCTAAAATTTAGGGAACTGCTATTTTGGGACCTGAAAATGTGTTGGCGTCATTACCTCTGGAATGACAAAGGGAACATTTTCTTACTCTGCCGTGAAGTCAACTGGGCAACCGGTTGGGATATTTTTAGGCGGCAACCCCGAAACGGGAAAATGCTTGTAAAAGTGCCAAGTGGCACCTTCTGGTGCACTTGCCTTATGCAACAAGAAGTGGCGCTGAATTTGAAGAGGAGAGAGCCTCATTTTCAGATTTTGTCACAGGTTAAGAGCTATGGAGTGCTTGCTTTCCCTCTTATGCACAGTGCGGTGCCAGGAGTGATGCCCTGCACGCTACGCACTGCTCTCTCTCTCCCCTTTGGCAGTATGTTATGCCCCTCTAGTGGGCTCTTCATTTGACCAATGTACAGTTGTGTGGGTTCATGCGCGATTGCCGAGGCAAGAGCCTCTTGCACAGGTACTGGATTAGCTAGCGGCTAATCCCCCCGCAGGTACAGGTGAATTCGGAGAGGTTTCACGCCAGAAATCTCGTCCGATTCAAAGGGCAAGTAGCCCTACAGGTGCGGGAGCTCGAGGACTTGCTAGGGATGCGACCGGCACGCGGAACGGAGCCCGAAACAGTGAATTACAGCCTGCTGTGTATTTTTGCAGGTTTAGGGTTTTGGCCCTAAACGGACCCTAATACCCCCAGGAGGTTCGGGGACGCAAGGGGACCGCTGTACAGGCGATCTGGCGTATTTTCAGGGCTGAAAACAGAGAATTCAGCGTGCTGCAGATTCTCGCCAGGTTTTGCAAAGTGCCCGTATGCGTCGGGAAAGTCAGTCAATGCGTGGGAATACTGACCGTGAAGGGTTCTAGTACAGTTATGCTGCCGAAATCGGGCTGGAACAGTGGAAATTCAGCCGAGTTTGTGCGGGGCAGCTTGTAGGAACCACAACGTTTATTCCCTCTTTTGAACAATAAAGAAATACCGAAAGGGGCGCCTAAGTTAGGGGCCAATCTGGTGTCTGTCTACTCATACAGGTGCAATCTAGCAGCCTGTATCCCTCTCCCCTTTGTTGTGTCTTGAAAATACAAGTAAAATAGACGACTAATAATGGGTGAAAGCTAAATCAAGGTTTAAAGTAAAGTCTACCGCCCTTTTTGGATCAAACAGGCCGGTTTCAGTATCTGCTAGGTCCTCCTCCTCCATCCACTTCGCATTAAATGTAGGAAAGTTCTTGAACTAAACCAAGAACCCGCCTTGGGACTTTACCTTTCTTCGTATCGTTATGTGCCAAAATCTGTTCAGGAACAAGGATCTCCTCGTTTTCTTCCACTTCGGGTTGCTCATCAGGCTCCCCATCATCAGGCACATCACCCTTAACAGGCGTCAAGAGACTCACATGCAATGCATTGTGAATCCTCCAAGTATCTGGCAGTTTCAATCGGAAGGAGACATCATTTATCTTGTCAGTGATCTGGAAAGGTCCGTAGTATCGCATACTAAGCTTTGGAAAAAGCCTCTCCTTTCCCTTTTTCTTTCGTAGGCGTGCCTTCTCAAAAGTAAGAGCACCCAATCATCCTCCTTCAATTTCAAGTCGCGACGATGGCGATCCGCTGCCTTTTTCTGTCGTTCTTGAGACTCCTGCAAAGTCTCGCGAACCTTGGCAAAAGCTGTATCCAAATCTCGCGAATATTCATCCGCTTCAAATATCTAATCTTCGTGCTTAGGAAGGATGGAACCTTCGCAGCACTTTCAACAGTCTCACATGGCGTCTTCCCCGTCGAAGAGTGTATCGTGTTATTGTAGGCAAATTCCACCAAACGTAAGTTCTTTTCCCATTGAGTCTTCTGATTCGAGATACAAGACTTCAATAAATCTAAAATCACTGAATTGGCAATCTCAGATTGCCCGTCAGTCTGCAAGTGGAACGATGACGAGAACTGCAACTGCATGCCAATGTTCTCCCAAATTGCCTTCCAAAACAAACTCATAAATCTGGGGTCTCTGTCGGAGACAATCGTCTCAGACGTGCCATGTAATCGGAAAATCATCGTGATCATTCTGTGTTCTAGGGAGATAAAAAATGAAATCCATTGCAATACTTTCCCAGGGGTGGGTGGGTATGGGTAAAGGTTGTAACAATCCTTGTGCCTTATGCCTGTCAAACTTGACCTTCTGGCATACCAAGCAACTGCGCACAAACTCTTCCACATCCTTTTTGAGTCTCGGCCCAAAGAAGTATCTCTCTACCCCCTTCATGGTGGTAGCAATGCCGCGGTGACCTGTAAAAGGTGGACAGTGGCATTCAATCATAACCTTATCCCTCAACGGCTGTGTAACGCACAACATAGTCTTTTTCATCAAGTAGCCTTCCCGAAGGGAGTATCCAACTACTGTCTCCCCATCCTGTATTCGTGTGAAAATATCTGCAAAATCTGTATCTGTGGCATACTGATCGACCATATCCTTGAAGCTCCTATGATGTATCGCGGAAACAGCCAGAACCAACGGTTTCCGAGACAAAGCATTTGCCACCACATTCTTCTGTCCCTGCACATGGACAATCTGGAAGTGGAACTGTGATAAGATGTTCGCCCACCGCATCTGCTTTTCCGAAAGCTGCTTCTGTGACAAGAAGTAGCGCAAACTCTGATGGTCTGTAAAGACAGTAAAATCCGCTCCGAGTAGGTAATGCCGCCACTGAGTAAGAGCATGGATAACCGCCAAAAGCTCTTTCTCATAGATCTGTGGTGTCATCTCCGGCCTAGAGAACAAACGGCTCTCGTAAGCCATGACATGGCCTTCTTGCATCAAGACCGCACCCAGACTACGACCACAAGCATCACAATATACTTCAAATGCCTTCTGCAAGTCCGACAAAGTCAAAATAGGTCCCGTAGTCAATTTTCTCTTTCAATGTCCGAAAGGCAGTCACCTTTGTGGGTCCCCACGAAAAAGGTACTCCTTTCTGTGTCAAGGTATGCAAAGGGGAAGCAACCTCTACAAACTTTCGTATGAACTGCCTGTAGTACGAACACATTCCCAAGAAGCTTCTAACTTCATGGACATTCCTCAAATCTGGAAGTGGAACTGTGACAAGATGTTCGCCCACCGCATCTGCTTTTCCGAAAGCTGCTTCTGTGACAAGAAGTAGCGCAAACTCTGATGGTCTGTAAAGACAGTAAAATCCGCTCCGAGTAGGTAATGCCGCCACTGAGTAAGAGCATGGATAACCGCCAAAAGCTCTTTCTCATAGATCTGTGCTGTCATCTCCGGCCTAGAGAACAAACGGCTCTCGTAAGCCATGACATGGCCTTCTTGCATCAAGACCGCACCCAGACTACGACCACAAGCATCACAATATACTTCAAATGCCTTCTGCAAGTCCGACAAAGTCAAAATAGGTCCCGTAGTCAATTTTCTCTTTCAATGTCCGAAAGGCAGTCACCTCTGTGGGTCCCCACGAAAAAGGTACTCCTTTCTGTGTCAAGGTATGCAAAGGGGAAGCAACCTCTACAAACTTTCGTATGAACTGCCTGTAGTACGAACACATTCCCAAGAAGCTTCTAACTTCATGGACATTCCTCAAATCGGGCCAATCACGGATAGTCTCTATCTTGGCCGGGTCCATTTGCACTCCTGTTGCTGACACAATGTGTCCCAAAAAGTGTATCTCTGGTAGGAAAAATTCACTTTTCTTTGCATTAATCACTAACGTGTGATCTCGTAATGCCTGAAAGACTTGAAGCAGATGATCTCTGAGTTATGCCTCATTCTTGGAGAAAACAATGATGTCGTCAAAGAAAGTGCCAACAAATAGCGTGTACTCTCGAAAAATCCTGTCCATCATCCGGTTAAATGTCGTAGGAGCATTGGTTAAGCCAAAAGGCATCACCAAAAACTCAAATAACCCAAAAGTCGTCCAAAAAGCTGTCTTGTAGACATCTCCTGGCGCTATCCTGATCTGATGATATCCACTCTTCAAGTCAATCCTGCTAAAGCACGAGGATCCCTGTAACCTGTCAAGTATATCATCGATCCTAGGAATCAGAAATTTGTTCTTGATGGTGATTTTGTTGAGAGCGCTATAATCGATGTACATTCTCCAAGATCCGTCTTTCTTCAAAACCAACAACACTGGAGAGCAATACGGTGAAGTACTAGGCTGGACAAGACTCTTTTCCAAGAGGTCTTTCACTGGGTTCATAATCTTTTCATTCTGTACTCGGCTCACACGATAAGGTGGCCGATTCGGTGGCGTGCTTCCATGTATCAGATCAATGGTTTGATCTTCAGGCCCTCTGAAAAGCAATCGGCATGAGTGTGGAGAAAAATCTTGGCGTTCTTTTGATCACGTCAAAACATATTCAACCTTTATCCATCGTACAGTTCTCTCCCAAAAGAATGAGTAAGAAACTGAAGTTCATCAAGTACAATCTCTAAGCCCTTCATTTATCAAAGTCGCTTTCTCGACCCGGTAGTCAACCACGGCGTAGTTCTTGTGGTACCAAGGGATCCTGAGTAGAACGTCACTCGCGTGCCCTGAACATCTCTGTCATTGCAAACGAAGTTTGCAATGCTCGCTGTAATGGCAACATCCCATCCGGGTGCCAGTCGAACTACCTCCGTCTGTGGCGTTAGTCTGTCGGGCGTAATTCCAAATCGAGCCGCCAATTCCAAGTGAAAAGAAGTTGGCCTTGGCTCCTTCAAAAGAGCTTCCTGATCCTTCACTTTGCCCCAAAAGTGGTAAGGTTTGTACTTTCATTCATTATATTTGGTGTAGGTTCCACGCTATGTGGTACCAGTTCTGTTTTTCTATCTGTCTTTTCTGCCACATTCCTCAGCTGCTCTGGAACACTCAGGCCTGTCGTCGTCTTTATCATTCCGTTCTTTCTGTGCCTTTTTAGGGCACTTCGCGGAGATATGTCCATGTTCCCCGCATCCAAAGCACTTCCCCTCTCTGATGAAGCGAGCTCTCTCCTCAGGAGTAAGCTTGGGTCGTGCATCCTTTTTCTCTGGGTTGCTCTTTTTCCTTCTACTTTCATTCCCAGAAGTCTGTTCGGCTCGTTGTGTCATGGCCTCATCCATGGGGTAGGTCAGACTGCCAGAGTGAATGCCAAAGCCCCGCTTTGCATGACTCATCAACTCCTGAATAGAAGCTGACTTCTGTTCCAAGCAGTGATCTCGGATCTCTGTAGGTAGACCCAAGGTAAACCGCTCAATCTGTTCTCTGAATGAGATTTTCTTGAATGAAGAGGCGGGTAGAAAAGAGCTCCAGAATCCTTCACAATAAGCATTGATTGTATCTTTCTTGGTCATCCGAAGATGGTTCCAAGCAGCTCGTATATCTCGTTCATATTCTTGCGTCAACCAAGAAGAAATAAAAAGCTTCTTAAATTTCAGCCATTTAATTGGCGCAGTCTTGTTTAAAAGAAGCGTGGACCACCAAGTACGAGCATTCCCCTTAATGTAAGAGGCAGCTCTCCGAATCTTGGAGTGCTCTGAATAGCGTCCTCCCGCGAAAGCTATGTCAAACTGCTGTATAAAAGATAAAGCCTTCGAAGCATTTGAGTATCCTGAAAAAGTATCAAACTTGATCGAGTGGCCACCTTCCTTAAACTCTCGGACTTTCTTGCTTTCATCTTCGAGAAAGTCATACTGGTTAGCTTGTAAAAATTCTTCTTGTTCGCATAGAAGTTTCCGTCATCGGAATTGGAGCTGTCTGTAGACAAGTCCTCAGTAGAACTGTCAGTCTCTGGGCGAGATGTAGCCTTCTTTGCCTTTTTCTTGCCCTTTCCGAAGCTTTGTGTCTTACTTCGCTTTTTGCTTTTTCTGTCTTCTTCGCTCGAGTCTGAAGAGCTAGAAGAACTGTCAGAAGAAGAAGAAGAACTGAGTAAGCCTTCAAACTTGACACGCTTCTTCTGTTTCTTTACCTTGTCAAAAGTTGACTAATGATCCAAATAACCTGGAAAGTGAGTGCTTTTCTTCTGCTTTTTGCCGTGCTTTTTTGCCGTGCTTTTTGCGCGTCAAAAAGCTGAGCAATCCGTGCATCAACCACGTTCTCCAGTTCCTTCTCCATATATTTTCTTGGAGGCAGAAGGTTTCTTGAGAGCGTGTTTCGGGAGTGGTGTTGTGGTTCTCTGCCACTCCGTCTGTACCTCTTCCAAAGAGGTCTAGTTCATATATTTTGCCATCTTGGGTCCTTGGCAAAATTGAGCATCATCTTTGTTGCATCGCCGATCAACTGGCGACGCTCCATCTCTCGCCGCTCCGCTTGAGTAGGCCAAGGGGGGCCATACTCTCTGTCGGAATCTTCCTTGTGATCCCTGCCCGCATCTCCAGATGCAGAGGGAGTCGATTGATCCTTGCGTGAAGGCATAGGTGCCTCGGAAAAAAAATATTGGGGATCGGATTTCCTGTAGAAGAGAAATCGGCCGTGCTCTGATACCACTGTAACCGACTTGGACACTCCAAGTCAAGAATCAACCGCAACAGCACCAAATAACCACTTCAAAACAAGTCACTGATCACAATAGATGTACACTGGCCCGGCGGAGTTCCGTGCCTAGAGATATTGGCCCCAAAGACTGGCGCCCCTTTCGGTATTTCTTTTTATATTAATCAAATCAAAGTACAAGAGAATGGCTAGGGTTTCACTCTCAGACTCTGCGTCCAGATGCTCTGAGAAGTGAGGCCCTCACCACTAATTTAAAGGTTACAAGGGATGCCAAAAAGCAGAGCCCCAAAAGCTTCAAATCAAAAGCAATTGCTCTCTCTCTCTCACAGAAGTCAAAACTTGAAAGCAAAAGCATTCTCTCTCTCTTTCTCATATTGTAGAGAAAAAAGCAAAATTTGCGTCGCTCATCATTTTCAAAATTATTAAAAAAAAAAAAAGCCTCCGCGATTTCCGGAAATTAGGGTTTTTGGCAAAAATTAGGGTTTGCAGGAATTTTAGGGTTTTTGGCAGAAATTAGGGTTTCTGCTGTCCATAGCCACGTCATCACTTGTGAGAGTCGCTGTCTACTTGAGAGTGCTCTAGCTACCAAGTCGTGAAGTGCCTTGAAGTGTTGAATTTTAGTCACAGGTTTGTTGTGAAGTTCCTTTGTGTCATAAAGTTAAAGAGTGTAAAGATTGGGTGAAAGCTAAAGTCTACCTCCCTACAGGCCAGTTTTAGGCCGCTCGAGCAGTAGGGTCACACGGCGTGTCCAAACTCATTACCCAACTTGCTGGCTGAGCTTTGCATCCAATAGAATGCTCTCTTGGATGCGAAGCATGAGTCTGCCACTCTGTTGTCTATCTGACAAAGTAAGAATCACTTGCGTATGGTCTGAGAAAGTAGTCCTTGCCAAAATGCATATTGTACCGCCCATGCCACAAGTGTGATAACTAGCGTAAAAGCGATCTATTTGGGATAGATTCGCCCCTCCTACTCAATGGTCTAACCGAGAAAAAGAGAGACTGGCTAGAGTTTGCACAAAACATGCATACTGCCATACATCCAAGATCCTCAAAGTGATACATAGGTGCTGCCAAGCAGCCAACTCAGCTCCGTGTACAGTAGCATGGCTACCCCCAATCCTATCCGTAGGGTCCTCAAGCATGTTGAAGTCACCTCCAATACACCATTGTAGTTGAGAAAATTCGTAGACTCCAGAGAGTAAGGGCATATGGGCAGTGGGACATGCCAATTTCAGGAGAGGCTTCTCCACTCTTGACCATATTCTTACACTTAGAGCCATCATTGAGGGTAGGGCACATGGGAGACGGATTTATTGTTGCTTTGTGGATTTCCGCAAAGCATTTGACATGGTGCCCAAAACGTGATTGATGCGCATACTACAGGAGATGGGAGTGCCCATTGAGTTGATTTAGGGGATCATGGCTCTGTACACATCGGTCGTGGGACATGTACGCACTTTAGAGGGGATATGTAGTTTAGTTCACTCCAATATTGGAGTGAAACGAGGTTTTCCATTGTCTCCTACTCTATTTGGTATGTATATAGATGAGGTTTCTGATTACATGGACAGAGAGGGTGATAGAGGTGCCCAGTTGGCTGCGACATGGATTCCATTGTTGTTATATGTTGATGATATTGTATTGATCTTTGACTCACTGGAGGGTATGCAAGCTTTGCGGAGGATAGTGGATTGTCTGTAAACCTTGGTAATGACTCCAAAATCTGTGATCAAAACTCAGCCCGTGCACTCGCATGGTTGGGCGCATAGATGTTCAAGAAGCCTACAAGACTACCTTGAACTTGAATAGTGACCCACCAGGCCCTGCCTAGCACAATGATACCTCTCCCCACAATGGCTTGTTGCCATGAGTCTGCAATAGTCATACATACATCTCCCTAAATCCCTGCAAGCCCAAAAGCAGTTGACCAAAATGTCTCATAGCGACAACGCAAGATGTGTCCACAACGCCGAATACCGCTTTCACAAAGGTGGTGCTCTTGAAGCACACGTACATCAATCGTGCCACCCACAACATCCTTGAAGCTCTTGTCTTAGTGTGCCCCTCTGGCATAGGTATTGGGGTCCACCAAGCCTTGCACATTCCATGAGACTATCCTCGTGGGGTAAGTAGCCAACTTGGCAATCTCGGAGGCCCGGCTTGAATGGGGAGTAGTTTGCATCCGAGCGACCCCGAGATAGGCGTGCCTGAAGTGTGTGCCCAACCCATGCCCAAGATGAGCGTGCAGTCCATAGAGCTACATCCTTTGTCTAGGAATGCTCATGACACGGGTCAAGAGACGAGACTGCTAGTCGAGTGGGGGGAATGGGGGGGGGGCCAGTGAAACCGGCCTGTTAACTTCAAAAAGAGCGGTAGACTTTACTTAAAACCTTGATTTAGCTTTCACCCATTATTAGTCGTCTATTCTACCTGTGCCATAATGACACAAGAGAGGGGAATGGGATACAGATGCTAGAATGCATCTGTATGCGAGTCAGACACTAGATTGTCCCCTAAATAGGCGCCCCTTTCGGTATTTCTTTATTCTTTTATAGTTAAGAGGAAGTACAAAGAGTGCTTATAGCACTAAACCTGTATCCCGCAGTTCTTAACCTGTATCCCGTAGTTTCTATCCTGTTTGGAGGAATTTGGGCAGCATAACGGCGCAGAACCCTGCCCAAAACAGTCTGCAAGTATGGAATCCTAAGGAGACCGCTGTCCTTGTCCCGATTCCACCTTTAATTGACCAAAACAGAGCATAACCAGCCTCTGTAATTTCTGGTTATTGACTGGTTTTTCTCTATTTTTAGCTCCCTGTAGCCCCTGCATTGTTCCCTGCACCTTGGGTTAGTTACCCCTTGAATCTGGAAGGATTTAGGGCATCGAAACGGCCCCACACCTGCAAAAATCAGAGTTCTCGGAATCCTCATCTGTATCCAACAATACAACACCTGTTTTGGCTAAATTTTGGCAGCACAACGGCTCCAAAATTGACCCGAAATCAATTCCCTTGTTGGAACTCACTTCCACTGGCATAAACCCTCTGATTCCAACTCAAAAAGAGCAATTACAACTCACTGGAATTTCTGGTTTTTCACTTGTTTTGAGCCCCAACACTTCCCAAAAGTGTTCTCTGACAATTGGGCACTTTCCCAATGCGTCTGTCATCCATATGGCTGCAAAACAGTAAATTTCAGACCGCTGTATTTTCTGGTTAGGACCTGTTTTTGACCTAATTTCAGTTGTCAATTGTCCTTGCACTGTTCCCAATGCCTTGGACTATGTGCCCCTTGATTCTGGCATGATTCCGAGCACAAAAGAGTCCCAAAACAGCCCAAAATCAGCAATAAAACAGTGCTGATTTTTGTGTGTTTACTTGAGAGGTTATCACCCTCTCGTTTCCCTGCTTTGGAGTAGCAGTTAGCTACTCCTGTTCCTGTTCAGGGAGACTCTTGCCTCAGCAATAGAGCATCAAACCACAAGACTGTACATGGTCAATCTGATGAGCCCACTAGAGGGATATAACCATAAAGAATAGGGGAGAGAGAGAGTAGTGAGAGGTGTGCAGGTCATGACATCTTGCACCTCACTGTACATAGAGGGTAAGCCAGCACTCCATTGAAGCTCTCCCACCTGTGACAGCCCTCAAGAACGAGCTTACAGCTGAAAATCACGTTTTTGCCTTCTCTTTAAGTAGTAAACTGGCCTCAGAGTGCCAAGTGTCACTCATTTGTGCATTTTCTCGCTTTAGACCCTCGGGTCTAAAAATATCTCACCTGCAGCCTCTGTTGACTTGGCCACAGAGTAACAAAATGATCCCCATGTCAAACTGCACGTAATGACGCGAAGACATTGCCGTCCAAAAATAGCAGTCCCTAAAATTTAGGAGTTTCTTCCATTACATTCTTCTAGGTCATCTGGCCCTCTTTGTACACTGCAGCCACACCCAGAACTGAAATGTAGCCTATGTAGCAAAGGATTCCGCTTTGGCTGGCCAATGACCCCACTTTGGCTAACCATAGTCCTTGTCCAACCTTAGTGCTCATTAGCCCTCGGGCCTGGACTCTCTCTGAACAGTTCCACACTGGCTATGCAATGCAGGGCAGTTAGATTTCCAGTGGGGTGTTTCCAAAAGGTAAAACAAACGAAATTCCCCAAAGAAAGAGAAAATGAACAAAAATGGAATTGCCGACATACCCCCCTCTTGAAATCTCAAATGTCTTCGTTTGCACCTATGTCGTACATGCTTACAGTCAGCACTCGGGTGTCCGGACACCGTGTCGACACATGTACGACATATACATGCTCACAATCAACACCTCGTTGACACATGTATTGCCTGGGTGTGAACCCTGTCCCAATGACATAGTGGAAGCGTCACACTCCCATTGCTTTGAGTCCATAACTTTCCAATGAAAAAATGGAAGCGTCACATTTTGCCACTGTCTTTTAGTACACGTTGGATCCAGCAACGTTTCGAGCATACCCAAACCGACAGTTTAAGAATGCAGTTACACATGTACTCTTCAATAGAAATAATTGTTGTACCCTTGACAAACTGACAAGAAATACTCACTTCTATAGCACTAAACAAACTTTTGGACATTCCAGAAGAGCAATTGCCAAACTGACAATCTGTACAGCTCTAACATTCATGTGACATGCACTTCATTTGAGCTCACTGTAAGTACCATGTAAATCATTTCTTTCAGAAGCCATTGTTACACTGACAATCCATTTAGCTCTGAATTTCAAGGGGTCAAGGTAGGTTTTAAACCAAGGTTTTAAGTTTCCATACTTTTAGTGACTCTGCAAGTTCACTTTTTTCCATCCACTTGACATCCAGAGGTGAATAGCTTTTGAACTTTACCAAACAGCACCTTGCAACCTTGCCTTTTCTTTTGTTTCTTTATGTGCCAAAATCTGTTCCGGGACCAAGATCTCGTCAAGTTCCTCGACTTCCGGCTGATCTTCAACTGGCATATCTTCTGGCACATCACCCACATAGGGTCTGAGAAGACTCACGTGAAACGCATTGTGAATCTTCCAACTCTCAGGCAATTTCAGCCTTTATGGAATATCACTGATTTGCATACTGAGCATCGAAAACAATCTTTCTCTGCTCTTCATCTTGATCTTTGGAGATTAACCTGTGATCTATCCTTATGCTATCACTTTTATTGGGCTGAATTTTCTTTTTTTGACCCAATTTTGGTAGCATAACTATAGTAGAAACCTTCACAACCAAAAATCCACATATCCAAGTGATTATCCATGCATAATAGAGCACTTTTGCAAACCTGTCCTGGAAATTCAGCACGCTGAATTCTCTGTTTTTAGCTCCTAAAATGATCGAGATCACTTGTATCACTGTCCTCTAGCTTCCCCGAAGCTCTTGGGACAAAAAGGCATCAAATAGGGTCAAAACCCTAAATCTGCAGAAAAATGCAGCAAGCTGTATTTTCTTCTTTCGGGCTCTGTTTTGCGTGCCAATCACACCAATTCGTAGCCTTTGATCTTCTGCATCAGTAGGACTACTTGTCCTTTGATTTATACGAGATTTCTCGCAAGAAATCTTGTTAAATCAATCTTGTACCTGTTTTGAATTAGCCTTTAGCTAATTCGGTACCTGTATGAAATCATTCCAAGTGGAAGGAGTCTGTCCTTGTAACAACAGTGTATTCCACCACTGACTTGCATTTTTTTTCAGAAAAGTGGCAGCTTTCCTGACTTTAAATGCTCCTTCCAACAAATGCTTTGTCAAATTGTTCGAGGAAAAAGAAAACCTTTGTCCTCTCATCAAAGCCATTGAATGTGTCAATGGACTCACTGATCATCTTCTTTGTATGGCTTTAGCTTATCCATTGACTCCAAATTGTCAAAAGAGACAGTTTGCATAATGGGTACACCTGTGGGAGCCATCTGTACTCTCTGGCCAGTAACATGTTGATGTCCAGGTGTCATATTCACTGATGGGATTGAAAAACCAGCCATACCTGAGTTGCCTTGTGACACCCCAAACTGACCTTGTGTGCCCTGAAATCCTGGGTGCAAACATATGCAAACCAATGTTTGCATACATGGGGTTGGGCACCATGCCTTGCATACCCCTAAACACTATTTCTGACATGCCAAAACTGCCTTGAACTTGATGTGCTATTGATGAGGATTGTACGAACTCCATAAATCTTGGATTCTCCATCAATTGCTTGAACATGGTCACAACAGTAACAACCTGCAAAGCTTTCTCTGCTTTGCCTGAACTCTCGCCAATTTCATGTGCAGTTGGAATAGGCTGTCTATCCTTTGAAGAGGAACCCTCTTCCTTGTTGCCATCCATCCTGTATCCAAAGAAAGACTCGTAGCCTTTCTCACCTGTATCCAAACAAAGACTCTCGTAGCCTTTCTCACCTGTAAATCCACTCGATCTACTTTCAAACTCTCTGTGTTTTCAAGGTCATCCCAAAAACTCTCTGTGTCTTTAACCCAAACTGACCAAGGCTCACTTTTTGAGGAAAAAGTGATTTAATCCCGTCGATGGAACCATGAAACCGGCCTGTTAACTTCAAAAAGGGCGGTAGACTTTACTTAAAACCTTGATTTAGCTTTCACCCATTATTAGTCGTCTATTCTACCTGTGCTATAATGACACAAGAGAGGGGAATGGGATACAGATGCTAGAATGCATCTGTATGCGAGTCAGACACTAGATTGGCCCCTAAATAGGGGCCCCTTTCGGTATTTCTTTATTCTTTTACAGTTAAGAGGAAGTACAAAGAGTGCTTATAGCACTAAACCTGTATCCCGCAGTTCTTAACATGTATCCCGTAGTTTCTATCCTGTTTGGAGGAATTTGGGCAGCATAACGGCGTAGAACCCTGCCCAAAACAGTCTGCAAGTAGGGAAACCTAAGGAGACCACTGTCCTTGTCCCGATTCCACCTTTAATTGACCAAAACAGAGCATAACCAGCCTCTGTAATTTTTGGTTATTGACTGGTTTTTCTCTGTTTTCAGCTCCTTGTGGTTCCTGCACTGTTCCCTATACCTTGGGTTAGTTACCCCTTGAATCTGGAAGGATTTAGGGCATCGAAACAGCCCCAAACCTGCAAAAATCAGAGTTCCGAGAATCCTAATCTATATCCAGCAATATAATACCTGTTTTGGCTAAATTTTGGCAGCACAACGGCTCCAAAATTGACCCGAAACCAATTCCTCTGCTGGAACTCACTTCCACTGGCATAAACCCTCTGATTCCAACTCAAAAAGAGCAATTACAGCTCGCTGGAATTTCTTGTTTTTCACTTGTTTTGAGCCCCAACACTTCAAGGAAGTGTTCTCTGACAATTGGGCACTGTTCCCAATGCATCTATCATCCATACGGCTGCAAAACAGTAAATTTCAGACCGCTGTATTTTCTGGTTAGGACCTGTTTTTGACCTAATTTCAGCTGTCAACTGTCCCTGCACTGTTCCCAATGCCTTGGACTACGTGCCCTTTGATTCTGGCATGATTCCAAGCACAAAAGAGTCCCAAAACAGCCCAAAATCAGCAATAAAACAGTGCTGATTTTTGTGTGTTTACTTGAGAGGTTATCACCCTCTCGTTTCCCTGCTTTGGAGTAGCAGTTAGCTACTCCTATTCCTGTTCAGGGAGACTCTTGCCTCAGCAATAGAGCATCAAACCACAAGACTGTACATGGTCAATCTGATGAGCCCACTAGAGGGGCATAACCATAAAGAATAGGGGAGAGAGAGAGCAGTGAGAGGTGTGCAGGTCATGACATCCTGTACCTCACTATACATAGAGGGTAAGCCAACACTCCATTGAAGCTCTCCCACCTGTGACAGCTCTCAAAAACGAGCTCACAGCTGAAAATCACGTTTTTGCCTTCTCTTTAAGTAGTAAACTGGCCTCGGAGTGCCAAGTGTCACTCATTTGTGCATTTTCCCGCTTTAGACCCTCAGGTCTAAAAATATCTCACCTGCAACCTCTGTTGACTTGGCCACAGAGTAACAAAATGATCCCCATGTCAAACTGCACGTAATGACGCGAAGACATTGCCGTCGAAAAAAAGCAGTCCCTAAAATTTAGGAGTTTCTGCCATTACATTCTTCTAGGTCATCTAACCCTCTTTGTACACTGCAGCCACACCCAAATGTAGCCTACGTAGCAAAGGATTCCGCATTGGCTGGCCAATGACCCCACTTTGGCTAACCATAGTCCTTGTCCAACCTTAGTGCTCTTTAGCCCTCAGGCTTGGACTCTCTCTGAACAGTTCCACACTGGCTGTGCAATGCAGGGCAGTTAGATTTCCAGAGGGGTGTTTCCAAAAGGTGAAACAAACGAAATTCCCCAAAGAAAGAGAAAATGAACAAAAATGGAATTGCCACTGGCTGGTGACAGCCAGGAGGAGAGGGAGGGGGGGGGGGGGGATGGAGTCGGTGGGCCAAGGGAGGAGGGGTTGGCGGCGAAGAGGCTGAGGTGGATGGAGTCTCCTCTGGACCATCCTGTTGGAGAGGATCGAAACAGTTCTTTGTAGGAACCCAATGCTGCTGGCCTATCACAAGTCGACCACCAAGGGGGGCTGCGGGGCGTGCCTATCCCGGGCGGCAACGGTCATGCACTTGCTACTAGCCATTAGTCTTTGAGGAGGTGCCAGTTGGTTGCACCCAAGGTCACTGTCTGTTGTGTCTGGCCAACCTTGGTAGGCTCAGTCTGTGCCGTGTGTGGCGCAAGTTAGGGTCTCTTGCAAGGACAGGCCTTCGCAAGATGGCCCATGTAGATGTCTGCATATAAGTCCCAAATACTCCGCGCTTTGGCGGAACCATCCACTCACCCTAGGCAGTAGGACTACCTTCGAAAGAGAGTGAGTGTCCCGAACCAAAACGCAGATTGTAGGTACACTTGTTGCCTTGGCAACGACTTAAGCTTCTCAGGCTGGGGAAACACATTGACATGGGCAAATCCGCTACTCGACAAGAACATGAGAGGTAGGGTCAAAACCAATGTAACAATGTCAGACTTTGTAAATAATTAATTTATTTACAAGGAAATAATTATCTAATAAGTTGTGTGCACATCAATATAGATCTAGCAGATCTGGGGCCTCAGGTGCGTCCAAGTTTGGGCCAGAGCACTTGAGGTAGACCCTAGCAGAAAATACCCTGAAGCCCTAGTGATTGGGAAATCGGGTCTTCAATAAAGGGGTAGATAGTAGCCTCAGATTTCAGGGTCAGACAATTACGCGTGTCAGTGCGAGCACAGGAATGAGATGGGGTCCTTAGAACAACAGTAACTCTTAAGGCCTGAATTATTTTTACGGCCTTAGAATAAGTCAATTAAATTATTTTGAATGGTTTGTGTTGGACAAAATGGTGCGAGCAGGTAATGCTAGAGCAGTGTCGGTACGGCATTGTGCTACGGAGCATCTAACATTTCATTAGTAGCATCTGTGTGTGCAGTTGTGAGTTAATTTACACATTTTATTAATAGCTTAGGGACTTTTAAATGTGAAAGTTGAATGGTTTTATAGTTATTAAGTAAGTGTGTCACTTGGCACACTTACCAATACTAAGTGGCTCTCTCACTCTCACTCTCACCCTCTCTCTTCTTCTAGCGCCCCCTCTTTCTGCTGGCTATTTAGGAGCCCCCTTTTCACAGTGTTGGCAACGCCCCTACCCCCCTTATTGTGAGTATGCTCTACGCATTGGAGCCCTCCACGGAAGCTTGAGAGCAGCCCCTTGCGACATATGTGGTGGCCTCATGCTCCCATTGTCTAGAACAAGGGTTCTCATAGCCATAGCCAACTTTTGGTGAAGTTTCATCGCGAGAAGTTGCAGTAAGTACTCTCTCCGTAGAGTGTGGTGACTGTAAATTCTCTGTTTTCAGCCCTCAATCATCTCTTTTAGGGTGAATTTCAGCAAAGTACACATAGAATCGAGTTCTTCTCTACGTACACTACGCATACACAAAGTTTGATGCGATTCCATCGCGAAAAAGATCTCTATTTCGGCATTGGAAGGTGCTCAAGTAACATTTTCAGGTTATGTGCAGAAAATTACAGCAAGTATGTGTGCGTGCATTTTGCGTGTTTCTCCCTTGTTTTTATTGCAGGAATGATTATGCATAAAGGGACACAGTTAGCGGAAGGTAGACTCTCATTTTTGAGAGCTTCCGTTGAGTTTTGTGGAAGATAGACTCTCGTTTTCGAGAGCTTCCCAAAATCTCATAGCAGAGGAAAAATCCTCTCAGAAATCAGAGAGTAGCTTTCGCATTCTCTTAGTGAGAAGCAGAAAAGAAAGAATAGAGCACGGGCTATTGCCCTGTTCCTGTGCTTGTAAAGATTCTCTCTTAGTAATAAAGATAATCTCTTTATGGGAGGGGGGATAAGCCCATCTTTTGGTCCCCAATGAAGTGTCAAGCTCTCTCTCTCTCTCTCTCTCTCTCTCTCTCTCTCTCTCTCTCTCTCTCTCTCTCGCATTTGAAGTACAATTAAAAGTCAGTTTACGCTTCCGTATTTTTGTGACAACCATGGCGCCACTTTCGCGAAAATGGGCCGTGATTGCTCGAATGGCCAACAGGCTCATCGAAATGACCTTGGTCGCCATCTCAGGAGGCTCAATACTCGATCTGGTAGTAGCCACGCCCAAGGAGGCAGGCCTAGACAAGATCACGCACCTCGCCTCTACAAGATGGGGTGCCGATAGTCTTACAAATGACAGAGGTGGCCTGAAGGCGTTTTGCTGCAAAGCTCGCTTGCTCCATCAACGAGAGAGCAAGTTGGATGGTAGACTTTGCGGTGTCGGGCAAGGGGGCTTTGCTTGAGTCCCTTTGAGAAGAAGAAGCAGAAGCCTCCATTTGTGTCAACACTGCGAAAGGAAGGACAATTGCAGATTTCTCCTCGTTGTCAGGCCACCTTGAGGAAAAGGCCTGAGCAAGCAAGGAGGATGCGAGAAGCAAAGCAAAAACGAAAAGTTTTTGGGCAGCGAGTGGGCAAGTGCCATGGGGAGGCACAAAGCGAAGGTGGAGGAGGGATTGAAGTGGGCGAGAGAGAGAGAGAGAGAGAGAGAGAGAGAGAGAGAGAGAGAGAGAGAGAGAGAGAGAGAGAGAGAGAGAGCGGGCTGCTAGGGAATATGCACGGGGGGTTGGGTTGTGTTACGGGTAAGACGGGGCAGTGAGGGCGAGCAGGTAGAAGGTGTGCAATGGAAGGGGAGGCTGCAGGAGGGTGAAGGAGTCACAGCGAGCCACCCCCCCTCTCTCTCTCTCTCTCTCTCTCTCTCTCTCTCTCTCTCTCTCTCTCTCTGTTCAAGTTGTTTTGAAGTGCTGAATGCCACCCCTTTCTCTATGGCTCCTGGAAGTGTGCCTGTGGCATTGTCTCTCCAACATAGCCAATGCAGCATATTATCTTGTCAGCCTAGCCCTAGCTGTTGATCCCATAGTGAATACATAAGAAGTGACCACCACCTCACCGCGTGCAAGATTGAATGTAGCATGGTTTCCGCCTTGTTTTGAGGTGTGAAAGATCATGACCTTGGTCTTCCCAAGGTTGACTGTGAGGCCTCTTTGTGTACAAAAGTCATCTAATGCATGCAACTGCTGCTGTAGTCCTCTTGGAGACTCAGAAACCATATATCATCAGCTTACAACACAATATGGACTGAAGTACCTTCCAAGTTGATTCCGCCGCCTTTACCATTTGTAATGAAGGCGGCTATCTCATCTATGTATAATTCAAACAATTTGGGAGAGAGTGGGCATATTGCTTACGATCAATATTGCTAGCAATGATCTTTGACATACCTCTTGGGCATCGAACTCTCTCAAATATCTGCGGTCGGAGCTGCCGTGCAGTCTCTCAAACTGTTTCCTGAGTGTATGGATTAGCTCCAACCAGATGTCACGTACAATCTTCGTCGGTGGGACGAGACGAGCCTCAAAGACCGGGCTCTCTAAATGAACCATAGTGTCACGTTGCAAATGAGTTCCTAACAACACTTTCTATCTTTGCTCCACTCTTGAGGCACAAGCTCTGTGGGGGGCTGGAGGGTAGCCGGCGGCCGGCCTCCTTGTATCACAATCATCCGGTTGACTGAAGCCATCTCAAAACAAGGTGTTGACCCCGTGAGGGTGGACCAAGCTGTAGCACCCCACGTGTAATGGTTAGTTGTCGAAAGTGCGGGAGGAATCGAAGCCAAACCTGTTGTGCCATGGGGCTGTCCCACTGACAGTGATGTTGTGTCTCAGGGGGATGGTCACAAGCGGTACACACCCCAGAGTGGTCATTGTGCACCAACCAACTCCCCACTGCAATAGTTAGATGGGCAACTAGCCACTAGAACATAATGGCTCTCCTCGGCGGTATGTTGTCCCATATGCGTCCCCAAAAATGTGCGAAGAACTCGGACGTGAGACCCTCCTCCTGCTAGTGATCCGCTACAGCAGGACGAGCCTCTCTAGTATGCTGACGTCCCAGTCGTGCTGAGTACTCAAAGAAGGGGGGTTTTGTTATAGACTTGGACACTCCAAGCCAAAGATCTAAAGCAACACAGGTGAGAGAAAGTGGAAACAACTGAATATACTTGAGAATAGAGAGAGAGAAAGGAAGAAAGAAAGAAAGATATATTAACGTTTCGAAAGAGCCAAAATGGCCCATGAGACAAGAAACTATACATCTGGTAATACATCTCTCGTCTACTGAAACAGAAAAAAAGGATCTACTCAACATCATAGTGATGTTTAAGTCTACAAAGCTAAAACCAAGCTAAAACTGAGAATATGTACAAATACATGATTGATCCCACCCAAATCTGACCATCAACTCTCTATCTCCCTGTCCTCTATCCCAGGATATCGCAGATGGGTAGATCCAGTATAGAGAGGCCGCTGAAAGGTGGCACTCGTCTCCGATGTCGAGCGATGATGGCTCTGATTTGGTGCAAATGGCAGGGTCTGGGTCGAGGACCGGGTGGTCGAGGACGGCGAGTACGACCCTGTGCAGTGGCCTCATCAAGACGGACTCCTCTAGGCCTCGATGGACGTGGTCCTGGGGGTGTGGCTGTATCCATAGATGGAGTCTGTGTCCCAAGGTCCTCTCCCTCTCTACTGAAGAAGTCACGCATAGTGCGCTGTCGATCTGCTGGTGGAGAACGACCCTGTGCAGTGGCCTGATCAAGACGGACTCCTCTAGGCCTCGATGGACGTGGTCTTGGTAGCGTGCCCGGATGCATTGTCCCCAAAGACTGGTGCACGGTACACACCCCAGAGTGGCCATTGTGCACCAACCAACTCCCAACTGCAATAGCTAGATGGGCAACTAGCCACTAGAACATAGTGGCTCTCCTCGATGGTATGTTGTCCCATAGATGTCCCCAAAAATGTGCGAAGAACTCGGACGTGAGACCCTCCTCTTGCTAGTGATCCACTACAGCAGGACGAGCCTTTCTAGTATGTGACGTCCCAGTCGTGCTGAGTACTCAAAGAAGGGCAGTTTTGTTATAGACTTGGACACTCCAAGCCAAAGATCTAAAGCAACACAGGTGAGAGAAAGTGGAAACAACTGAACATACTTGAGAATAGAGAGAGAGAGAGAGAGAGAGAGAGAGAGAGAGAGATGATACAGCACGGCGGTGTGCCCAGATGCATTGTCCCCAAAGACTGGCACCCCTTCTCAGTATTTCTTTATTAATATGCTTCAGAAAGTACAAGTTCCGAGGATCCTCTCTCTGCCAGGGCCTCATCTCTTGGGCAGTTTTGCTGGGATCATTGCCAAAGAGCGGACCCTCGGACCTTGTACTTTCTGAAGCATAATAATAAAGAAATACCGAGAAGGGGCACCAATCTTCGGGGCCAGTGCATAAGGGTGTAGAACTACGTCGTGTCGTGTCGTCTCTCTCTTTTATTCTCAGTTCTGCTCAGTTGTTTCCAGTCTCTCTCACGTGTGTTGCTTTTGATCTTTGGCTTGGAGTGTCCAAGTCTATTACAGTCCCCAGGTGATCGGCTGAAGCAAAAGGATCCCGCTAAAAGCCCCCACTACACTCGCACCAGAGGGCGGCACTCCCAAGCCCATAACCGCCAATTTCCTGACTCAAGAGTTGACAGGTCAGGGTCTATCACACAAGTCCTGCCACTGATGCCCACAACTAGGATCCGCTAAAAACAATACTCGGCCACCTCTGATGCCTTAGTAGTGACTTTATAGAGGCCACTCTCTCTCTAAACCTCAAAGAACGTGTAGAAAGTTGTGTCTGAGCAAGCCCTAATGATGGCAATGAGGACCTCCAATCGAGTGAAAGCCCCCATCTAGTAGGGAACCGCCGGCCGAAGAGGGTTGTGCCACTCTACTGGTATAGCCTCTACAATATCCTGACACATGCTTTGCACCGCCCTCATGTCTCGCAGCTGAAGGCTCCGAGTCTCCTCAAGAAGTGTTGTAAACTGCAACCAATCACCAAAAGTACGAGCTGGACCCTCTGCCATGGGCCCCAATTGACGTGAGGTCGGCTACCAACCATGTGACCTTGCTGTGTGGTGATCAAGCGATTCCATGTAAGTGGCTGCCAATGCATGTGGGCTGGTGCTGCTCAAGGCCACTCCGCAGCGGCTCCCAAGACGGAAGTAGGCTCACAGTAAGACGGTCCTCCCATCTCCTACTCATGCCGACTCTGCGCAACTCTGTGAAAATCTAGTGAGTGGAAGGGCTCCATGTACCGCCCGTCTGTGCGACCCGGCCAAGAATCCGGTGAAGCAGTAGCTCCTCCCAGGGTTTCTCCTTCGGAAGGAGACCTCTGACAATGAGCTTCCCAAGGAGGGCTCTACTCTGCCGTGCTGGGTCGATGATCCCCAACCCTCCCTGAGAGCAAGGTAAATTAATGACCTGCCATGAAACTTTGGCCCGAGCAAAGTTTCTTGGTCCGAGCAGACTATGTGTCTTGCCCTGAGCACAAAAAGAGTTCCTGATCAACCTCTCCAACTCGATGCAAGAACTCGAGAAGATTTAGCGAGATGTGATGTACCACAATTCTTCTCCATGATGGAGAACCTGCAAAAAAGCACAAACACAAAAGCGACAACCCGTAGAGCGTATTCACAAGCTTTATCTGTCACTCCAAGTACGGAAAAGTGACCTTCGCACGATGTCTTCACGTGAGCACTTGCAGATTCTCGGCAGTATGAACTCCTTGTGCTAGCGTTGGCAGAACTTGGTGAAGAGGGAACGCTGGGATTGCTTATATAGGCTCCAAGCCGCAGCAGGAATAGCCGGTGAGAGTTGTTACAGGCTTGGACACTCCAAGTGAGAAATCAATAGCAACGATAGAAACTCCTTCCTTGGGAAGCTCCTATAGGGGAGTGCCCTGAGAGCCTCGTGAAGCTCGTCTGGCTGGAGTGGGCTCTGAAGACTTTACCGCATCTCCTCAGTGACTAAGCGAGGCACTTGTGCCCATACCTGCTCTTTGCATGCATCCCTGCCCTCTGAAAGTGGCTCGGCTGAGAGCAACTCGCGGTAGAAATCAGTAGCAACGATACGCATATCATCAGGCTTTGTGGCAATAGTCCCATCCGGTCTCCTCGACTGGCGAACGCTGGTATGTGCATGACGAGGACCCATCATCTCAAAAAACTCTCTTGTAACTCTGTCTCCCACCTAGGTTCACTGAGATCCCTTACGATGGAAGGCACGATGGAAGGCAAACTCGTGGCACCGCTCCTCAATGGTAAAAAGCTTTTGTTGAGCCTGTTGCATCTGATCCTCCATCATACCTGGGTGACACTCGTCTATCCTCTGTAAAGAAGCTATGCCCCATTGAAGCCACTTCTCCTTCTCTTGGGCTGCAACCAAGCAGGCTACCAACTTCTGGTTGAAGAAACGACTAAGCTCCACAAAGGCCAATGGCGCCTTGAGCAGCAGGGTCAGCGGGTGTGTCCCTACTCGCTGTCCAAAGCGCCACGACCTGCTCTTTGACCTTTGTCAACAAAATTCTCTTTGGGATGCGTAGCACGAGACTGCCACTTCATTGTCTATCTGTCAAAGTAGGATCACTGGCGCATAATCTGAAAAAATTGTCCCTGCCAAGATGCATGGTGAACCGCCCATGTCGCAGATGTGATCACTAGCGTAGAAATGATCTATCCTGGATAGATTCACCCCACCTACTTCACGGTCAGATCGAGAGAAAGAGAGGTTGTTTGGAGGCCGCACAAAGCCTACATGCTACCATACATCCGAAATCCTCATAGTAATACATAGGAGCTCCCAAGTAGCCAACTCAACTCCGCGCACAATAATATGGTTGCCCCTAATCCTATGCGAAGGGTCCTCAAGCGTGTTGAAGTCTCCCCCCCCAATGCACCATTGCTCCGCATGAGGCCATGACTCCACAATATGGGACCAAAACTCAGCCCGTGCACTCACATGGATAGCACATAAGACGTTCAAAAAGCCCACAAGACTACCTTAAATGTGCATACTAACCCACTGGGCCCTGCATGGCACAATAATATCTGTGTCCACAATGGCCTGCTGCCATGAGTCTGCAATAGTCATACATGCACCTCCTTGAATGCCTCTAGGCCCTAAAGCAACTAACCAAAATGTCTCATAGTGATCACGCAAGATCTATCCACAACGCCAAATACGGCTCTCAAAAAGGTGATGCTCCTGAAGCATATCTATCGTGTCGTCCACAAGGCATCTCTCTATAGCTCCTATCTCAATCTACCCCTCTAGCGTACAAACCGGGGTCAATGAGAGATAACCAATGTTGCCGTAGCAGCCAATCTAGCAATCTTCGAGGCCGGCTTGGATGGGTAGTAGTTTGCATCCAAATGACCCCGAGAAAGGTGGAGCTTGTCCAACTCAGGCCCAAGGTGAGCGTGCAGTCCGTATAGCTACATCCTCTGTCCAAGAATCCTCATGTGCGTACACATAGCAAGGCGCACTCTGGGTGTCCGCAAAGAAGTATATAGCAATGTGTCTACAACAAGGTGCATCAGGCGGCATCACAGAAAACATGGCCATCGTCCATTGGGTCTATATCAAATCTCACTCCCATGTCCCTTGTGTGTCCCCTGTGTGGTGAGAGAACTCAAGGGCTTGGACATTGAGCCAATCTAGTACACTATGCATAGTCCACTCTGTGTGATTTTTGCCACACAAAGAAACCAACCATTGTGTCCAAGGCATCTACAGCTTTGGCTACCAGAAAAAGAACATGAACTCTGAAGCAAGCTGCTTCAGAGGTCAGGGAGATGGGTCGCCAAGAAAGCGTGTAAAGCCGTAGTCGAAATATCCCATCACCGACGAATGTCAAAATCAGTCAACCCTCGCAGGACTATTGCAAAAGAGGAAGCGCACACCGAAAGTGGTGTCCTCAGGTAGGACTGTTTCTCCCAAGCTAATCGGCTCGTAGCAAAAGCAGTGCCAAGAGATCTCTGAGTTGTTTAGGAATGCCTTGTCCCTTGGGCCGATGACAGGGTATGCGAGGGGCCAGGAGACGAGGCTACAGGTCTAGTGGGGCAAATGGGAGGGGCAGGAGGAGGAGGTGGAGGGGGGAGGGGGGGTTTAGTAGAGACGGCGGGTGGAGGAGGAGAGGGAGCTGGCGGTGGCGAGGCTGAGGTGGAAGGAGTCTCCAACTGACGAGCCATAACTTTCGACTAACACCACACAATACCTGCTACATCCCAGAACTTGGTCAAGGCCCAAAAAATGCCTGGTGGTCTGATTCCCCATGCCGTCAGGTGGGCACAGATCTGACCCCCGGCAAACTTTCAAATGACCGTATCCTGCAATCCAGAGCTTCGATTCGCAATCCGAAAGGATCGGCATGGCCCATAACTTGAGCTTTACACATCTATCTGCTGACATCCGCCCTGGCCACCTGTCCCCAGCTGCCCTGTCTGTTGGGGATCTCAAGATGGCCCATCTATCTACATATGAAGCACTTCAGGAGTCCCAAGTACTCCACGCTTTGGCGGATCCATCCACCTCTCACTCTAGGCAGCAAGACTACTTCCAAGAGAGAGTGGGTGTCACAAACCTAAACGCAGACTGTAGATATGCCTACTACCTTGGCAACAATTCAAGCTGCCGTGCACAGTGTCTCCAAAATGGTCCCAATCTCAGAGCGGATCATAGTAGCGGGAGGTACTCTCTCCTTAGGCCGAGGAAGCAAACCGAGATGGGTAGGTCTGCTTCCTCGACAAGAACATCAGAGGCAGGGCCAAAACCATGGTGCCACGGTCAAAATGGGCCGCCCTAGCTACTTGGATGGCCAGCGGACTCATCGAAATGACCTTGGTTGCTATCTTGGGAGTCTCAAACTCGATCTAGTAGTAGGTGCGCGTGGGGACCTGTACGTTGATGATCTTTCCCACCTTTGAAAGAAGGAAGGCCTGAAGGAGGTCACGCACCTCGCCTCTGTCAGGTCGGGTGTCAATAATTTTGCAAATGATAGAGGTGGTGTGGAGGCGCTCCACCTCTACTGCAAGGCTCGCTTACTCCATTAGCGAACAACAAGTCAGATGGTAGGCTCTGCGGGGTCGGGCGAGGGGGCTGCTTCTGAGCGTCACAGAAGATAGAATCGTAAACTAACTTTTAAATGAAATTTATATACTCAAGAGAACTAAGAAGTGAAAGAAAAGCTTGACACATCATTGGGGACCAAAAGATGGGTTGGTCCCCCCCCCCCATAAAGAGAATATCTTTTTTACTAAGGGAGAATCTTCACAATCACAGGAACAGGGCAAACGCCTGTCCTCAATTCTTTCTTGTTCTTTTTCTGCTTCTGGTTGAGAGTGAGAGAAAACTACTTTCTAATTGCTAAGAGGATTTTTCCATCTTCTGTGAGATTTTGGAAGCTCTCATAAATGAGAGTCTATCTTCCACAAACCTCCTCCGAAGCTCTCAAAGAAGAGAGTCTAACTGGTCCCCTTCATACCTAATCATTCCTGCAATGATCACAAGGAAGAAGCACGTAGAACGCACACATTCTCTTGCTGTAATTTTCTGCACATAACCTGAAATTCTTACTTGTGCACGTTCTAATGCCGAAATGGAGGCGTTTTTCAAGATGGAATTGCACCAAACTTTGTGTACGTGTAGGATAAGTAGAGAAAACCGAGATTCTATGAGTACTCCATTGAAAATCGTCCTAATTGAGATGATTAGTGGCTGAAAACAGAGAATTTGCAGCCGCTACACGAAATGAGCGTCTGGTGCAACTTCTCGTGACAAAACTTCTCAAGAAGGTGGCTATGGATGTGAGAGACCTTGTTCTAGACAATGGAAAAAGAGCTTCCACATATGTCACAAGGGGCTTCTCTCAAGCCTAATAAAGAGCTCCATCGCGTAGAGCATGCTCACATTAGGGGGGTTAGGAGCATTGCCAACCTCCCAAGAGGGAGGGGTGATGTACTTAAATAGACAGGAGCAAGAGGAGGGGGCGCTAGGAGATGAGGGAGGGTAAGAGAGAGCTTGCATGGGTAAGTGTGCCACTTGGCACACTTACTTTAGAACTTTAAAACCCTTTAACTTTTAAGTTTTAAAAGTTCACAAGTCACTTTTAAAAAATGTGCAACTAACTCCCAAATGTTAACATTTATTCTACCCATGAGAACATTCTACTTTCAAGCTTCGCTTCTTCTGTCAATTTTAAGATTGTGAATGTCTCCCCTCTCAGGAGAGGCTTCTTCAGGGTGCAGTTTGAGTCTGAAAGTCAAGCCATGGAGGTCTTAGCACAGGGCCCTGTGGACTTTCATTTTGCCATAGGCTTTCTTGCCAGATGGACACAGGGAATGGATCTAAATGGACTTGTAGGTGGAACTGCAATTACAACTAGATTCCCAGGACTTCTTCCAGAATTTGCTCTGCATGTTAATGAAATTGGGAGATGTATGGGTTTTGTGGTTGGAGATGCTATGATTCCTGATGATGAGGATCGCACAATCTCCATTAGGATGGTGCTCTTCCCATCCTTGGCGAAGAACCCTCCGCAATTTATTTCGCTCCTGACCATTCATGGGGGAGAAATTTTACAGAGGGTTTTCTTCATTGGTCTTCTTGGTCACTGCTTTGTTTGTGGCAGAAAAGGCCATGTTGCTGCAAATTGTACTCGACGCAGGATTTCTCCTGATCAAAGGAAGCAAGCTTCAAAACAAGAGGCACTTCATGCGAATGGGGGATTGGAAGATCATTTGGTATGGAGAAGAAGTGAAGCAGAGAAAGCTAGGAGGAAGGAACGGAAGAAAAGAAGACAACGAGCTAGGAGGACAAAGGCTACAAAGCTTGTGTATAGAAGAAGAGAAAATGTTTCTCCTCTCTCCTCGGATACTACTTCTTCACCAGCTCTTCATGATCCGCCAGTTGATTCTCAAGGCAATGATTTGGATATCAGCAGCAGTTATGAAGGCATAAATTCAGCTTATGAGCGGCATTTTCCTTCTTTGGTAGAAAGTGCTAAGAAGTCTGCTGAGTCTTTGAAGACGCCTAGGAGGTCTTCAAGACTTAACCCCCATATCTAGCCTTGATTTGAGGCAATCTTGTATCTTAGATTGCCCTAGGATTTTATCTTTTGGTGATACCATTTATGGTGTTCTCTATGTATTATTCTGATGTAATTCTACCTTGGGGTCCGTGCCCTTGAGGTGATTTTAATAGAAAGATTTTCTCTTTTGGGAAAAAATTAAAAAAAAAATTTAGTAAATAAATTAATTATTTACAAGACTAACATTGTTACATTGAGCCCCGCTGAGATGAAGCAGAGACCTCCATCTGCGACTGCTATTGCAAGAAGGCGAAGAAGAGGGAAATCTACTTGATTCAAGAACTCCTTAGCTGGGAGGCCCGAGCAAGCAACAAGAGGGGAAACAGAAAAAAAAGAAAAAACGGGGGAAAGGGTGGGGCGGGGGCACAGCAGGAGCAGAGAGGTGTGTGCAGGGAAGGAGGCGAAGGGGGCAGCAGCAGTGAGCTCTAACTCGGATTGTCCACTTACATTAATTTTCATTGTGTTTGTTAAGACAGTTTAAGCATCTTGATGACACTAGTCGTGGTCTTTAGTCGGACAACACTTGAACACCCAAGAGCATATGTGCTTTTTCCCCATACACGCACATGCGAATTCTTTTTTTGTATGTCAAGCGTTTCTTATGGGATGATACACGTGCACTTAAGTATTTTTCATGCTTCAATGGTACTGCTGTCATTTGGAGGTCTACATCCATGTATAGGCAATAATAGGAGCATCATATATTGTGCATAACTTTGGTTCTTCTTTGTTGATTTGGATCATAAATTGTGCATGACTTTGGTTGCTATCTATTTCGGCAGAAAACATTACTTTGATTAAACTGATTGGGCTTGCGACGGTTTTACAGGTGTATGTTCCCGAAGCTAGTTGTTTATCCACAACGATTGCTTACAGTATGCAATCAGAAAACAGCAGCTTTGTCAAAAGAGAGAAGTGTGTTTCAGATGGAACACACAATGCTGAGCTTAACTTGCAGATGTCCTGGCTTGACAACGGAGATGAAGTCTTGAAAAAACTAGACAGTTTAGATAGGTGGATGCAGAGAGAGCTCCCTGTCGAGAATAAAACAAGCCCTCTAGCACCATCACCCAATTCTTCTTCTGTCCTAGGGTCTCCAATGTACGAGGACAAAACTTCTCTACAAGACCGAGCTCAACCTAGATTGCAATCTCCACTAACTGAGGAGATGACTCCGTCTTTCAAGCAACAGCTGTTTTTTGAGATAACAGATTACTCACCAACCTGGAGCTTTGCATCAGAAGCTGCTAAGGTATTCTTTTTGCCCTAATATCCCATGGGCAAAACTTGCATAACAATATTGACCTTGCACCTCTACTGCAGGTGATTATAACAGGCCATTTTAATGGGGATGTGACGGATTTTGATAAGATAGACTGGTACTGCATTTATGGTGACAAAGAAGTTCGCGCAGAGGTGGTTCAATTAGGTGTCCTTAGATTTGTGACACCTAAGAATGTCGCTCCAGGCAAAATCTCATTTCACATTACTGATGGCACCAAGCAACCTTGCAGTGATGTTATACCTTTTGAGCTGAAAGAGGATATACAGACTCAAAAGCAATCAACTGATGCAGGGTTGGACAAAGCCTATGAAGATACAAGGCTACAATGCAAATTGGCACACTTACTGCTAGACAGTATTGATCATAGCAAAACGAAACCTCAGAAAGAACTTGCATCCATGCCTTCAGAAGCCATACATCTCACAGATGCCGTAGAGCAAGAATGGGTTCATCTTGATAATTTATTGGACAAGCGGTCTATTGATGTGCCTGAGGTCAAAGACCTACTTCTGCAACTAATTCTTAAGAGCATGATGATCGACTTAATAGTTAAAAGACCTTCATCAGACAGAAAAAGCTGGCGATGTTTCAATTCTTCAGGACAAAATGCCCTGCATTTAGCATCTGCTCTCGGTTATGAGTGGGTGTTGAACATTCTAAAGGTCTCTGGAATGAGCATTGATTTCCGAGACAAGCAGGGCTGGACTGCTCTACACTGGGCTGCATATTATGGAAGGTAAAATCTTTATACCAAATTGGTAATGAGATATGGAATCCTTCTTATTCATTGCATCACTTCTAGTGCAAAAGAAAATCTTGTTCTCCTTTGTAGCCTCTTGGAATTCCATTTTCATGTTTCCATCGTGTTTGTGCAGCTTCTCTGCCAGAATATAATATCTATGCAGTCATCGTCGTGACAGAGAGAGCTAAGTGTATGGTGCTTGTATTTTGTAGTAGAGTGCATGCAGAGCAGCCATAGGGGGCAATCTCCTTCTCATCAGCACTGTTTAGTTTAGGACTGTGGATAGACCAACTCGATCAAAGAAGACTTGATCACCTCATGACCCCTTTCAGAGATGGAAAGATGAAGTGTAGGAGTTATGGATATTCGTAGGCATCGTATACTTCATAGTAGGTTTAAACTTCCACACCGATGACTTGACGGCTTTGTGTAGTGAATGTGTATTGTGGTTGGGCATGCTTGTATACTATGTGTTTTTGTTGTTACAATATGTTTATGTTCTTCTAAATTTAGGATCTTTGTATCAAACCTTCTGGATGCAGAGAAAGCATGGTAGCAGCTTTGCTTGTAGCAGGTGCAAGGCCAGGAACAATTTCTGATCCGACACCTGAAAACAAGGCAGGATGTACTCCAGCAGATGTTGCTGCATCTGCGGGTCATGATGGTCTGGCTGGTTACTTGTCTGAACAGGATTTGGTATCTCATCTCAGAACTTTAACGCTTGCTGAGACGGATCGGGACAAAGAGTCTGCAAATGATGAAGGACATCGGGTTGTTGAATACTTAAGGAGGAGTATGAGTTTACGAAGGAGCATAAAAACAGTTGAGGATGAGCTTGCACTGGAGGATTCCCTATCAGCCATAGGCAATGCAACCATCTCTTCAGCAAGGATACATGCAGCTTTCAAAGAGTATTTTATGAGGGAGCGCTTGCATGCTATTGAAGAGGAAGACGAATATGGTATTTCAGTGGAAGAACAAATAGCTGTTCAGAAAATTCAGAGAGCTTACAGAAATCATCGTGAACGGAAGAAGAAGGAAAGTGCAGCCTTGCAGATTCAGAATCGATTTCGTGTTTGGAAAACTAGGAAAAATTACCTCAGCTTGCGGCAGAATGTCATCAAAATCCAGGTAGACTTGCAGCTTGCTGGACTTCTTAAGCCAGAAGTTGATTTATACTTTCATAATTATTACTCTATTGGCATTTTGAAGCGTTTTATCAAGATTAAGGTTGAAGAATCATGTAATCCATAAGGAATCTATTTGTGTTTGCTTCCTTCTTTAATTTGTCTCTAGGTATGTACTGAGCATCAGGTCTGTCTACCATTATCTAGCACCTACATGATTTATGCAGAATTGTTCTTCATTCTTCCTTTTAGAAATGATTCTTCAACCTTAATCTCAATTCGAAGCATTTTATTGAGATTAAGGTTGAAGAATCATGTAATCCATAAGGAATCTATTTGTGATTGCTACCTTCTTTATTTTGTCTCTAGGTATGTACTGAGCATCATGTCTGTCTACTATTATCTAGCACCACATGACGTATGCAGAATTGTTCTTCATTCTTCTCCTTTTAAAAGAAGCATTTTATTGAGATTAAGGTTGAAGAATCATGTAATCCATTAAGGAATCTATTTGTGTTTGCTACCTTCTTTAATTTGTCTCTAGGTATATACTGAGCATCATGTCTGTCTACTATTATCTAGCACCTACATGACTTATGCAGAATTCTTCTTCATTATTCGCCTTTTAAAAGAAGCATTTTATTGAGATTAAGGTTGAAGAATCATGTAATTTATAAGGAATCTATTTGTGTTTGCTACCTTCTTTAATTTGTCTCTAGGTATGTACTGAGCATCATGTCTATCTACTATAATCTAGCACCTACATGACTTATGCAGAATTGCTCTTCATTCTTCCCCTTTTAAAAGAAGCATTTTATTAAGATTAAGGTTGAAGAATCATGTAATCCATAAGGAATCTACCTGTGTTTGCTACCTTCTTTAATTTGTCTCTAGGTATGTACTGAGAATCATGTCTGTCTACTATTATCTAGCACCTACATGACTTATGCAGAATTGTTCTTCATTCTTCCCTTTTAAAAATGATTCTGAAAAGTCTTTTCCCTTTGTTAGGCATACTACCGAATGCACAGGGCGCGAAAGCACTACCACAAGATTATCTGGTCGGTTGGAGTCCTGGAAAAAGCAATATTGCGATGGAGGCAAAGGCGTAAAGGGCTTCGAGGCTACCAGCCAGAAGTACCCGTCAGTGTTGAAAGCAAAGATGGCAGTGATTTTCTTCAAATTGGCAGAAAGCAAGCTGAGGATGCCCTGGATAGAGCAGTGCTTTTGGTTCAATCCATGGTTAGGTCAAAGCTTGCAAGACAGCAGTATAGGCGAATGAAAGAGATCTTTGACCAGACTAAGGTATGTCTGTCTGACTAACAACTTAGTGGACTAAAATGTTGATAGACAAACCACGATATGTATCCTGGGCTGGCAAGAAGTAATCTGCCAGTATCCTATTCAATGGTCATTCATGATATTGAATCAGAGTTTTCCTTATTCTAGTGTGACCTCCTTTGTGAGTTATTTTTCACGTCCTATTGTTTTCGCTTTTACTTGTCATTGTGTTTGTCGCATTTGCTTCAAATTGTGGCAATTCCCTTTACTTCTCTGTCATCCTTGTTTTCTCATGTAGACCTTAAATTTCTTGTTTTCTAGTCTTTCTTTTGTGTAGCATTCTCATCAAATCTGTTGCCTTCCATGTTTCCAGGCTAGCTCGTCTGGTTTGCAATCAATCGATCAAGTTATGAGGGAAGGGGATGGAGGATGATCAAGCAAGCCTTCTGGTTTGAACTTTGTATAGCATCCAAGTGGTTTGTTTGATATGTCACAAAAGCAGCAAAGAAGTATTTGGTTCTGCTGTCAGCATTTTGGCACTGCTGAATGAAGACGTACAACAAAGGAGTTCCTACAGTGTGTTTTGCTTCAGAGCCCAGGACACAACCTTTCAAAGAAAGGTTTTGCACTGTGTGATCACCCATACAATGGTGGTGTCATAAGTTCATTTGGCAGCTAAAAGTGGGGTGTCAATCAAGATGGTGAAATCATGCCGGCTAACTTGGAGGAAAATGTCGCTGTAGTTCTGGTGGCATAAACATGGTGGTGAGGGAAATCTGATTGGAGACAGACGGCAGTTAGTCAAAATGTGCTGGTTTTGTATCATGCAAGTTGTCTGTATTTGTCAATCATTGTATACTATGTTTTCCAAGGGCACAATTTGTACGTTTCACTTGTGTGTGTATGTGTGGGTGGGGTTATCATTTACTATCCAAGCCTTTATCAACCTTTAATCTAAAACATGACAATGTAAGAACACAAATAAATGAAAATATTGAGTATCAGATCATGGAATTATTTTTAACAATGGATCAGGGTTAGCAAGATCAGGGTAATTGGAGTGGGTAATTGGGCTCTGTCTGCCACCCTTTATAAAAAAATCACTCAGTTACAACTGAGTCTCATTTTCACAACTTGGAGTACATCGCACAACTCGAATATTTTAAAGAAGTGATCACTTTAGAATGAAAACCTAATAAGTCATGAATCTTAAGTATGATCACAAAGCTCATTTTAAGAGAACATTGCAGATTTTGAGTAAGCACAAAACTTCTTCTCATGGTAAGCAAATTCAGAGGGGAATACAAAGTCCTATACACTCTAGTTTATCCAAAGTACGACTCAAGGCTATCGTTAAACAACTCTCCAATAAAAGTGAGCAAAAGTATCCATAGCCGTAAGTTAAGGTCTGAACCAAATAGAGATGATTGTGATAGTGAAAGTCACTAAACCAAAGCCAAATTTTTGCACAAGAACTACCTTCAGATGGCAACATAGAATAGGTGAGGGTGGCCTAAAGAATGAACTTTCAAGGCACACTAATAGTTTATCACAATTGAGTCTGTAATCAAAAGCTCAAGGCATTTGGAAATGATGTCGTTGGAGAATCATAACACCAGTAAACATCTAGGCTAGGGTGTCGGCATTGGAAGGAATAGGACCAAGGTAGCAAGGTGTGCATATAAGAGAGTGGAGAACTAGTCCTAACTAATCTCAATAAAAGGCGCACATAGCACTAAACCTGGTCGCTTGGAAGTAGTTAACCAAGTTAACCAATAAGGAGCTGTATGGCTTTAAATGTGGAATAGCCATTTATGCATGCCATACTATAGAAGCCTCTTACAAGGGTATTATGTGTTCTTGTAAGCAGTGGAGAGCGTGCTCGACAAGTCAACAGCTACCAAAATATTCATTGTGATGAACAACAAAAATTGCACAAATTCAGTATGAGTATAACATCCTACTTGTATTGTAGAAGACATCTCCATTACTAATTATCCAATAAGTTGGGTGCATGATTGGAGTAAGGGTATTCTTTTGGAGGATGGGAAGTAATGTATATAAAGGAGAGGGAAAACGTAGCTAAGGAAGGAGAGAACATGTATAGTGATTCATATGCCTTGTGTGAGCTAGAATAGTGAAGTTAGTAAAACTAATAATAGACTATTAGCCATATATTGAAAGGGAGAATTGGAGTACAAGAGGGTTGCATTTAATGATGGACAACTCCCGAGGGTAAGAGAATTTAAACTTACTTACAAAATAGGATTTACAATAAAGAAAAATGCTACTCATACAAATTGTGTGTGGTTGGTTTAAATAGATTACTTAAAGCACAAAAGAACAACATGTTCAAAAGATAGCTAGTCCCAAACAGCAGAACAGTATTTGTACAAAGTTATTTTTGCATTTGAATCTTTTCTATACAATTTAGAGTATCTCAACAGTGTTTCTTTCACAATTTGACTTCATCATTTTTCTTATCTCTTGAAGGTTTATAATCCATAAGAAATCCAAGTTTTATGAGAAGGTCAGACGAAGTAAGTATTGGTTAAGGTTAGAGAACGACATCCATATGTACACATACATGTGTGTGTGTGTGTGTGTGTGTGTGTGTGTGTGTGTGTGTGTGTGTGTGCGCGCGCGCGCGCATGCCCTTTCTCAAGCAACATACTCAATGAAGTAGTAGGCCCATTAAGTATGGCCCCTGTTCCTTATCCATGTGATAAGTATATAAGTAAAGCCCGTCATTAAGCTAGTGGTTGTCTTTAAAAACAACCTTAGTGAGTGTTTCCCTTAGTGTCTCCAAAAACTTGTGTAAGAACCATTGTGTTCCAATAGAAGTTTTAAGGCCTTCCGAGACAGTATTGAACAATGTTTCTATGAACATTGTACTCCACTAGGAGTTTTAAGGCTTGTGAACCAATGCTAGACCATGTTTCTATGAGCATTTTGCTCTAGTAGGTTGTCCATATAAATGTAGAGAACAGTATTTGCATTAAATAAATTATGTATTCGAATCATGTTTTTGCACAATTTAGTTAAAATGAGGAATCACTCCCATTATCATATAAGTCAAAACAAGAAGTGAGTTTGTAGATGAACTAGGTCTTCATTGTCAAGGTCGAGTGCTGCAACAAACCTTTAAGCAAGGATAGTACTCTCACCTCCGTCATATAAAGACCAAAATATATTTTTTTTAATATATATACGTAGCACAAGTGTCAAAGAGCCTATCATTTGTTATATATGTCTAAACTAAAAAATCATTAGAAGTCTTGTATAATACAAACTTAAGTACTTTGGAATTTAACTAGAAAGTTTTTGTCAAAATAATGCGTTTTGAACACACATCCTTAGAGTATCCAAAGAGTGTTTCCTTCATAGTCTAAGTTCATCGTTTTCCTTATCTATTAAAGGTTTATGAGCCAAAGACCCACAAGAAGTTTGAGCTTTATGAGAAGGTCAGATGAGTTAAGTATTAGAATGACAACTATATGTACAAGTGTAAGTGTGTGTGTGTGTGTGTGTGTGTGTGTGTGTGTGTGTGTGTGCGCCCCTCTTTAGGTACCATATTCAATGCGGTAGTAGGCCCATTGAGTATGGGCCCGTTACCTCATCAATGTAATGGTAGCTATTGTGCCATGACATGATAGTAGCAAAATAAACAAAAAAACATGTACATCAATACTATTACCAATAAAGCCAGGACTCCAAAAGACAAGCTAAATTCTTCCTTTTTTGTCTTCAATTTGTGTTGTTGTTGTCTTGTACATTACTGTTGTTGTTGCCTAATACCATTTCTACATACCAAAGTGTAATGGCACTTGGGTTTTTGTCAAAATCTAATATCTACCTATCTCAAATGATTTTCTCATAATGAACTAATCATTTAATGCGGAAAAATGAATGGGAGCAAGAGTTAGAATATAGATATGTGCTTTTGGGTCTATCTTAGCACGGGATCAAAAGGAGAGAAGGCTACATCTCATTAAGGGTCCAAAAGGGAGATGGTCTACCAAAGAGCAATGAGCAGGTAATGGAGCTTAAAAGACTTTAGGGTTAGCTTCATTAAAAACCTCCAAAGGTTAGTGTTAAAAGTCCTTAGACCTAGGACCTTTAGGTACTTTAGACCTTAGGCAAGCGAGGCCTCTACTGAGGTGCTTGAGCTGTTTGTTGTGCTTGAGCTGACTAAGGTGCTTGTCGTGCTTAATGACTAAGGTGCTTGTGGTGTGCAAGTCAAAGATGATCCCTACAAAGGAAGGGGTGAGCCTAAAGGTGGGGGCATGGGAGAGAACACACACACACACACACACACACACACACACACACACACACACACACACACACACACACACACACACAAGGCAAGCCAAGACTCAAGAGGCATTAAGGACACATGTCAAGCACCTACACATGTTGCCCTCATGCTGTGCCTAAAGCCTATTGGATGGCCTTTAGGGAGGTCCAATGAGAATTTAGATACAATTAATTAATTAATTAAGCTCTCTCTCTCTCTCAAAGGGGGAAAGAAGGACACTTGTCCAAATGCTACCTCTATTGCTTGAAATGACCATAGCTTGTGATTGGCCAGGCTTGGCAAGGGTCAATAGGGATCAAGCTAAAGTAGAGAGAGAGAGAGAGAGAGAGAGAGAGAGAGAGAGAGAGAGAGGTTGACCTAGGCAAGGAAGAGATCTCATTTTTGCTCATTCTCACACACACACTCACACATTCTCTCATTGTGTTGAGGAAGAACTCCATCTCCTTCTCTAAGCTTGAGAAGTAGAGAGCCTACACCAACACCTCTTGGCTATGAAATGCAAATCCAACTAAGAGTCAAGCTTCAATGGCATGCTCATCTTCTCCACCATCTATATTTCTATGCTAAGCTAATCTCAAAGAGTAATCTATGGTGAGGAAAGTACTTCTTTCTCATATGCTTCTTCTTCTTCCTCTTTTCTTCCCACACTTCCTGCTAGCTCTCTCCACCTTTGAAGGTGTTTGAGGTCTTGGGATTTAGGCCGGGGACAAGTTAATTCTTTTGCAAGTTAGTTATGCATAATATTGGTGCATGAATCTTACCATCTTCATGGCATTAACAAGGTCTCAAAGAACACAAAGTACGTATTTACCAAGTCTCTCTTCAAGGGAGAATCTATAATATAAAAGCCTTTTCGAGGGGGAACCGGCTCCAAGTAAATTCAGTCCTCAATTGTTGTCAATTTTTCTAATTCGCTCTCTCTTTTGCAAGTATTTTTTTATGCCAAGCTAACTAGGTATAATGTTCATTTTGCTACTTTTAATCAAGTACTCTCCTTATGCTCTTTAAGAATTCTCTTAAGGAAATGCTCACTATTATTACTTAAATTCCGCTACAGTCAATGTTATTAGCCATATTCCATTACGTTGGTATTAGAGCTATTGGTTTCTCTTTTCTTGCTTACCAAGAGAGGTCCTTAGGTTGTCCATAAAAGGTTGGACATGTTCATTGCAAGAGGGTAAGTGGGACAGAGATTTATTATCCCTGTTGGAATGAACTTAGTTCGAGGTACACCGTTGGGAACTATAGACTTAATAATGGAGTCTTTCGGGGCTTGCCTTTGGCTTAACCATTATTGAGCTACTAGCAAGTTCAATGGGAACCATAATCAACCGAGCACTGTTAGACCCTCTCCACTACTCTTTGCAATCAACAATCTCTAAGCCATGGGGTGTGGCAGATTGAGAGCTAATTTTCAAAAGAAGAGTAGCAACTAAAGTTTTGAAGTTGCCAAAGCACAAAGGAGCATAGATATAAATTTAGTTAGCATGGCTGACAATAATAAAGAGAGTAAAATGAATATTGACAACTTTGATTTTTCACATGAAGGTGCTACTAATGATGCCCCCATGTTTTTGAACTATCTTGTTACTAGGTTGCAACAAGCTATGGGCAACCCTACTTTGCAAGCCGAAGCTAACCAGCAATTTTGCACTCATGGGATTCTCCAAGAGCTTAGGAAGCCTTTTGTAGAGATTTCCAAAAGAAGACTCTCTCTGGTGAGAGAAGAGGAAGAACCCTATAAAATAGAAAGAAGTGAATCTCCAAATTCTTCGAAAGATGTGGCTCCGTGAAGACTGTGGTCTTGACGATCCCTAACTCCTCTCAAGAGGAAAAGATTGTCATATAGTCCTTCTCCTCGTGATTTTTAGAGGGAAGCGAGGAATCAAAAGAAGGAAAAGGCGAGAAAGGGGTCACCCTCTTCTCCATCTTCACCATCTTCCTTCTCTTCAGATGAAAGCAACGGTTTTTCTCTTAAAGAATACAAGAGGAGAGGACATCGCAAATTCGATACTGGTTGGAAAAGGTCCTACGAGCTTAAGAAGTTCAAGGAGGGAAGAAAGAGCGTCTCTTTTCTCACGTAGGATGGCACATTTGGTGCTACAGCCAAAGTTTTGACCTTCATCCAATAATTTGATGTTGCCTTCGAAGATGAGGGCTTCATGGAGTTTTCTAAGCTACGTCATGTAGGTATGCATTTTCAAAAGTATGCCCAAAAATGGTGGGCTATTCTACAAGGTAAAGACATGGAAAACTCTGTGAGTTTCCATAATGAAGCACTTTCTTGCAAGCGATGCCAAAGACAAAGTGCTTACCACATGGCGAAGTTTGAAACTATCTCCCAATGAGTCTATCCACAAGTATGTGGACAAGTTTTGGGATTTATGTCTCAATGCTACAGTCTACCAAAGGATAGACTTTGCCGAACAAAAACAACAATTTTGTGCAAGACTACGTGAAGATATGGCCGAGTATGTCAACTCTCAAAGGCCTAGGACCATCACTAAAGTGATTCACCATACTACGGTCGCTTCACGAATGAGTTTCCAACAAGGGGCTAAAAGGAATTTTAAGCCCATGGAAACTAAAGACTGAAATGAACCTAGAGGAAAGAACAATGCTCAAAATTCTTCCCAAAGCAATACTAGCAACAACAACAACAACGAGACCAAGGAGAAAGGAGTTTACAAAGGTAAAAATAAACTCACTCGTGAAGAGTTAGAGGCTTTTTGCAAAGACCATAAATGTTTCAAGTGTGGGGATCAAGGACATGGCTATCGTTCTTTCCTCAAAAAAATTCACACAATGAGACTCCTAGAGCTTTCATGGTCGAAGCTCCAAAAGAGGATACTCATTGCAAAGGATCATCCCTTTCCTATGCTTGGGGAAAGGTGAGGGAGCATGATGTCTTTATCCTTTTTGACCTTGGCTCTACTCACAACTTTATTTCAACGGAGTTGGCCACTAAGTTAGGCATACAAGCTTTTGAGATGCGAAACACTGTGACTGCCAATGGGGCTTTCAAGGGACAACAAGCCTCCATTGGAAATTGAGGCTTCATGTCCAAACCTACGTTGACAAAAGAGGACTTTTTCATCTCCCCTCTCCAACATGAAGATGTTATGTTAGGGGCACCATGGTTCAACCGCATGGCCGCCAATTTGAAGTTCCCTAAAAGGAGAATTTATTTCAACTACAGGGAAAAGAACATGTACATATATGCTAATGAATCAGGTCACACTATACCCCTTGTAAATATGCTTCCTTTTGATAAGTCAATGAAAAGCTCAGTTTTCACGTGCATGATTTTTGTTAAAGAGTCCATAAATGATCCTAATGTTTTATCCAATGGAAATGGGGTAAGAATAAAGAGGAATTAGAGTTATATAATTTTCTAAATAGATTCCAAGATGTTTTTATTGATGACATTTCCTGAAGAGTTACCTCCAAAACGAGGGGATGATCACCATTAAATAGAGCTTCTACTTGGGAGCTCATCGCCTAATAAGCCTCCTTATCAAGTTTCCCAAGATCAAGAAGAGGAGATTATGAGGCAAGGACATGAACTGGTGGGTAAGGGGATGGTAAGGCCTAGCTCCTCTCCCTTTTGTTCACCAGTCCTAGTGCAAAAGAAAAACGGCACATACCATATGTGTATTGACTATAAAGTACTAAATAAGATTACTATCAAGAATAGATTTCCCTTACCCGCAGGTGGAAGATCTGTTTGATAAGCTACAAAGCTCTACCCATTTCAGTAGGATTGACCATAAAAGTGGCTACCATCAAATAAGGATAGTCAATGAAGACATTGTAAAGACCGCATTTTGTACAACATTTGGTCTTTATGAATACCTTGTCATGCCTTTTGGCTTGACAAATGATCCGGCCACATTAAATCCTTAATGGAGAAAAAATTTAGGCCCTACCGCAAGTTCATTGGAGTATTCTTTGATGATATCATCATCTACTCCAATTCTCTCGAGGAGCATAAGCAACATCTCTAGGTAATCTTTCAACCTTTGAGGGAGAATAAGCTTTTCATTAATCAAAAGAAGAGTGGATTTTTCCTTCAAGATATTCAATACTTAGGTCACATTATCTCTCAAGATGGTATCGTATGGATCCAACAAGTTAGAGGTAATTAAAGGATGGCCTAACCCAAAGAATCTACTTGAGCTACGATGCTTTATTGGTATGTGTGCATACTATAGACGCTTCATTGAAAATTTCTCGCAAATAGTAGGACCATTACATGACTTGATGAAATGAACGTTAAGTATACATGGATTGCAAAAGACAAAATGCTTTTGAGAAGCTTACCTCTTGACCTGTGCTTATACTATCGAATCTCTCAAAACCATTTGAGGTCTAATGTGATGCTTGTGGAGATTGCCTTGGAGTAGTCTTGCTTCAACAAGGGCATGCCATAGCACATGAGAATTGAAGACTCAACTCCAATGAGCGAGGTGTTGGGCATATTTTAAAAGGAGCTACTAGCTGCTCTACATGCCCTTGACACATGGAAGAATTATCTTTTGGGGGCTCCATTCGTCCTACGAATGGATCACCAAAGTCTTAAGTACTTCATGACGCAAACCAAGCTTTCCGACAAACAAATGAGGTCGAAAAATTTTCTTTCCACATTTAATTTTCATGTTGCTGGCAAGCACAATCAAGTGGCCGATGCACTATGACGACGGCCAAGAGTAAATGCAATGTCTATAGCTACTCACAATGATCTATCTTCTATGATAGATAAGTATGTTGTTGATCCTGATTTTGAGGATATTATTTCAGCTCTTGCCTTAGGGAAGAAAGAAGAACCGTTCACCTCGCAGGATGATTATCTTCTCCATGCAATAGGCTATGTGTTGCTAACTCCCTTCGTCAAAAATTAATGTATGAATCTCATGCTCCTCCCTATGTGGGGCATCGAGGAATTCAACCTACACTTTGAGGAGAAGAGACGTATTTCTATTGGCCTACCATGAAAACAGACATACAAGAGTATGTTTCAAAATGCATGGTATGTCAAAAGACAAAGTATGATAGAGGGAAGCAACATGGATCACTCCAACCATTGTCAATTTCTAATTCACCATGGGAGAGTATATCCATGGATTTTATCTTTGGATTACCCAAGTTTATCCATGGGAATAGGGGAATATGGACAATAGTCGAAAGGTTTAGCAAACAAGCACATTTTATACCTATCAAAAAGACTATTAAGGCACATCAAACGGCAACTCTCTTTATATCTCAGATTTTTAAGTACCATGGCTTGCCAACATCAATAGTGTTGAAAAGAGATCTCCAAATGACCAGTAATTTTTGAAGGAGTCTCTTTGAAAATCTAGGTACAAGGCTAAATTTCTTCTTGGCCTATCATCCACAAACGGATGGCCAAAGTGAAATAGCTCACCTTATGATTCTATATCTACTCAAGACCTATGTTCAGGAAGTAGATCAACGCTCACAATGGAAGAAGTACCTACCCCTTATAGAGTATGCGTAGAATAACACTGTCCATACTACTACAGGGAAGATCTTTGCTGCTGATGAGTATAGCCGAGACCTACAAAAATATTTTCAAAAGACTAAGGAGGCTATATCCATCTCACAACAAAGGAAAAAATTTGTTTCTAACAAGCACAAAAGGGCCTTAACTTTCAAGAAAAATGATTGGGTCCTACTCAAGTTTTCCAAGGCTCGATTGAGGCAAACTACGGGCAAAAATCTTACGGGCCACCAAAAGTATTATGCTAAGCTAGCAAAAAGATACTATGGACCTTTTCAAATCCTAAATCCAATCAACGAGATGGACTATCAACTAGATTTTCCCAATCATTGGCTCATACACAATGCTTTTCATGTGAGCCTACTTAAGCCTTACAAAGGAGAGCCACCAAGAGAACCAATAATTGAGGACCCACCCAAGATCGAAGATCAAAAAGAGGTGCTTCAGTCCAAATCCATCCTTCAATATGAAGACAAGGTACTAAGAAATGGTAACATTATCCGATGGTATCTTATTAACTTCAAAAGTTATCCTTTTGAAGATGCTAGATGGATGCAAAAGATACACAGCTTAAGGACGGTATGAACCTTGTCAATGCTTACAATGCTACACTAGAGTAAGCAATTGTACTTTTTTTTTTCAAAATGAACAATGTTTTTGTCTTATAAGACTAGTTCTCTTTTTATTGTGCACAAATTTAAGTATTATGCATGCTTAGAAATCATGTTTGTGAGGACGACATCTCCCAAACACCAAGTAGAATTTTTCACTCTACTTTGGGAGTATGATATGGACTAAAGAGCAGACATGCTTGTGGCAGCTAAGTCTCCCAAGTACCAAATGGATTAGTCATCCATTTTGGAATGATGTCGTAAGGTAAAAAGGGATCATCTACCCGCTAAGAAACATAGACTAATGACCAAGGCTTTATCTTCTCTACCTCATAGTCGAGGACGACTATGGAGTTCAAGAGAGAGGTAATGTCATAAAATATAATATCTACCTATCCCATATTGAACTAATCAATCAATGTGGGAATATGAATGGGAACAAGAGTTAGAATATAGATAAGTGCTTTTAGATCTATCTCAGCACGGGATAAAAAGGAGAGAAAGCCACTTCTCATCAAGGGTCCAAAAAGGAGATGGTCAACCAAAGAGCAATGAGCAGGTAATGGACTTAAAATACCTTAGGGTTAGCTTCATTAGATACCTCCAAAGGTTAGTGTTAAAAGGACTTAGGACTAATACCTTTAGGTACTTTAGACCTTAGGCAAGCTAGGCATGTGCTTGAGGTGCTTGTCGTGCTTGATGACTAAGGTGCTTGAGGTGCTTGTCGTACTTGATGACCAAGGTGCTTGTCATGCTTGATGACCAAGGTGCTTATGTCTGCAAGTCAAAGATGATCCCTACAAAGGAGGGGGTGAGCCCTAAAGGTAGGGGCATAGGAGGGAACACACACACACACACACACACACACACACACACACACACACACACACACACACACACACACACACACACACACACACACACACACACACACACACACACACTCAAGGCAGGCCAAGACTCAAGAGGCATTAAAGACACATGTCAAGAACCTACCCATGATGCCCTCATGCTGTGTCTAAAGCCTATTGGATGGCCTTCAGGGAGGTCCAATGAGAATTTCAATGCACGTAATTAATTAATTAAGCTCTCTTCCTCAAAGGGGGAAAGAAGGACACTTGTCCAAATGCTACCCCTATTGCTTGAAATTACCATAGCTTGTGATTGGCCAGGCTTGGCAAGGGCCAATTGGGATCAAACTAGTGTAAAGAGAGAGAGAGGGGTCGACCTAGGCAAGGAGGAGATCTCATTTTTGCTCATTCTCACACACCTACTCACACATTCTCTCATTGTGCTTAGAAAGAACTCCATCTCCTTCTCCAAGCTTGAGAAGTAGAGAGCCTACACCAACACCTCTTGGCTATTGTGAACTCCCTGGTAGCATAGCTCCAAAAAATCAACAAAATTATCAATGGTAGAAGTCACTCTCGTAAAAAAGGTCTCTATATCTTGATGTGTGCGTCTACACTCGGGGGGTGACAATCATGGTCTCTAAATACCTCATATGTCCGTGTCTCGCATGGGGGGTCTGTGTGCTCAATCATCAATGAGTTTGGTGGTGAATGCTCATGAGTAGGTGTCTCTATACAGGCATCTGTCTCTATAGGTATCTCTGTCTCTAAAGGCTCTGTAGTAATGTCAACACTCTCATGGTCATGTGCATCGGTTATCTCCTCATATATAGGCTATGGTGGACATCTACCTCTATGATAGGTGCAAAGGGGATCACCAATAATGGCTATGGAATAAGGGACTCTATCAATCTCTAGTGGCTCAGTACTCGTGTCTAGTGTAGGTGCAATCTCACTAGGCTGTACATCCCTCGTAGGGTCAACCTCTGGGATTGGCAATGTAGGTGGCTCCATGGTAGGGCCCTCTAGTGTACTCGTCTTATCAACAATCTCAGCATTCGCCCTCTTCATCTCAATCACTCTAGATCGCACCTGATCAACTATGCTCTGTGGCAAAATTTGTCTAGGTGATGAAGCTCTGGGAGGTGACCTGAGATGGGATATTTGTCTAGGAGGTGTATGTGAACTCTCGGTCCTGTTAGGTTTAATGGCCATGTGGCCGACCGCCCATCACTAACTGCCACTAACCCTAAGTGTACAGCTATACACTTGTGTGAGCCACTAACACTAAGTACAATGTGTATTGTGCCTTAGTGCATAAGATAAGAGAAGAAAGAAAGGGGGCATACAGTACGTTGGCTCTCCCCCTTCAACCTGTGTGTGGCTATGGTGGCGTGTGTGTGAGTGTGTGCGTGCGTATTCTTCTTCCGTTGTGCTCCCAGCTCCTCCCCATCATCTGGTATCAGAGCGGTTTCATTCCCGAAATCGTTTCCGCGCGCACACACACTTTCAAGAGTGCAAACAGGATTTCGATTTCGCTATTGGCAAGTTCAGCTTCCCAAGAGCGCTTCCATCAGGTGTCCTGGGGGTTTTACCTACCTTTCAGAGCCATTTGAGCCATCAAAACCCCCATTCGAGCTACGGTTCAGGAGCTGAAATTTTCAGCCCTCTTGTGGTAATTTGTGTTGCAGTGCTTCCATAGTCAGTTACAGGTACCATTGTTGCAGTCTCTTCCATCTACGAGAGCCCACGGCTCATTTAGGAGTGTGTAGCCTCTTTCGGAGTGGCCTCATACACACACATAGAGTGGGAGGTTGACAGCATTGTCTTCTTCGACTACTACAGGTACAGGTACAGGTACATGCTACAGGTTTTAGTGCTTGCGATATTATGGTTCCATTGGGAGCAGTTGTTTATGCATACATGCACATGTTGACACTTTTGACAGTGTTTGAGCTCTTTTGAGAGCGGATTGACTCCCCGCAGGGATGTTTAGTTGCAGGCACATGCTTTTGATGCTTGTTTGAGCGTCTTGACAGACTTGTACGTCTTTGTGGATACTGCCACTGTACAGTTTTGTGGAGCCATCTTTTGGCTAGTACGGCAGTCCCGGCCATTTCTGAGACTTAGTCCAGAAGATAGCCATTTCTAAGACTTGGCTATACGTTTTTTGCTGCATAACCTACGTTGTTGAGGGTCGATAGCATGAGGTTTTCATTGAGCTGGGGTATTCTCAAATGTGGAGATACCTTCGGTGATACAGGTAGCTGGAGCATCCCTTACGAGGCCTTGCCATAGGACATGTATAGAGTGGTATAGGTGCTTTTGACGCCGATTTGGCAGTCTATGGTCAGTTTGACTGTTTATGTGCCTCAGTCGGTCTCTATATAGTGTGCATTTGAGAGGCATTGCTCTCTTTTATGCTTTCTGAGTGACATACTTGGTCATTTTGTCTCGTATTTTGGTTGACATAGTCCCAAATACAAAGGAGACTCTGCCGAAATTTTCCCAGAATCTTTTGGTAGTTTTGTCACCATGTCTACTAGCAAAGACCGTGACATTTATGATATAAAGAAGTTTGAGGCACTAATTTTCAGCTTTGGAAGAATCGGATGCAAGATGTGCTTGTCCAAAAGAAACAAAAATTGCCTATTATTTATGCGACACGGACTGAAGAGATGAATTTGACTCAGTTTCAGTGGGAGGAGCTTGATGAGCTATGCAGATCTACTATTAGATTGCACCTTGCTGAGTCAGTGTACTTTTCAGTGCTAGAATGTGAATCTGCCTATGCTTTATGGCAAAAGTTATGCAACACTTATGAGAAGGATACGAAAAGTAATAAGGTTTTCATGATGCGAAAATTGTTTAACCTTCGCATGAAGGAGTCAGCCAGTGTTGCTAGTCATATTAATGACTTTGATTCTCTATTTGCCCAGATTCGTGCACAACGGATCAATATTGATGACGAGATGAAAGCAATCTTCTTACTTTGTTCGTTGCCACCCTCATGGGATATCTTTACATAGCTGTCAGTAACTCTGCTCCTAATGGTACGCTAGTGTACATTGATGTCACTAGTTCTCTTTTGTCAGAGGAAATGCGCCGCAAGGCTATGGATAGCTCGCATCATGGCGAAGCTCATTATGTGCAAAAGGATGGAAAACAACATAAAGGTCATTCTTGGAATCGTGAATCCAAGAAAGAGGGCAATAGAGATGCATCAAAAGGTAGATCAAAGTCTCCTGGCCGTCGCAATGTTGAATGCCATTATTATGATAAGTTTGGTCACATAAATAGGGATTGTTATGCTTGGAAGCGTGACAAAGGTAAAGGCAAAGGCAAAGACAATGATGATAAAGAGGAGAAACCAAAGAGTTCGGTTAAGATTGAAGAACTGAACATAGTGCAAGATGATTGTGATGCACAAGACATCAATATGTTGACTGAAAATAATGATGTATTTTATGATGCACAAGAAACTCTATCTTTGCAGAGTTCTATGCCAGCAGAGCTACTTGTTAGTGGTGAAGTGTCCCATACATGGATTCTTGATTCGGGTGCTTCGTTGCATGTCACACCTCATAGGCATTGGTTTACTACATATGAGGAAACCATTGGCACTGTTACGCTAGGTGACAACTACTCTTGTGACATTGTGGGCATAGGTGATATTGCTATGTTTATGGAAAATGGGGTGAGGTTTACCATACATAATGTGCGTCATGTTCCAGCTTTGACACGAAATTTGATTTCAGTTGGACGTCTTGATGACTTGGGTTACAAAGTCACTTTTCATCAGCAGTCTTGGCGTATTGCAAACGGTCATCTTATTTTAGCCCATGGTTCTAAAGTTGGTACACTTTATCCTCGTTATGTATCTGACAAGAACAGTGTTCTTTCTGTAACCGAGCTGCCAACTGTTGCTTTGTGGCATAGCCGGTTAGGTCATATGTCAAAGAAGGGAATGGAAACTCTTTCTCGTTTGGGCTACTTACCGTCTCTATCATTTTCTGACTTTCCGTTTTGTGAACACTGTCAATATGGTAAGCAAACACGAGCACATCGTACACAGTCTTTTGACAAAGAAAGAAAGCCCTTAGAGCTTGTGCATAGTGATTTATGTGGGCCTATGCCTTACTAAATCCCATGGTGGTGCGTCTTATTATGTTACATTCATTGACGATGCAACACGACATGTTTGGGTTTATGCCATGAAGTCTAAAGATGAGACTTTTTCTTGTTTCAAAAAGTTCTTATCTAGTGTGGAAACTCAGTCTGAACATAAGTTGAAAGCTTTACGCTCAGACAATGGTGGAGAATATGTCTCCAAAGAGTTTGCAGACTTCTATTCAAGTAGGGGAATTAAGCGTGAGTTTAAAGCTCCTTATACCCCTGCACAAAATGGTGTTGCCGAATGAATGAATAGGACCATCTAAGAGAGGATTATGTATATGCTATCACAGGCTAATTTACCGCAAGCGTTTTGGGCTGAAGCATTATACACTACTGTGTATTTGATCAATAGATCACCACATGCTTCATTACAGTTTCGTGTACCTTTGGAGTTATGGTCAGACATAAGTTGTCTTATGAAAAACTCCGTACATTTGGCTGCGAAGCTTATGCACATGTACCCAAGGAGTTGCGTGCTAAGCTTGACCCTAAGTCCAGGAAATGCATCTTTATTGGCTATGGTGTAGATGGTCAATTTGGCTATCGTTTATGGGATCCAAAAAGTCGATCAATAATCTATAGCAGTGATGTTGTCTTCAATGAGACCAAGATGCATAGGCAGCCAACGAAATAAGTTGAATTCCGGAAAGTGACGTTTTTCGATGTATCACCTCCTGCACAGATAGCTCCAGAGCCAATTACTACACAGGCTAGTACAAGCTCTGATCAGCCGAGGAGATCTCAAAGAGTCTCACATCCGCCAGAACGGTTTGTTCCAAGCGTGGACTTTGTGTTGCTGACAGATAGTGGTGAGCCTTCTTGTTACCAAGAGGCTATGCTAGCCAATGATAAGGTTCAGTGGGAACATGCTATGAAGAGGGAGCTATCCAGTATTGCAAAGAACAAAACATGGGAACTTGTTCCATTGCCAAAAGGTAGGAAAGCTTTGCCTTGTAAATGGGTTTACAAGAAGAAGATTGCATCCAATGTTGAGAATTACAAAGCTCGTTTAGTGGCCAAAGGTTTCAAGCAAGAATATGGTGTAGATTTCCAGGAAATCTTTTCTCCAGTGGTCAAGATGAAGACACTAAGAATGTTGCTTGCTTTGGTTGCCACTGAAGATATGGAGCTTGATCAAATGGATATCATTACAGCTTTCTTACATGGTGATCTTGAGGAAGAGATTTATATGCAGCAACCTGAAGGGTTTGTGCTCAAGGGCAAGGAACATTTGGTCTGTAAGCTTCTGAAAAGTCTCTATGGCTTGAAGCAATCGTCCAGACAATGGTATCAAAAGTTTGATGCATTTATGCGTTCCCTATGCTATAAGCGCAGTAATGAGGATCCATGTCTTTACATGAAAAGACAACCAAATGGACATCTTATTATGCTTATCCTTTATGTAGATGACATGCTTATTGCTGGTCATTCTAAGAAGGACATTGTTGACTTGAAAACCAAGCTGAAAATTCAATTCGACATGAAAGATTTGGGTGAAGCCAATCACATTTTGGGTTTGCGCATTACTCGTGATCGTAAGAACAGGTTGTTGTACCTGTTTTTAAAAAGAGTATGTGCACAAGGTTCTTGATCGTTTCAACATGCAGAAGGGGAAGGCCTCGAGTACTCCATTGCCTGCATATTTGAAACTTAGCAAGAACGATTGTCCCAAATCTACTGAGGAAAACGCTGCGATGGCTAAAATTTCTTATGCTTCAGCTTGTGGTAGTCTCATGTATGCCATGGTGGCTACAAGACCTGACATTGCACATGCAGTGGGAGTTGTCAGCAAATTTATGTCTAACCCTGGTAAAAAGCATTGGGATGCTGTCAAGTCGATTCTCAGATACTTGAGCGGCACTGCAGATAGACAGTTATGCTATGGTCGTGGAGAGTCATCCATTCAGGGATTTGTAGACAGTGACTATGCAGGCTGTGTTGACAGTCATAAATCAACAACAGGTTGGATTTACACATTTGCTGGTTCTGCTATTTCTTGGAGATCTGTACTTCAAGATTGTACATCCATTTCTACCACAGAGACAGAGTATGTTGCATTGAATGAAGCATGCAAAGAAGCTATTTGGCTTGCTCACCTAGTGAAAGATCTTGGATTGGAGTAATGTACACCAGTTCTTCATTGTGACAGTCAAAGTGCTATTGCCTTGGCTAACAATCCATTGTTTCATTCCATAACGAAACACATTGATGTGCGCTATCACTTCAGTCGTGAATGCCTAGCAAACAAGAGCCTTGATTTAGTGAAAATTCCTACATCAGAGAACACAGCGGATGCACTCACTAAGAGTCTCTCCAGCCATTAGTTTCAACACTATTGTAAGTTGATGGGCATTGGGTGAAGAGTGGTGCTCTTCCATTTTTATAGTCTCCCACATTGGCCATCAAGTGGGAGAGTGTTAGGTTTAATGGCCATGTGGCCGACCGCCCATCACTAACTGCCACTAACCCTAAGTGTACAGCTATACACTTGTGTGAGCCACTAACACTAAGTACAATGTGTATTGTGCCTTAGTGCATAAGATAAGAGAAGAAAGAAAGGGGGGCATACAGTACATTGGCTCTCCCCCTTCAACCTGTGTGTGGCTATGGTGGTGTGTGTGTGAGTGTGTGCGTGCATATTCTTCTTCCGTTGTGCTCCCAGCTCCTCCCCATCAGGTCCTGTCATGGTTAAGAAACCAAGGCCTGGCTCCTCTATGGCTTACAAAATGTAGCACAATCTCATCTCGGTCCTCAATACTCGAAGTGTCAACCCTAGGCTTGGCTTGTGTGCCTGCATGGTGGCTCTAGGTGATCTAGCAATCATCGATAAATCTGGTGCATGTGAGTTGGAAAGCTCAGTATCTGGTGTGCTCATGGCTGGCAATGTGGAAGGTGTTACCATGTCTACAACCTCTCTAACATGTGTGCTAATAGTAGGAACAGTCAAAATCTGAGGTGTAGCTGTCTCTGTGGCTTGTAGCTCTTGTTGTGCACTAGTATGTCTCTGCATCCTATGATCCATATCTGCCCTAGCCTCTGTTATGATCTCTGTTGGGGTCAGACTCCTAGATGGTGGTGAGGATGGAAATCCTAGAGGTGATCGAAGTCCTGTAGGCTGCATAGTCATCATATCTATTGTATTCTGAGTATCACTAGGCCGTGAAGAAGAATATCGTAGTCCACATAGTAATACATATGTAGAATCATCATGGACACTCCTGTAGGTACCTTGGAAGGAACCTGGGGGAATCACAATCATTGTATCATAGAAGGGATACTCTCCAGAGCTAGCAAGCTCTCTCATGTAAAACCTCCTATCCTCATCCATATATATGGGTCCAACGTCACACACTCGCAATGATGAAATCTGTGGTGGCTCAAGTGTGTCTCTGCAATCCTCAAGATGGGCTAAAGTGATATGCTCCATACTTTCCTCCATCATGTGTCTATATATTGTACCAACACCATCAAGAAGATGAACTGGCAATGTGGCATGTGCCCGGGCTCTAAGCATCTGAAATTTGGGGGCCTAGCTATCTGTGGGTTGAATCTAGATATACCTCTGATGGGTATCTACATGGATGTACACAGGTAATCCATCTAACTCTCCATGGATCCATAATGATTGATCAAATATGGCCTCAAGATCCATGACTGCCAAAGTCTAGCAATCTAGGTCAACTCTGGTGCTAGGGGACAATAAACCAATGCACTAGGTATAAGGCGTGATCTGGCAATGAATTGATATTTAAATGGTAATCGAGATCTCAGTGTGTAATCCGGCTCTAAAATCGGTCACTCGGTCAAAGTCGTAGCCAAATGTAGGTCTAGTAACCAAATCGAACTCTAATCACGCGTTGGTGTGCTAAGAATAGCCAAAAGTGTCCAAATCGAGATCTCACATGTGACCAAACTCTAACTAGCTAAATTTGGTCAATATCAAGACCAAAACAAATCTCTATCACAAGTCGAGGTCAAATATGGTCAATCGTGGGACTCTGCTGTCAAATCGAGCCAAAATGCAATATTACGCGTGAAACAGCTCTAAAGCATGTAATTTGGAAAATCCTAGATCCAAAATCAAAATCCGTGTCAAACAAGGTTTGTCTGTGTGATCTGACTCGAATATGCTAAAAACGGCTCAAATCGACAAAATCGAACAATTTCGGATGAAATATGACTCTCGGTGCTCCAAAAGTGCCTATTCGTGCTTAAATGCATGTGAACTGCGCGTGTGTGGATGTTTGATGCATATGCAATGCAATGAAGAGAAACAAAATAGAGAAAAGCAAAAATTTTGAAAATTTTTATTTTTTGAGTTTTTGATTTTTTTATTTTTTTGTGCGCAAGAGAGAAAACGTCTGTGTGTATGTGTGTGTGTGTGTGTGTATGTTTATTTGTGTATTTGACTTTCTTGTCTTTTCTTTTTTAAGTCTTTTTTCTTTTCTTCTTTTATTTGTTTTGCTTTTGTTTTGTGTGTGTGTGTGCGCGCGCGCACGGGTTGGTTCACAAGAGGTCAAGGAGTGGAGATTGGTTAGAGAGTGTGTGCACGGGGGCAACGAGTGTGGGACAAGGTAAGTGCAAGCGTGGATGCAAGTGAGGTTGAGCAGGGTCCGGTGGTCATGGAGGCGAGGCGGGTGAAAATATACACAGATGCAACAAATATATAAAAAAATTGTCTGAAAAGGTAAAATTATCCAAAAAATACCCGGGAAAAAGCTAAAAACAACCAAAAACTTAGCGAGAGTTCATCGTTTCAAAATTTTTGTTTTGAATCAATTGTTCACATCAAATTTTTACAATTTCATTAATTTTTGATTAAAAAATTAATAATATTAAGGACTAAATTAGCACAAAAAATACAAAAAATTAACCAAATTCTTTTTGAAAAGTATGCAGCTCATTCTACTTGATTTTCAGTACTTGAAACATCAAGATTACAATTCCAATCAATTTCAATACATTTGACAATCAAATCGATGTAAAATTGATCGTTTTTTGCCTCTTTTTTGCCCAATTTTGACCCAAAAATTAGCAAACTTCATGATGTGATTAGGCAGAATTCTACACATGCACTTGATTATTGTGCTTTGGACTTTGCAATGCAATTAATCACACATCAATTTGCAGCCAATTACTAGTTCAATTACGCGTGCAAAACTAGCAAAATTAAGCATAAATCCGGTCATTAGTGCACACACACAATTTCTATCGCAATTCCGACGACATAACGACGTAATTTTAGCAATCAGAAAATCTGAACCATCATTGTCATAACATCATCAAACAAGTCATTGTCTTTCACAATTTTAATTGGCACCAATTAAGCCATAATTAGCACTCGAAAGTGCACACTTTGTCTACACATAGACATACTAATTGCACTTAAATTTGTACTAATCTTTTTTGTAATCAAACCTACAAACCAAATCAGCAATTGAGTGGGTTAGTGCACTCACAATTTCATGAGCAACACGTCGATTTCCAACTCCAATTGATGCCTACACACGCGTGTGTACTAGCAACCGCTTCACAGCATTTCACCTACAATCAATTGAGCACAAAATCTCATGTGTAGTATCATCTTCAATGAAATTAAACACATAAGGATTATAATCACAACTCTAATCAACGATTTAGCTATGTGTAGCACAAAAAGCACATGTGATTAGAGAGTAATTAGAGAGCCTTATTAGGAAAAAAAATCCCTAATTACACACTCAAAAATCACTCAATTTTAGTCAAAATTTTGACAATTTCATATCAAAAGAGTGATGACTAAACCTCTAATTAGGCATACACACACGTAACGCACTTGAATTGGTAGCGGATTAGTCAAAAATTAGTGAAAAATTAGGGGTTTTCTACCTCAATCTACTCCTAAACACTCGATTATACTCAAAAACTCTCCTCTAGCTTAGGCTATCATCCCCGGCAATGGTGCCAAATGTTAACTCCCTCGTAACATAGCTCCAAAGAATCAACAAATTTATCAATCCAAGAATGGTAGCTGTCATTAAATCCAATATCTAACCAACCTAAATGATTTTCTCATATTAAACTGATCATTTAATGTGGGATAATGAACGGGAACAAGGGTTAGAATATAGACATGTGCTTACGGATCTATCTCAACACCGGGCCAATGGTAAAGGGGCCCAAATGAGAGATGGTTTATCAAAGAGCAAGATTAACTAATGGAGCTTAAAAGACCTTAAGGTTAGCTACATTAAAAGACCTCCAATGGTTAGTGTTAAAAGTCCTTTGACCTTAGGCAAGCTAGGGCTGAGCTTGAGGTGGGAACCCGACCTAAACTTGCCTTTGACCTTAGGCAAGCTAGAGCTAAGCTTGAGGTGGGAACTCCACCTACGGTGTTTGTCATGCTTGATGACTAATGTACTTGAGATACCTTTTATACTTAATGAGGAAGGTGCTTGAGAAGCTTCCCATGCATGGGGAGTAAGGTGCTTGAGTCAAAAAGAGACCCTACAAACTTAATGAGGAAGGTGCTTGAGAAGCGTCCTATGCATGAAAGTTCCAAAGTTAGGGGAATCTTTGACCTAACCTTCCACTCACCCAAAGAGCACCCCTTTTCTCAAAGGACACATGGGACACATGTCAGACTCTCCCTGAGCTTAACCACATGGTGTGCTTGAATGCTATTGGTTGGGCTAAAGAGGGGTCCAATGAGCTTCTAGTTCCATCCAACAAATATCTAGATATTTTCAAGCTCTCTCTCTCTCTCTCTCTCTCTCTCTCTCTCTCTCTCTCTCTCTCTCTAAGGGGTAAGGACGACACTTGTCAAAAGACTACCCATGTACTTAACTGCATGATGCATGTGATTGGCTAGGGGGAAAGGGGTCCAATGAGCTTGAAGCATGTGGACTACCACTCACCCAAAGCAAGCAAGGGGGGTGCTAGGGGGATATACACCACACATACACTCATTTTGTGGACTACTCTCACTTGGTGAAAATTGAGGAACACCACCTCCTTCTCCAAGCTTGTGAGAAGTGAGAGCCTACATCAACACTCTTGGCTATGGAATGCAAATCCAACCAAGATCCATGCTTCAATGCTTAAGCTTGTCATCTTCTCCATCTTCATTACTATGCTATTATGTATGCTAGCAAGAAGAGTAATGATAAGTGAGGAACTATTTCTTTCTCCTATGGAATGTTTCTTCTTCCTCTTCCCTATCCTCATTCCCCGCTAGCTCTCTGCACCTTTGAAGGTGTTTGAGGCCTTGGGACTGAAGCTTGGGATAGTTGATGCTTTCTATAAAGTTTATGTTATGCTTGTGATGCATGAAGCTTTCCATCTTCATTGCATCACCTAGGTCACAAGGAACACAAAGATTTTATTGTACCAAGTCTCTCTTGATGGGAGAAACTATAATACAAATGCCTATTGGAGGGGGGACCGGCTCCATATGAATCCGGTCCTTAAATATTGTCATGTTCTATAAACTCTCTCTCTTGCAAAAGTATTGTGCATGCCAAGTTAACTAAGTACCATGTTTATGTTGCTACCATCAATTAAGTTCACCCGCTATGCTCACAAAGTAATCTCTCAAAAGTGCTTCACCTAATTTCCTCATTCCGCTACTTTCAAATTTCATTGGCCATTTCCATTACATTAGTATCAGAGCATTTGGTTTCTCTTTTCTTGCTTAAGAAAAGAGGTCCTTAAGTAACCTATTAATGGTTGTTTTTGTTAATTATATTAAGGTAAGTGGGTTTGGGATCTATTATCGGTTTTGTTGAGCTCACTATGTGGGATATGGTGCAGAACTCGGGAGCTTTGGTCTTAATAATGGAGTCTATTTAGACTTGCCTACGGCTTTACCATTATTGAGACATAAGAAGTCCGAAAGGAGCTATCCCTCGGCAACTTTGCTATGTTAGACTCACTCCACTACTCTCTATCATTAACCAATTTGAGCCATGGTTGTAGATACTTAAGTGCCTATTTTCAAAGGCTAAGAGGAGTAGCAACTAAGGTTTTGAATTGCCAAAGCATACACTAAGTAAACACATAAGTTTAATTAGCATGGCTGACAATAACCAAGAGAGTAGAATGAAAATTCATAACTTTGATTTTGCACATGAAGGTGCCAATGATAATGCCCCCATGTTTGTTAATTATCTTGTCACTAGGTTGCAACAACCTATTGGCAACCCCGCTTTGCAAGCCGAAGTTACTTAACAACTTTGTGCTTATGGGATTTCCTTTCCTCTCCAAGAGGAGAGAGAGATTAGGAGGCCTCTTGATGAGACCCCCAAAAGAAGACTCTCTCCCATACGAGAGGAGAAATCCAAAGATCAAGAAAGTAATGAATCCCTAAATTCCTACGAAGATGTGGCTCCACGAAGAAGACGGACTAAACGATCGCCAACTCCTCCCAAGAGGAAATGGTTAACCCATAGTCCTTCTCCTTGTCACTCCAAAAGGGAAGAGAGGAAACCAAGGAAGAAAAGGGCAAGAAAGAGGTCACCCTCTTCTCCTTCTTCTTCACCTTCCTCCTCTATCGATGAAAGCTATGGCTATTCTCCTAGAGAATACAGAGGGGAGGACATCGCAAATCTTACCGTGCATGGCGAAGGTCACAAAAGCTAAATAAGTTCAAAGAGGGAGGAAAGAGTATCTCTTTTCTCACCTATGATGGGGGCCTTTGATGCTACCGACAAAGTATTGGCCTTCATGCAACAATTTGATGCAGCCTTTGGAGATGAGGGCTTCACGGAGTCCTCCAAGCTACACCATGTAGCTATGCACTTCCAAAAATTGGCTCGTCAATGGTGGGCTAGCCTTCGTGGCATGGCGAAGCCCCAAAGACATGGAAAGCTCTACGAGTTTCCATCATGCAAGCGATGCAAAGGACAAAGTGCTCACCAAATGGTGGAGTTTGAGGCTTCTTTCTCATGAGTCTATCCACAAATATGTGGACAAGTTTTGGGATTTACATCTCAAGGCTACTGTCTTTCAAAAGATAGACTTTACTGAGCAAAAGCAACAATTCTATGCAGGATTACCTAAAGAGATGGTCAAGTATGCCAACTCTCAACGGCCTAGTTCTATCAGTGAAGTAATCCACCATACCATGGTTGCTTCACGCATCAATTTCCAACAAGGGGTTAGACAAAATGTCAAGCACATGGATATAAATACAAAAGTGATGCAAAGGGGAAAATTAATGCCCAAAATTCTTCCCAAGGCCATTTCAACAACAACAACAATCGGTCCAAGGAAAAAGGAGTTTACAACGGTAAAATAAACTCTCTCCTGAAGAGCTTGAAAATTTTTGCAAGGATCACAAATGTTTGCAAGGACATGGTTATCGTTCTTGCCCCAAAATAAATGCTCGCAATGAGACTCCTAGAGCTTCCACTATCAAAGGTCCAAAAGAGGATGCTCATTGCAAAGGATCACCTCTCTCCTATGCTTGGGGAAAGGTAAGGGAGCATGATGCCTTCATCTTGTTTGACCCTGGTTCTACTCACAACTTCATATCAATGGAGTTGGCCACCAAGTTGGGCATTCAAGCTTTTGAGATGGGAGATGTTGGAACTGCAGATGTCGCTTTCAAGGGACAGCAGGCCTCCGTTACTCCCTTGATTGGGAAGTTGAGGCTTCATGTCCAAAGCTATATCGACAAAGAAGACTTCTTTATCTCTCCTCTCCAACATGAGGATGCTATCCTAGGGGTACCATGGTTCAACCGCATGGCTCCTAACATGAAGTTCCCTGAAAGGAGAATCTACTTCACCTATAGGGGAAAGAATATGTATATAGATGCTAATGAGTCTGGTCGTACTATACCACTTGTAAATCCTCTTGCTCTTGATAAATCAATGAAGAGCTCAGTATCTGCGTGCATGATTTTTTGTCAAAGAGTCCCTAAAAGGACCAGTGTTTCATCAAAGGTGAATGGTAGGAATCAAGAAGAGTTAGACTTATCTAAATTTCTAAAAGGATTCCAAGAAGTGTTCATCGATGATATCCCTATGGACTTACCTCCAAAACGAGGGGATAATCACCATCGAATTGAGCTCCTATCAGGAAGCTCACCGCCTAATAAACCTCCTTATTGAGTTTCACAAGCTCAACAAGAGGAGATCATGAGGCAAGTACAAGAATTGGTATACAAAGGGATGGTGAGGCCTAGCTCCTCTCCCTTTTGTTCTCCAATCCTTTTAGTGCAAAAGAAAGATGGTACATACCGAATGTGTGTGGACTATCGTGCACTAAACCATATCACTATGAAAAATAGATTTCCCGTACCTCGGGTAGAAGATCTCTTTGATAAGCTACAAGCTCTACCTACTTCAGTAGGATTGACCTTAAAAGTGGCTACCATCAAATAAGGATAGTGAATGAAGATATCCTAAAGACCGCGTTTCGTAAAACGTTTGGCCTTTATGAATATTTAGTCATGCCTTTTGGCTTGACTAATGCCCCAGCTACATTCAATCGGCTAATGGAGAAAAAATTTAGACCCTACCGCAAATTCACTGGAGTGTTCTTTGATGATATCATCATCTACTCCAATTCCTTGGAGGAACACAAGCAACATCTCCAAGTGATTTTTCAAGCATTAAGGGAGAATAAGTTCTTTCTCAATCAAAGAAAAGCGAATTTTTCCTTCAAGAGATTCAATACTTAGGTCATATTATCTCTGGAGATGGTATCCGTATGGATCCATCAAATTTGGAGGTAATAAAAGCATGGCCTAATCCAAGGAATCTACATGAGCTAAGAAGCTTTATTGGTATGTGTGCTTACTATAGACGCTTCATAGCAAATTTCTCTCAAATAGTAGGACCATTACATGACTTAACAAAGAAAAATATTAAGTATTCATGCACTGCTAAGGAGCAAAGTGCTTTTGACAAGCTCAAAGAGAAGCTTACCTCCCAACCAGTCCTTATGCTTCCGAATCTCTCAAAGCCATTTGAGGTCCAATGTGATGCTTGTGGTGATTGCCTTTGAGCAATCTTGCTTCAAGAAGGGCATGCCATAGCATATGAGAGCCGAAGGCTCAACACGGATGAACGGGTCTTAGGCATTTATGAGTAAGAGTTGTTAGATGTTTTACATGCCCTAGACACATGGAAACACTATCTATTGGGGACTCCATTCAGACCATCAAAGTCTCAAGTACTTCATGACGCAAACAAAGCTTTCCGACAAACAAATGAGGTGAGCAAATTTTCTTTCACAATTTAATTTCCACATTGCTCACATTGCTGGTAAGCACAATCAAGTGGCTGATGCACTTTCACAAAGACCAAAAGTTAATGATGTGTCAATAGCAACTCACAATGATCTATCTTTTATGATAGATGAGTATGCTACTGACCCTGACTTTAAAGACATAATGTCAGCCCTTGATTTGGGAAGAAAGAGGAACCATTCACCTTGCATGATGGTTATCTTCTCCATGGCAATAGGCTATGTGTTACCCACTCCCTTCATGAGAAAGTCATGTATGAATCCCATGCTCCTCCCTATGCTTGGCATAGAGGCATTCAACCTACTCTTCAAGGAGTAGAGACGTACTTTTATTGGCCTACCATGAAAGTGGACATACAAGAGTATGTTTCAAAATGTGTGGTATGCCAAAAGACCAAGTATGATAGAGGGAAGCAACCTGGATTACTCCAGCCATTGCCAATTCCTAATTCACCATGGGAGAGTATATCCATGGATTTTATCTTTGGATTATCCAAGTCTATCCAGGGGAATACGGGAATATGGACAATAGTCGACATGTTTAGCAAGCAAGCACACTTTATCCCTATCAAGAAGACTATTAAGGCACACCAAATGGAAACTCTCTTCATATCACACATTTTCAAACACCATGGATTGCCAACATCCATCGTGTCAGATAGAGATCCTAGAATATCCAATAATTTCTGAAAAGGTCTCTTCAAAAATCTAGGTACAAGATTGAATTTCTCTTCGGCCTATCACCCACAAACGGATGGCCAAAGTGAGATAGCTAATCTTACGATTCTTGATCTACTAAAGATCTATGTTACAGAAGTAGATCAACGCTCACAATGGGAAAAGTACTTACCTCTTGTAGAGTATGCATATAATAATACTATCCATACTTCTAAGGGAAAAGCACCTTTTGAAATCATAGAGGGAAGACCTAAACGTCCCTTGCTACTTAAAGTACATGGGAAGATCTTCGTTGCCGATGAGTATAGCCATGACCTGCAAGCATCTTTTCAAAAGATTAAGGAGGCTATATCCATCTCCCAACTAAGGAAAAAACGCTGCTACTGACAAGCACAGAAGGACCTTAACGTTCAAAGAAAATGATTGGGTCTTACTTAAGTTTCGTAAGGCTCGATGGAGGCAAACGAGGGGCAAAAATCCTACGGGCCATCAAAAGTATTATGCTAAACTAGCAAAAAGATACTATGGTCCTTTTCAAATTTTGAAGTCAATCAATGAGGTGGCTTATCAACTCAAGTTGCCTAACCATTGGCTCATACACAATGCTTTTCATGTGAGCCTACTTAAGCCCTACAAAGGAGAGCCTCCAAATGAACCAATTATTGAAGACCCTCCCGAAATCGAAGACCAAGAAGAGATGCTACAACCCGAACCTATCCTTTGACATGAAGACAAGGTACTATGACATGGTAAGATTATCCGACGGTATCTTATTAAGTTCAAAAATTATCCTTTTGAAGATGCTAGATGGATACAAGGAATCCAACTTACGGATAGTATGAACCTTGTCAACGCTTACAATGCTACATTCGAGTAAGTAAATGTACATGTTTCTTTTAAATGATCAATTTTTTTGTTTTATAAGACTAATTCTCTCTTTATTGTGCACAAATTTAAGTAGTATGCATACTAAGAATCATGTTTGGGATGACGACGTCTCTCAAACACCATGTAGAATTTGTCACTCTACTTGGGAGGATGAAATGGACTAAAGAGCAGACATGCTTGCGGCAGCTATGTCTCCCAAAGCAGCAAATGGATTAGTCATCCATCTTGGAATCATGTCATAGGGTAAAAAGGGATCCTCTACCCGCTAAGACAAATTGACTAATGACTATGGTTTTATCTCTTTTACCTCATAGTCAAAGACGACTATGATTTCAATAGAGAGGTAATGTCATTAAATCTAATATCTAATCAACCCAAATGATTTTCTCATATTAAACTGATCATTTAATGTGGGATAATGAATGGGAACAAGGGCTAGAATATAGACATGTGCTTACGGATCTATCTCAACACGGGGCGAATGGTAAAGGGGCCCAAATGAGAGAGGGTCTGTCAAAGAGCAAGGTTAACTAATGGAGCTTAAAAGATCTTAGGGTTAGCTTCATTAAAGACCTCCAATGGTTAGTGTTAAAAGTCCATTGACCTTAGGCAAGCTAGGGCTGAGCTTGAGGTGGAAACCCAACCTAAACTTACCTTTGACCTTAGGCAAGTTAGGGCTGAGATTGAGGTGGGAACCGGACCTAAACTTGCCTTTGACCTTAGGCAAGCTAGGGATGAGCTTGAGGTGGGAACTCCACCTAGGGTGCTTGTCATGCTTGATGACTAAGTCACTTGAGGCACTTGTCATAGTTAATGAGGAAGGTGCTTGAGAAGCTTCCCATGCATGGGGGTAAGGTGCTTGAGTCAAAAAGAGACCCTACAAACTTAATGAGGAAGGTGCTTGAGAAGCGTCCTATGCATGAAAGTTCCAAAGTTAGGGGAATCTTTGACCTAACCTTCCACTCACCCAAAGAGCACCCCTTTTCTCAAAGGACACATGGGACACATGTCAGACTCTCCCTGAGCTTAACCACATGGTGTGCTTGAATGCTATTGGTTGGGCTAAAGAGGGGTCCAATGAGCTTCTAGTTCCATCCAACAAATATCTAGATATTTTCAAGCTCTCTCTCTCTCTCTCTCTCTCTCTCTCTCTCTCTCTCTAAGGGGTAAGGACGACACTTGTCAAAAGACTACCCATGTACTTAACTGCATGATGCATGTGATTGGCTAGGGGGAAAGGGGTCCAATGAGCTTGAAGCATGTGGACTACCACTCACCCAAAGCAAGCAAGGGGGGTGCTAGGGGGATATACACCACACATACACTCATTTTGTGGACTACTCTCACTTGGTGAAAATTGAGGAACACCACCTCCTTCTCCAAGCTTGTGAGAAGTGAGAGCCTACATCAACACTCTTGGCTATGGAATGCAAATCCAACCAAGATCCATGCTTCAATGCTTAAGCTTGTCATCTTCTCCATCTTCATTACTATGCTATTATGTATGCTAGCAAGAAGAGTAATGATAAGTGAGGAACTATTTCTTATTTTTATGAAATGTTTCTTCTTCGTCTTCCCTATCCTCATTCCCCGCTAGCTCTCTCCACCTTTGAAGGTGTTTGAGGCCTTGGGACTGAAGCTTGGGATAGTTGATGCTTTCTACAAAGTTTATGTTATGCTTGTGACGCATGAAGCTTTCCATCTTCTTTGCATCACCTAGGTCACAAGGAACACAAAGATTGTATTGTAACAAGTCTCTCTTGATGGGAGAAATTATAATACAAATGCCTATTGGAGGGGGGACCGGCTCCGTATGAATCCGGTCCTCAACTATTGTCATGTTCTATAAACTCTCTCTCTTGCAAAAGTATTATGCATGCCAAGTTAACTAAGTGCCATGTTTATGTTGCTACCATCAATTAAGTTCGTCCGCTATGCTCACAAAGTAATCTCTCAAAAGTGCTTCACATAATTTCTTAATTCCGCTACTTTCAAAGTCCATAGGCCATTTCCATTACAGTAGCTACCCAGTCTAGGGCATGGAAACCTCACACATGGTGATTGTGTGAGAGAAATGAGATAGAATTGAGTGGGGAAATCACATGAGATCGTCTACAATAGGAAGAAGAGAGAACTAATGAAAGGGATTAGTGTATGCACACACACTAACCATTACGCTAATCAAGGTTGCTAATCGTTGCATTCTCTATTAATCCTCGTGGTCACATCCTAATCACAAGCTCACCCAAGCTCATGGAGTTATGATTAGAGCAATGCATACACAAATCCTTAATCTATACACTAATCTAATCATGCACCCACTACTAGAATCATACATACAATAAGTAGTCAAGAATTAGAGAGCGATGAGTTCTTAATCTACACCATCAAAACACTAATACACAGCTTAATGAAAAGCAAGAGAAAGGCAAAAGGACGCATCTTCATTGCATGCATATAATCAGTCTGTGAAAAGAGTACATGCGGCTCCATGCTTCCACCTCCATAGCATCCTTCTTCTTCTTCTCTACTCTAGGTTTCTCTCAAAATGATATCTCCCCTTTCACATGAGCTACATTCACTTTTATACCTAGGGTTTTAAAAGTTATCGTCGGCCGGCCAAAGTACATGGAGTGAATAAACAGATACAACTTGGAACTCAATGTGAGCCCATGAATATATACATAGAAAATGGAAAAATAATGTCCATGAGAAGGTGAAAATGGCTGCTGATGTTGGATGCATCCAATAGCTATGGAATGTAAATCCAACCCAGAGTCAAGCTTCAATGGCATGCTCATCTTCTCTAGCATCTATATTTCTATGCTAAGCCAAGCTCCAATAGTAAGCTATGGTGAGGAAAGTACTTCTTTCTCGTATGCTACTTCTTATTCCTCTTCCCTTCCCTCACTCACTGCTAGCTCTCTCCACCTTTGAAGGTGTTTGGGGTCTTGGGATTGAGACCGAGGACAAGTTAATGCTTTTGCAAGTTAGTTAGGGGCATAATATTGGCGCATGAAGCTTACCATCTTCATGGCATCAACAAGGTCTCAAGGAACACAAAGTATGTATTGTACCAAGTCTCTCTTCAAGGGAGAATCTATAATACAAAAGCCTTTTGGAGGGGGGACCGGCTCCAAGTAAATCCAATCCTAAACTGTTGTCAATTTCTCTAATTCTCTCTCTCTTTTGCAAGTATTGTTCATGCCAAGCTAGCTAGATATAATGTTCGTTTTGCTACTTTTAATCGAGTACTCTCCTTATGCTCTTTAAGGATTCTCTTAAGGAAATGCTCACTATTGTTACTTAAATTCTGCTACAATCAATGTTATTACCCATATTTCATTACAATTTCTCTTCTTTATCGCATACCTTGTATTATCTACCCATTTGGCGGTAGTCAAAGCGAGAATTAAGGGGTTTTTTTTTAAAAGGAAATTTGATGTCCCTGAGATATCCGAATACCTCAAAGGGCTAAACACAAAACATTGTAAACAATTTTAAAAAAACACTTGTAGCTTAAGGGATTAAAGCACGTCATGAGTGTCGGGGTTTGAAATCCGTCATCGCTTATCTTTTTCTAAAACAAAACCTATCTTAAATATTATGAACAACTTGAGCATCACCCACCTCAAAAGGATCCTACCCACCCTTTTTGGTATTAAGGACTGCGAAGAAGATTTTCTAATTTCTAGATATCTTCACGCAAATGGAAGAACAATTCTTTGCAAAAGAAACGCCCTTAAAGTCGTGTCACTTTCAAAAACTTTGGCTTTTAGGAATTTGGAACTACGAGAGTCATGGGTTGATCTCTTGGTTTCCTCTCTAACTCTCTCATAAGTAATATACAATCGGATCCAATAGATATACTAGACATTGCTATCCTAAATTCCCAAGATGTTGGACTTTCCCTGAGCCCCCTTTAGAGAAGGAAAATCAAGTGGGTGACTCGGTTGATCTTGGATGCGTGCAACTTGAAAAAAGATACCTAGAACAACTTACGTGGGCCCTTTGGACGTAAGGCTGTGGATAACGGTATGGTGTGGTGCTATTGGGTACCTATTTATTAGTGGGCTATAATCATACTATTTAGACAATCATACAGTTATCTTTAAACCAAAAACCTTAGTCGCCCAAACTAATTATCATAACATCTCTAATTTTCGTGGACTTTTTCCTAGGATAGAGGCAAGACAAGTCAATATTAATTGTAAATAGCAAGGCTATGTATGAAAATCGAGAGCGCTTGATTGGTCCTATTTGCAACTAAGTTCGCATACACTCACTCAGTTGACTTAGAATCCTAACCTCATCTCGAGCAAATCAATGACTTCCCTTCTGAGATGTCTACTTGCCATTATTTATGTCTTTCGTGGTACTGCTTAGCAACCTTTGTGATTCCTATTACTAGGTCATCGTCAGGGGTTGCATAGGTATCACTGATCATGTTAAGGTGTTGGTTTTCTTGTAGTGTAAAACCTTGCTTTTCCTTCACAAATCTATTGAGTCCATTACTTGAGAGGGCCGATAGTAGGATTGTAATTTAATTGGTTGAAACATATCACTTATAATGATAATATTGTAGGTCCAATTCCTACCAAGCCTATTTACTTGTGCCATAGTTAACTTGCCTATTCTCCGAGCTTTGCTCCTTTCCCTTGGTTACCACTATATGGAGTATAGGCGAGTTGTAAGGCGTCAGCTTTGGTACCGACAAAGGTTCGAATCCCTTTACTCTAGGATACCAAGGCTATAGATACCGCTTAGGTTACAATATTTTCTAACAAAAAACAAAAAGGGAAAGCGTAGTTTCATTTACCTACCCTTGAATTTGTTTAGGTTATGGATACACAAATAGAAGCAAAAAAAGGAAAAGCGTAGTTTCATTTACCTACCCTTGATTCTGCTTAGATTATGGATAGACAGATAGAAGCAAAAAAATGGACACTAACATGTCACGTCGCTTTTACCCATATAGTATGTTGTCTATCTTTTAATTTTTCTTTTGTTTGAATCAGCTCTACGTTATTGGTTTGAATCTCAAAACATGTGCAGATGTGTTTGTATCTCTAAAAACAATTGTAATGTGAGTGTTGTTTAGTTTTAAACAAAGGTTCTACGATCATTGTTGCTCCAATAGGAGTTGTAAGGCCTCACGAGTAGTATTAGACAATGTTTCTGTGAACATTGTACTCTCACTGTTTCTGCCATAATATGAGTTCATCATTTTCCTTATATATTGAAGGTTTATGAGCCTAAGATCCACAAGAAGTCCAAGCTTTATGAGAAGTTCAGATGAGGTAAGTATTGGTTATGTACACGTGTGTGTGTGTGTGTGTGTGTGTGTGTGTGTGTGTGTGTGTGTGTGTGTGTGTGTGTGTGTGTGTGTGTGTGTGTGTGTGTGTGTGTTTATATTTATTATCCAACAATAGATTGAATCTTTCAATCTATTGAATCATACAACGAAACTGACTAGACAATATATAAACCTCCATAAAATCTAACTGTAAAAGCATTTTGACAAATTGATTTTTTGAAAAAGTACAATGTATTCCAATAATCATACAAACGAGTTACACTTGTGTTATCGTTATAAAGACAACAACATAGATTTTCTCGAGCAAGATTGAATCTGCTACTACATGTGTAGTTTGGTATGTAACCCCAAGGAAGGAACCTATTACGTGCTGCCATCCACACAAAAAGATTAAGTTAGTACTTAGCATGCTTCAAGTGGGAAGGCAGGAGTCGAAGACCCCTTCCCCTTGTTATTGATTTCAAGAATTACCCAACAAACCTAGTTGATGAAAGAAGCACACTAGTAAACCAATTCGAGGGAGAATTTCTTGAGAGAGAGAAAAAGAGAGGGGGTGGGGAGGGAGAAAAACTATAAAGGATAGCATAGCATTGGGGGGAGTAAGACACAGAGATGGCAATAACTGGAGACAACTAAGAAAATCAAAGAGTGGCATTTCCTTGCATGCATGTAGAGTGTCCCGCATATGTCTTCACAAAAAGGTCGCAAGAGATGACAACATAATTAACACAAATTATCTCTCAATGTTGCAATCAATAACATTTTAAGCATATGCAAGTTATAACACTCGATATAGTTATCGTATACATCACAAATGAGGCTACCCTTTACTTGTTTGTAAATGCAAAAAGAAACCAAAAACATTTGCAAGCATAGCATCCTTAGAAGGACATAATACTTTTCTATTGTATAAGAACTATGTGAAAATCTACACACAAATGCTTTCAGCATGATGCCGTGTAAGCCTAATTAAATCTAAAAAGGGTATCCATGCCATCCCTAAAGTAAGTGATACTTCTCAAACAAAAAACCTGCTTGCAAAAATGTTTGATATAACAGAGAGATTGTGTTTAAACATAAGATTTCTCAAAAGTGGTTGAATACCTTCTTATAGAGGCAAGAGAAAAGCCATGAATTTCAAACCTGCTAATGAAGCTCCTTCTGCCAATTATCACTTTAACACCATCAAATGAGCATTTCAGAAGTCATCTACACATTGTGAGAGCTCATCACATTGTGTTTGTGTGTGTGTGTGTGTGTGTGTGTGTGTGTGTGTGTGTGTGTGTGTGTGTGTGTGTGAGTGAGAGAGAGAGAGAGAGAGTTGAGTAGATAGCCAAGCCAAGTTAATGAAGTGTGCGAGTGAGAGCGTGTGTGAGTGTGTGCAGCGATGGCGAAGAGAGGAGAAGAGGAGACCTTGTGTTTGCAGGGGCTAAAACTCACTCTTTACATGTGAGCCCCCTTATTCTATTATGTACATAATGAATAAGTATAGTGGGTAGGCACCTTGCCTAACCGGCCACATGGGGCTTTACCCCAACAACCTCCCACGTAAAGGCCAATGTGGCCGTGAGAGATAAAATAAAACCGTATAAAACCTGTACAAGGCCATCACAAGTATGATCTCAGCCAACGCCCCACTAGCTCACTGGATCTGTGTGCATCCAGCTCTAATCGTAGAGAAAGTATAGAGCGATCGACACCATACTCCTCACCAAAGCCGCACACATCCTGCATGTATCTCACCATACGCTGCAAAGTACCGCTATGCTCAAGGCCAACATCAGGCACTGCATGACTAACTGCTCCCACTACAAATGCACCTACTGCAAATGCAATCTCGGGTCTCGAGATGAGTATCTCGTACATGAGACTCCCAAATGCTGATGCAATCCTAGCAATATCTGCCAATCTGACCATCTCAGTCAAATCTGGCTCAAAACTCCACTCATGGAAATCATCCTCACAACCGAACTTCGATCCCTGGAATCCATCCTCGTGTCCATCGCATGTCACATGCGCACCAAGAGCATCTTTCTGTCATGAACCCTGTGTGGTAATAGCAATGCCTAGCTCTAACTCACATACATCAACCTTTGGCCTAAGCATATCCATAAATGACTGAATCACGGCTGAATCCTCAACACTCAAGCCATCCATATTCGTCATCGTATCCACAAATGACATGCCCTGTTGCACAACTGTCTGCACAACTGGCTCAACATGCTTACAAACTGGAGCATCATGCAACCTATCCGCAAAGGAGACATGTCTCATCTCTCTGCATGGCTGCGTACTCACGAAAACTGATCCGTCTTGCACATGACGTACTCACATCGCATGAACCGTGCCAACATGAGCACCTCTAGCTATGACTAGTTGTCCACTATGCAATCTAAAACTGTGCTCATCCAGCACTGTCTGGCATCCGTTGTCTCATAAGTGACTCACAAAGTCAAGAGTAAACATGGAAGCAAAGGCTACATCTTCGTCATGCGTAGCCACATACGCTACATCTGCTCCCACATCATCCAAAGTGATAGCATCCCTCTTGTGATGTCTCCTGCGTTGTCTCATCCGTCAAAAACAACACCTACGTACATGCCCTGTATGACAACAATGCCAACACACATCTCTATGTCTGCAAGATCGTCCTTTGATGGTAGGCATCTCTCTAGCTGTACATGCATCCAAACCAATGCGATAGACAGACTGACCAAGGTGTAACATGATCGTCGAACGTGCAAGCTCATCCAAGTCCTCCCACTCATCGTCAGTCATAGAATCTGGCCTAGCATCCATGCTGTGTAGTGGCAACACTTGGCCCAACTGAGTCAATGCATCATGCATACCTGCTTTCCAATGCTCAAAGTTTGAACCATCAAACTTTGTATGGAAAAGCACAAACCCTGACAATGATGTACATGCCAAATCCATGGCGATAACCTGTGACAAGACCGAGCACAAATCGATCAACTGACAATAGCCAAAGCCTGGCTAACTCATACACCAAGTATTGTCAAAATACATCACTACTTGGCATAAGCTGTCTAAGAGAAGTGTCAACAAATATGGTGATCAATGTAACGAACAAGTGAGCAAAACGGCTCAAATGATGCCAAAACACCCGCTCTAATCCAAGAGCACTATGTGGTAATCGATGAAACTATCATCAACAATCTCCCTCCTGAACAGATTACCACATGTATGTAAAATGACATAATCTGGTGAGCAAACACTCTCACAATGTGATGCCAAAACACTATGGCAAAGCAACTAGAGTGCTTCGTTAGTTGCGTTCGCATCGAATGAAGATTGAGCAAAATATTGGAAACTATATATGCCATTTCAACCGTTCTCAAATGAAAAAATTTTGATTATTTGATGCTATTAATTATGTCTAAGATATTTATTAATTGGGAGGAGAGACATGAAAATGGAGAGAGAGAGAGAGAGAGAGAGAGAGAGAGAGAGAGAGATTTTATCAAAGCATGTTAGATCTTTTAACCTGAGAGTGTGTTTGGGATGCCAATTGTCGTGGTTCAAAGGTATACCTCACAAAAATGGAATACCAATAGTAGTGCTTCAAAGGGATACCTTGCACAAAACCATAAGGAGGGTTAGAGTTTTGTCAAGCTCAATGTTCATGATCATACAAGATGTCAATGTTATTAATTGTTTGTTGTTCCATTTTTAAGTTTCAAAAAAAAGAAAACATGCAAGTCTCCTTGCATGGGGGAGTTTACACAATCCACCCCAATTTTTATAACACGAGGGAACGTGCCATTCCCACGGCAGCGTGCAATTTTTAGTGTGTTCATTAACTGCGTTCTTAGTGTCAAAAATCAAAAAATGATAATTCTTACTGACCACACGATTGAATGTCTATCGCCAATGCACTTCCTTGCATCAGTGATGTTGGGCATATCCTGCACTTAACCCGCTCAAGTGATGATATCCCAGGGAGGATAGCCTTCAAGAAACTTTTTGTGCCATTGTGAGGACAACACATTTTGTATACATACCAATCAAACCACCACCAAGCATGAAATCAAACCCCCAACAAATGTTGACTAGCAATCACATCGTGAATTCTGATACGCATGTGAAAGTCTTTCATAAGGCCACATGCCTTCAAGGTGTAAGCGTAGGTGAATGTACTTGGGGAAAGAGGTTCCGTAAAAACAGTCAAAGAGCTTTCTTGTGACGGGCATATTGGGTATATCTTGCAACCAAAACCTTGCAGGTGATGACATTCTAGAGAGAATGAGAATCAATAACTTTTCATTTTTTCATGCTTTCATGATAGTACCACATTTGGCATACATATCAACCAAGCACTACCAAGCATGACCCATGTTAACAGCTTGCATAAGGCCACTGGACTTCAAGGTGCAAGCATAGGTGAATAAATTTGGAGAAAAGTCTTCTGTTTGCATCCGCTTCTTGAGCTACCCTAGCACAATAAAGATGGGCATATTCATCAATCGATGCCTTCAAGGTGATGACATTCCGGAGGGAAAGCCCATGAAGAACTTTTTTTGGTTTCGTGGGAGCCCCACATTTGACATACAAGTAGACCAAAGCATCGCCAAGTACGATATTTCTTCACCAACAATCCCTTATCAACAATCTCAATGTGAGAAACTTTCACTTTGCATTTGTCTAAAGCAACCCAGAGCACTCCAAGAGACCTCACTTCGCATTTGGTGAAAGTAGACCAGATCTTTTTTGCCATACCCATATCAGAGCGAATTTTAAAGCCCATATCACAATCTTGCATAGAGCCACATGCCTTCAAGATGCTGATTGCATCTGGACAAAGGCCCTCACTTTGCATCCACTGAGAATAGCTGAGAGCTTTCCATCCCTCTTCCTATTGTGTGTATCTTGCAATCAGTTAACACCATTCCGAATAGTAAGCTCCTTAAGAACCTGCATAAAACAACCCAGACCTCTTGATGTGGCCCTTTGTTAGGCATATCATGCAATCATAGCGTGCCAAGATACAATATCTTGCACCACATTTAGCATATATATCGACCAAGGCATTGCCAAGCATGGCAATTTTTTGCAACAGCCCCTATTAAAAACAATTTTCAAGCCCATATTGGCATCTTGCGTACAATAATATGCACAAGTATGTGATTGCATCTGGAGAGAGGCCCTCACTTTGCATCCCTTGAAAACAACCAAGAGCTTTTTGGCCCTACTCCTGTTGTACGTATCCTGCAATCAGTTAACGCCGTTCCGAATAGTAGGCTCCTCAAGCACCTGCAGAAAACACAACAAAGCTCCCGTCGCGGCCGTTGTTGGGCATATCCTGCAATCATAGCATTCCAAAAGACAACATCCCTCACCACATTTGGCATAGATATTGACCAAGGCATTGCCAATTTTTTGCAACAGCCCCTATTAAAGGGAATTTTCAATCCAATATTGGCATCTTGCGTACAACCACATGCCTTCAAGATGCACACGTATGTGATTGCATCTGGAGAGAGGCCCTCGCTTTGCATCCACTGAAAATAGCCAAGAGCTTCTTGGACCTGTTCCTGTTGTGCGTATCCTACAATCAATGCACTCCAGGAGACGGCATTTGGGACAGGAAGCTCCTCGTGCACTTGTTGTGCTTTCTGAAGTGCACCACATTTAGCATATGTATTGACCAAGATTCGCCAAGCATGGCAATTTCTTGCAATAGCTCTTGACTAACAATATGATAGTGAATTTTTAAGCCCACATCAACATCTTGCATCGTAGGTGATTGCACCTATGGCTACAAAGGTGATTGCATCTGCTAAATCGCATGCCTAAGCCCACATCAACATCTTGCGTCGTAGGTGATTGCACCTATGGCTACGAAGGTGATTGCATCTGCTAACCCGCATGCCTTCAAGATGCCTGCATAGGTGATTGTGTCTATTGCTGCATACTTGATTGCATTTGCCGACCCACATGCCTTCCAAATTCCTGTGTAGACGTAGTTGATTGCATATGGAGAGAGACCCTGCCTACGATTGCATATGTTGTCTTACATGGCCTTCGAGATGCCTGCACAAGCATAGGTGATTGCATTTGGAGAGACCCTACCTACCATCAAGACAGGAAGCTTCTCAAGCACGTTTTGTGATTCTTGAAGTGCACCACATTTAGCATATGTATCGACCAAGGCATTTCCAAGCACGAGAACGTTTTGCAACAGCTCTTGACTAACAATATCATAGCAAATTTTTAAGCCTGTATCAACATCTTGCATAGAGCCACATGGTTTCAAGATGCACGTGTATGTGACTGTATCTGGACAGAGGCCCTTGCTTTGCATCCGTTGAAAAGAGCCAAGAGCTTTCTGTCCCTGCTTTGGTTGTGCGTATCCCGCAATCAATGCACTCCAAGAAACGCCATTTGGGGCAAGAAGCTCCTCAGGCACGTTTTGTGCTTTATGAAATGCACCACATTTATCATATGTATTGACCAAGCACAACAATGTCTTGCAACAACCCTTGACTAACAATATGAGAGTGAATTTTTAAGCCCATATCAATAGCCCACAGCTTTTGGCGCAGTCCATGTTTATTATATCTTGCAGTCATAACATTCCAAGAGACAAAATCCTGCACCACATTTGGCATACATATCGACCAAGGCATTGCCAAACATGGGCAATTTTTTGCAACAGTCACTATTAAAGAGAATTTTCAAGCCCATATCGGCATCTTACATACAGCCACATGCCTTCAAGATGCACGCTTGTGTGATTGCATCTGGAGAGAGGCCCCCGCTTTGCATCCGCTGAAAATAGCCGAGAGCTTTTTGGCCCTGCTCCTGTTGTGCGTATCTCGCACTCCAAGAGATGGCATTCGAGAGACAGACCCTGTCTGCAATTGCATCTGCTAATCGGCATGCCTTTGAGATGCCTGCGTAGCCGTAGGTGATTGCATATGGAGAGACCTTGCTTGCCATCGAGACAAGAAGCTCCTCAGGCACGTTTTGTGAGGCCCTCACTTTGCATTTGTAGTAAACAGCCAAGAGCTTTTTGTCCCTGATCCTGTTGTGTGTATCCCACAATCAATGCACTCCAAGAGACGACATTCGGGACAAGAAGCTCCTTAGGCACGTTTTGTGCTTTTTCAAGTGCATCACATTTAGCATACGTATCGACCAAGGCCTGCTCTTTGCATCCGGTGAAAGCAACCGAGTGCTTTTTGGCCCTGCTCTTGTTGTGCATATCTCGCAATCAATGCACTCCAAGAGACGGCATTCGGGACAGGAAGCTCTTCAGGCACGTTTTGTGCTCTCTGAAGTGCACCACATTTAGCATACATATCGACCAAGGCATTGCCAAGCACAAAAATTTCTTACAACGGTCCTTGACTAACAATATAAGCCCATATCAACATCTTGCGTAGATCCGCATGCCTTCATGATGCCTACGTAGGTGATTGCATCTATGGCTATGTAGGTGATTGCATCTGTTGACCCACATGCCTTCAAGATGGCTACGTAGGTAATTGCATCTACTAACCCGCATGCCTTCACAGAATGCTTGTATTGCACTCTGACTAACAATATCAGAGTGCATTTTTAAGCCCATATCAACATCCTCTGCATGCCTACGTAGGTGATTGCATTTGCTGACCCGCATGCCAAGAGATTTTTGGCCTTGCTCTTGTTGTGCGTATCTCCCAATCAATGCACTCCAAGAGACCGCATTCGGATGCATAGAGTTGCATGCCTTTAGGATGCCTGCATAGGTGATTGCAGCTGCTGACCCGCATGCCTTTAAAATAGGCTCTTAGGTGATTGAGCCCTCACTTTGCATCTGCTGAAAACAATCGAGAGAAGGCCTTGCTTTGCATACATATCAACCAAGACATTGCCAAGCAGGACACCTCTTTTCAAGCATGACACCTCTATTCAAGAGCCTCTGACTAAGTGAATTCTTGTGCCCATATCACATCTTGCATAGAACCACAACCTTCAAGATGCATGCATAGGTGATTCCATCTGAAGAGAGGCCCTTGATGAGCCCTCACTTAGCATACATATCGACCAAGACATGGCAAGCATGACAGCTTTTTTCAGCAGCCTCTAGCGTGGGCTAGGCTGCGTTCCTGTATAAAGAGCCCTGCGATTAAAAAAGCTTGTGAATGTTATGCCAGCCACGTGGACGAAGGTCCTTCTACGCTAACGAAGTAACCACTGAGTGCCGAATGCAATCAAAACACGATTGCAAACCATGCGCATAAACAAATAAACTCGCAAGAAAAATCTGGTAGAGTTTCGGCAATATTTTGCTATCTAACCATAATAAACATACATGCCATAAACATGCTCAAAACCATGAGAAAATCATGCGCAAAATCCGCACTCAAGTATACATGAGCTACCCCAAAGTCTCAACTCCTTAAACTTGGAAAACAATCCTGTAATCCGAAACACAAAGTGCATCAACCGCACTCTACAAGCAAAACATATACTAGCATAAACTTGGATGCAAACCAACCAAAATGTGGCACAAATTGATGCTCAAAACAGCTGAAAATCAGCCCCCATGTGCCATTGCAAGGCGAAGAATGCCATCTGTTGAAAAGTGCACATCATGTGCATCCACATTGCAATATAAACGAGCATCAAGCATGTACCAAATGTGTAGCAAGTGAGCATCCAAATCAGCTGAAAATTCAGCTCACAATCATGCTAAAAATGCTTGCAAAACTCTCTGCAAATCTGTGCACCACACTTTCCGAAATCCACTCAATCACAGAAGTCAATGCACATAACCTGTGAATGAAGCCACTCTCAAACCTGAGAGTCCACACAAATGCATACATCCACGAAGTGTTCTCAATGTGTGCGCATAAATGTGTTGAAAATATCAACCCACACTCTCTTCACTGAGAGAAAAACATCAATGTGCAAAACAAGAGAATGACAAAAGCTCAATTCCAGCTCTCCGAATGTAGCAAATCACCATAATATGCATACATAATCTTCAACTTTTTGAATAACCTGCAGCCTATCAGCTCATATCTTCCAAACCGTGCAGAATTTGCAGAAACTTCCTTCTGCAAAGTTGTAGAGTATCACACAAAAATGGTTGGGCTATGCGGGAATGGACCTGAAATGTGTTGTTTTTACAGGTCGAAATAGATCTGTAGAATCTGCACCTGTGTACCCTAAACGTGCAGGGAGTCTGAGTGACGTATCTCAAAATTGATGAAGATTTTGAGAAAACTTTCTTCTGCAAAGTTGAAGAGGACAAAAAAACGACCTAGTTTGGCGAGAATCGGCTTGAATGAAGATGTTTTGGTAGGCCAAAACATATTTGCAAAAATGTGCTGCTGTTTTTGTTGCTTCTCCGCTTGCCTCCCTGCTGAGCTCCAATGGTGCTCCCAATCCCTGAGCTCTGATACCCGTTGAAGTGCGCGAGCAAGGGCGTGTGTGAGTGTGTGCAGCGATGGAGAAGAGAGGAGAAGAGGAGACCTTGTGTTTGCAGGGACTAAAACTCACTCTCTACATGTGAGCCCCCTTATTCTATTATGTACATAATGAATAAGTATAGTGGGCGGGCACCTTGCCTAACCGGCCACATGGGGCTTTACCCCAACAGTTAAGTCAGCTGGAAATATGGCGTGGGGATGTGGAGGTAGGCAAAATGGACTTTACCTTCAAATTGGAAACCAGTGCCTTTACATTCAAAATGAAAGTTTCCAATTTCTTAACCTATTATATCACACTTGCACTGTTTGAGAACATACCTCTAGACAAAATAACTTTTGGCATGATTCTCTAAGAAGGTGAAATAGCATATTTAATTACTTTACCCCCCCTTAGCATTAGCATCCAATGAAAATTCCATAATTAATGGAAGAAATGTTGATAGGTGGTAGCACAAAAGGCTTGGTAGAGCACTTCAAGGATTTGATGTAGAGAGGGAGAGAGAGGTGTATCATCTAACAACATGCGACACTCGTGTCGCAAGGTTTGAATGGTTATTACAAGGTTGTGTGTGTGTGTGTGTGTGGCCCTCCCCCATTCATGAAGAGAGGTCACTTGGTGGAGGACAAGCAAAATCCGTTTCTGTCGAGACAAATGTGTGTGCACGCGTGCGCGCATGCGTGTGCACACGCTTGCGAATTTATGTGTGTTTGCGACCATCATAGAGATAGTCCTTAAGAGAAAGAGATCAAGATCATACAGTAAATGCACTTGTGTGTGTGTGTGTGTGCACACGCACGTGCACACACATGTGCGTAGTGGGTCCGGTCTACTACCTCATTACGGTGCCTAGGAAAGGGTGCACACGCACGTGCACCCTTTCCTAGGCACCGTAATGAGGTAGTAGACCGGACCCACTACCTCATCATTGTGATGAGTATGTAAGCAAAGACTAATGTCAGGCTAGTGATTATCTTTACAAACAATCATGATGCGGGTATTGCTTAGTTTCTCCAAAAACCTGTATAAGAACAAAGGTTTTGTGATCTTTGTGCTCCAATAGGAGTTTTAAGGCCTTGCGAGACACTATTAGACAATGTTTTTGTGAGCATTACCCTCCAGAGGAATTTTAAGGCTTTGTGAGCCAACATTAGACCATGTTTCTATAAGCGTTATACTCCAGTACATTGTTTGTATATATGTAGTCTATCCTTTTTTTTTAACAATTTTAAAAAATATTCTAAAAAAAGGGAAGTGAAATTGGTAGTTCTATATCATGAAGCCACTCAAGTCAAGAGACTACAACGACTGTAAATAGGAACCCCATCTAGGGTCCTAGTCCAGTTCACCTAACATTTGTCAACAACCTTTGCACGAAGTTATTGATAATATGTCTAGCAAAGGAAGAGGACTATTCCTGTAAGGCCACTTTTAGAGCTTGTAACCCGGAAAAGATAAAACTAGTAAGATTAAAAAATATATAATCTTGTGCATTAGTCAGCTAGCAAAGGATTTTTTGTGAGCCTTTTAGGTACCCATGATATAAGGAGGAAGAGTCTGGGTGAACATATGAAAGAGGTTTTAATGAGTTTGTGATGATAGAGAGTACCTTTGCCTCATCACATATGACATCTACGAATTCCGGTGAGGACAATCTTTGAAGATCCAATGATCTTATCAACTCCTTATAGGTAAAAGTGAAGTGTAACTAGCTTTATCCACTCTTGTGACGAGGAGATGTGGCTTTAGCCAATGAAATTTGTCCAAAATGGAGGGGGTAGAGAATCATATAAGAGTTTTTGAACATCTTTTTTCTGGCATAAATTTTGAAGAAAAGAGGTCTTTAATGAAGAAATTGTGATCTACTAAACACCTAATTTTTAGAAAGATACAAATTCTTCACCAAACGTCTCATAGCTCATCAATGCAACAAAATGATTAGAAGAAAGTTAAGGGATATGAGTAAGACCTTTAGCCAGTATCTTTGCACGATTTTGGAAGGATTTATCTAGGGGGAATAATAGGAGATGCTATTTTGGAAATTAAAGGGGAAAAAAGGGACGAGGGTGAGAGGTACACGTGGCAGGCGAGGATGAAAAAGCAAAAAAAGCTTGCACATCAGAGGTGGGGACGACGCTACGTGCTCAAGTGATGTGGCGCCAAGAGGACATGTGGAAGAGACGCGCCGGGGGGGGGGCAGGTGGCCGAACAGGGAAAGAGATAATGACAAATAAAGTGTGCATATTAATAGGAGAGTTTTGGAGAAAAGGATGTAAAGATTTAGATGATGAACATATGCATTCTTGGGGTAAAGGCATTGTGTCTTTGCCTGGGGCCGGACATCCGATGTTCGGCCGCCCACTGACCACTACCTTATTCATGTACATATACAATGAATAAGGAGCTAGCTTGAGAAGGGGAATCGAGGATCCAATCAAACAGAGCAGGGGGATCTATGTGGATTTTTAGCTTGGAAGCAGGCTTAGGCAGTGTGTGCAACTCCCTATACTCAAGAAGGAATCTTGAGACAAATCGATTGCATCTTATGAAATCAGATCTCTGCGGTAGCGAATTGGCCAAGCAAGTGAAGCAAGCTCAGGAGGTGGGCTTGCATATTAGCTTTGTTGACGCTATCTGCACAAAGGCTCTGGAATGGAAATCGGGCAAAAAGGAGTTCAATTTTTTGTTGTACAGGCGGTGCAAAACCTTCGAGCTTGATCAAAGCTCGATCACAAGTTTTGAGAGTGGAAATTGAAGCTTCCTTAGCCCAACTCATATGCAGTAGGAGAAGGCATTGGAGCAACACTGGCACTATAACAAGCAAGCCTTAACAGACAAAATTGAGCATTGGAAAAACAAAACCTACAATAGCACTAGCCATGAGAGCAAAGGAGGATTTGAGCACAACTGAAAATTAGGCAATTGAATCTAGGGTAATGGCCAGCCATTGCCGAGAATAAGCAAAGGTAGCAACAAGTAGGTCAAAAGCAGGGAAATTCAACTCCATAAGGAGCTGAGAATCGGGTAGGATAGAACCCAAGTAGGAGCTGGGAAAAAAGTAGCACTACAAAGTAGTGGGCTACATAGGGAGAGAAGAAGCAAAGGGATGTGTGTGTGTGTGTGTGTGTGTGTGTGTGTGTGACACAAACACACACACGCATTTACATGCATATTCAACAAAGAAGAGCGAAAAAATAAATCTATAAGGGTGTGTTCACACACTCACTACACGAGAAACAGAATAAAGAATTGGTCTCATAAGACATAGACAGAGTGTAATTCAAGAGAGGAGAAGAAGGGGCAAGCAAGAGTGTATAAAAGCGCGCGCGCGCGCATGCACACACACACACACACACACACACACACACAGAGTTTTTGGCTATCTGGCCTCCAACAAGAGCAAGAGAGAGCGGCTTGGCTCTCCTACGACATAACGTTAGCTTCTCGGCTTCAACATCAACGTGATGTGCATACGGCATCGACTACAACTTTTCATCTTTTGTCGTTCTTCTCGGCATCGGCCGCTTGGCATGGTTTTCATGATTGTGTAGTGGTCGAGTGATCTCCCACTTTGTTGCCATTTTGGCAGGGTTTATGGTTGAGATTTTGCTCAGTTTTCTCCTAGGATTTCTCATTGTAGTTTTGATTTCTTGGCATCCATATAGCAGACATGTGTGATAATTCAAAGTCAACAATGATGACTACTGAAAGACGGCGGTCTCATAGTTGCCGATGTATGCGCGGTTTGCACATATTTTGTCAACATTTGGGCATCTCATGTACAACCTACTAGTGTCGAGGCCTGACCTAGTAGCTTCATTGGGAGCATTGCAGTAGGGATTTTCATTCGTATGGTTATTGACAACATGATGCATACTGGAGCTATGCATACCATAGAGATTTGTCTACGGTATTTACATGCAAGCTTTAGCATATCACTAGAGCCAATACGACTACATGTATATCATCCTAGCAAGCCAATGGGCGTAGGTTGAGAGATCCTCTCACTTATTTCCTTCTACATACTAGTAGTATAGATAGTCGGACCCACTGATTGGCATATTCGCCTTTAAGTGGGAGGTTGTTGGGGTAAAGTCATTGTACCTTTGCCCGGGGCCGAACATCTGGTGTTTGGCTGCCCATTGACCACTACTTTATTCATGTACATATACAATGAATAAGGAGCTCCTCACTTAGAATCCTACTCCACCCCCACATCATTGTACACACTCTTCTCCTCCTCCCTATCCCGCATCGCACCACGCATACATGCATCCACGCACAAGCGCTCTTTCATGCATGGCAAGTTGAGAGAAAAATCTTCATAGAAAGACTCTTTAATATTATAATTATATGATCCAATGCAAGGGGAGAGTTGTCAAGAGAAATCCATACGATCAAATATTGGTTTAATCATTAGATAGAGCGGATAGTGACCAAACTTGTTTAGGTGCTGCCATGAAATTTGAGATGCTTGATGGTCAAACCAAGTGCTTGCTTAAATGGGCAAAAATTGCTATTTTGCGGAATTGAAATGTCTCCTTGGAGGAGGATGAGGAGGTTGGGTTTTGGCGTTGCTTAATCGTTGACTTTCCTTTGGGTCTGCTAGAAGATTCTAGAATACTTTCAATGATTAAAGAAGTAGAGTGTTGGTAGTGAAGGGGTTTTTTAGAGGCAAATTTAATTGGTTCTTCTAAAAAGAGGCCTCGGAAATAACAAAATGTGACCAATGTAGTGCATGCTTCCCTAGGAAAAGAAGCAACCCAAGCATAAAATTGAGAGGCTCCAAGGCCTTAGTTAGAAAAGAAAGTGGAGAGGTTATTCGAACAAAGCCAAATAACTTGATCAAGGTACATGATAGATGCTTTGCACTTGGATGCTCCTTCAAGCAAGCACCAACATTTGATAAAGGGATGAAAAATGTTCCATATCCCTTTGATTCATCGTGTCTTGATAGAATATCTAGATTAGGGGATTTAGTGTGAAACTAGACTACATGATTCTCAAATTTGGAAGAGTCAATTGCTTTCACTGAAGAAATTAAATCCTGTTAGTCTTTCACCTCAAAATTCTCCAAAAATAAGAATGTCTTTGTCCTAGATTCTCCAACTATCTTTCTTCCTTTTACTCCTCTTCTCTTGAGAAGACAATTGGAACTAGATTGTGAGAGACTTAGACCACCAAAGATACCCAAAACCATCACGATCCATTTAAGAGTGAAGCTCTCATTCTTTATTTGCAATTTAAACCTTGTTATTGCCAACCAATGTAAGCTTGCACAACAACTCAAAACTCTCATTTCATTAACAATAACCTCAATTATGACTTGCCTCTTTTCTGCTTGAGAGTGCTTCAAGATCAATAAGAGGATGGGTGGGTAGGGGAAGAGGGGTTTTGGGGAAGGAGGTTGATTGGGGGAAGGTAGAGTGAGGTAAAAGTGGGGTGAGGAGTTTCGCGGGGAGGGTGAGGGAACACACACACACACACACACACACACACACACACACACACAGAGGAGGTTGGGGAGGGAGATTGTCAAGGGCGAAGGTGGGGTGAGGGGGCATGAAGGGAACTCACAAGTGGCCAGAGTAGAGAGAAGGTGCGGGAAGCCTTAGAGAGAGGGGGGAGGAGATAGTAAATAGATAGATTGATTGATTATCATTCTCGGAGGTCAAATATGACTTATGGGCTCCATCATATGATTGATACAACTCAATCGAGTGGGGCATAGACTGGGAATGGTAAATTATAGCTTTAGGGGGAATCATATTTATGGATGCACTAGCCAACTACCATAAAATGGGAGTAATGAGGGGTAAATTGAAAAGAGAAACTTAAGAGGCATCTTTAGCCGGTTGCAGTGGGGTCTTCTTTGAAGTTCAAAAATCCTGGATGATAGCTTGTCCATCTGGGTAGACTGGCCATTTTCCTTGTTTGCAAGCCTTGTGCATCTTCTTGAGCTCTCTTGCCTTGAGTTTGAGTTTCGTCATTTCCTTGGCAATCCAAAGCGTTGTCCCCTTGAGGAGGCGGGATTTGTGTAACAGATTCAAACATTCCTCTTTTTCCTTGAGGGTAAGGGTGCAATGCCTGGGTGGCAAGCACCTATTTGTGTCATTGATCTAAGATTATGTTGGGCTTGATGGTCATTGTTTGAAGTATGTCATTGAGCTTGATGATCAATTCTTACAGAATGTCTTTGGTAGTACACCATGGTCAATCCTAACTTTAAGACCATGGGATTCTCGTAGCTAACTTTCTTAAAGGGTTGCATGTAGCTTGGTGTCAATCTTCTTTGTGATGCCATGTGTTACTTTATGGACTTGTTTTTTTTTGGGGAGAGAGAGAGAGAGAGAGAGAGAGAGAGAGAGAGAGAGAGAGAGGTGGGAGAGAGACATAGGGGCAATTATAGGGGGACAAGGCAAAGACCAAGGAGGGTATATTTTCATCAAGAGTAGGGCTTCTCCAAACAGTGTCCTAACTTGTACTGCACCATGAGGAAGTCTCTCCTTGACCATGAAAGAACCCTGCCAGATTGGAAGTAGCCTTTTGGATTTTCAATTACATACTTGGCTTGATACATGAGCACCATAGAACCTTCCTCAAGAACTTACAATGCCTGAGAGATCTATAGATGCCCAAGACATCTATAGTGAAAAACCTTTCTTCCCTATTATTCTATTGCTAGAGCTTAAGTTGTGCCCAACCTAGATTCCTCTAATAAGGTAATTATTGCCATATGTGCTGCTTCACTTGTAGACATAGAGGCAAATTTCAGTGAGCTCATCGTGGGGTTACCAATTTAAAACTTGAAGGGTGGGGCCCTGCTTCCAACACATAGGTCAATTTGAACAACGTGTACTAGCATTGAAGGTCGTTCAATATGCCCATTTTTTAGGATTTCTTTTGGCTAGGTGGTGAGATGTCAATGGCAAGCCTTCATGGGGAACAAGATCAAGATTTTGTTGTGATTTCAATCTATCCATTTTCCTTGGGTTAGTAAGAGCATGGTTCATGGCTAAAGATTTTGAACTGTCAAAAACGGTCACTAACAATGCATTAACAAAGTGTGTGCCAAATCTATAAAAGATATTTTCATACAAAAACCTTGCTACTAACTACCTCATCCCACTTTGTAGTATATTCAATGGTGACCAAGATATACTTTTTGTTGCTAAGTTGACCTCTAGGTTTAAAACTTGTGGAAGCCACTAAATCAAACGTGAATAACACTTGATAAGGGGGATTGTTAGGAAATCAAGAATCATCCAGGTATGGGGTACCTCCCTTATATCATGCATTAGGGTGTGTGGCTAAGAACACATGAAACTAAAGGTAGTTGAGCTTTACAACTCTCTAAAAAATATCCTGTAGCTCTCTTAATTTTAATCAACTAAGCTCTCTCTACTTCTCTGCTCGTGCCTTTTCTCATGTCTCTCTGCATGAGGCCTTAAGGGCCACAACAAGATGAGGGAAGATTCAAATCAAATTTGGCAGGGGAAAGAGACGTTCTTGAGGTAAAACTATCATGAAAGCAAAACTTACTTGAGGTTGTCTTTAAAAGATATCATTTTAGAAATCCAAAACCAATTTTGAAAATAAAGATTTTAAAATGGAAGCTGTTCTCTCATTGGTTGATAGAACTCTCTCTCTACATGCTAAAAGGCAAAAAACTAACCTCAACCTTCCTGTAGCGACCAACAAGCACAAGGTATCCTATTCAAACCTTTTTCATAGAGTTCCTTTATGCTAGCATTTAGCCAATCCATCCATTCACAATGATTAAAACTACATGGAAGAGATCATCGTGTTGATCGAGGAGGAATTCTACTCAAATGAACCACAATTGGTCTCATTATGTGGGATCGGATTACAATGCAAGATCTTGTACCCTGTGAATGATGAGGAGGATCTCAAACTTGTCCTCCAAAGTTTAATGATCAAATTTGGGAGATAAGTGAGTTGTGACAATGTTTGAGAAGATGATCATTGTATGGGGTGAAAATCATCACCTTCAACCTTGGGAAGATTGGGATTTCAACAAGCAACTTCTTGCAAAGATGGTGCCCAAGGTAGAGTGCTTGTTGTTCTCATTTGAGCCACATGAGATGCCCAAGTCTTGCTTGTGCTAAGAATCATCAACAAGTAAGTTCTATTCTCTATCTTCTTGTTTCAAAAAGCAAAATACAAGAGACTTGATTTTCTTTTACAATGTTTATAGATGAGAATTACAAGGATAGCGGATGCATTTACCGTAAGGTAATCATGACAAAGGCTAGGCTAGGACAATCTGGGTTGTTTGTGCGTTCCAAATTGTTTTCATTGAGACATCAACATGGGCAAAAGACATCACAATGAGATCATTACTGAAGGTTTATTGAAAGCATACGTTGTCTTCCTTACAAAAGGTTTCATTTCTAGTAATGCTTTATTTGGCATGCATGCAAGGTAGTGGTTTTCAAAGTTCATAATGTTGATCTCATGCTTGGCAATGCTTTGATTGACATGTAGGCTTGGATGAGGCTTTATGGAATGCAAGATTTTGGGATATGATCAATAGAGGGACGGCTAGGGTTCCTCAATATGCAAATTTTTCAACAAGGATTTTGTCCCAAATAATATCTCTTGGATAACATTGATTGCAAACAAGGCATGTGTTTGCAGCCTTAAAGTGAGCCTCATTCCAATATTCTTTATCAAACGATAAAAAAGAACTTTCCATTGTAGATTAAGGGAACAATGGTTTGCACAATTGGAAAATCAAAAGAGCAAATTTTTTCTCATGGATTTCTCAATTGAAAAACTCAACAATAAGAAGCCATTCCTCCCATTTCTCAATGTTGCACTGGTTCCATTCTATTTTCTCTTATATTTTACTCTTAGGATATCATAATGTACACATTGCCAATTGCGAAAGATCGATGCAAGATCTCCTTGGTTTATGTCTGTAAAGGCAATACCAAAATAATGAGTCAAGTTTGTGTTATTCTTTCCAAAAGTGCCCTAGACAGTGGATGCAAAGTTTTGAAGGTGATCCAAGGTACACAAATCACCAATTTTACAAAGAAACTTAATAGATCAATGTATTCTCGTCTATTATATTCCTTAGAAGCTTTGTGACTTATGAGGGTGACGTCTTAATCTTTTTTTTGTAGCAAATTGCACTCTCTCATACAAGATGTCACAAATTGTCTGTGAGCTCTACGAAGGTGGCTTGGTTGCACTCGAACGCATGACTCGAGTCACGAAGGACAAGTACTCAACCAACCAAGCTAGCTCCTTTGGACTGGGGTGATATCTTAATCTTACCATAAGACAATTACTTTATAAGAATAGGTTTGTGAGAAGCTTGAAATAGATTTTAATGTTATTGTGATGCCCTTCATACCATAAGAGAGTTACTCTAGAAGAGCAATGTAAGAATTGACATAGCTTCCATAAAAGAATTGACCATGTGGTGGAGATGGGAAAGGACAGAACCGAGTCTTCTAGTATGATGGATCCAAAAAATTCAAATGGAAAAGCCTTTGTGAGAAGTGGCATTGGTGGTCATGTGGGAGATTGGCCCATGGAACAACATGCCAGGTTTAACGTATACCAACCTACAGTATGCCAGGATAGCCTCTTGGCTTGATAGGAGCTACTGCTTGCATCATGCAGACTGGATTCCATTGTTGATAGATTTGAAAGTAGTAACCTCACAGGCCTTATCACATTACCTGCCCCTTACATCAAACTGAAAAAAGGCCAAAGGAGAAGGTCAGCACCCCCAAGAGCCCAAGAAGCCAGAGTGCATCTATCGAAAGACCCCCTTTTCAAGCACCTAACCAAAAAAGCTTTGATCAAGCTGGGTAAAGATGTCCGTTGAACACAGGCTTTTTTGACTTGAAACTTGTAATAAATTGGTGGTTATTGATCTCTAGTGCCAGACTTATGAGACCAAAATTGAAGATAATCATTCTAATTGAACACATGCTTTTTTGACTTGAAACTTGTAATAAACTGGTGGTTATTGGTCTCTAGTGCCAGACTTATGAGACCAAAATTGAAGATAATCATTCTAATCCATCTAAACTGCTTACCTACCTCTCATTACCATATGGTACTTGGATGGGACTAATCAAATATTGTTTTGATTGCATCTTTAATGGGTCCTTTACACATTTGCTGTGATAATACATTACTAAAGTTAATGTATAATGTGGATAAATATTTGAATGGCTTTCCTTTCTTACAAATGATGTGGCAGCCATTGGGGTTGACTCGTATTGTTTTAAGCTTGATAGATTGACCAATGAAATGGATTAATTTTTTAACTCACAGGTTATCTTTCAAATTCTTTAGAACTAATATAAACCTTACATAAAATCTAATCACTCTCAGGCCTTGTAATGGCTCAATTAATAGAGTTGAATGTATAGAATCTTAATTTGACTACTTGAATTATAATATTTGTCAAGACACTTGCATCAAAAACAGTAATGAAATTTCAATGCCCTTATAGCGGGTTTACAATTCAAAAGATACATCATGTTTTGGATACATCAAACCTTTAAAAAATGAAATATTAAAGGGATTTTTTTGACACTTGGATTAGAAGGGGTGATGGCCTTTTGATCACAAAAAAAAAATTTCAAAAATATACTTCTTTAGGTTTATCTACTTTCGGATAGTAGGTTTAAGTTAAAAAGTTTTTAAGTAGGACATGGATAACAATTGATAGGTTTGTTGACACCTATAATACGTATTCAAGGTTAACAAATTTGTTGTCTTGTTTATATGGAAGCAGGTGAGAATTCTACCTTTACTTAAGAGTTTTTTGGCTTTGTCGTTGTCCGACTTTGAAGAACTCTACTGATTTAACATAGATGACCTCCAAAACGCTATAGTTTTTGGTATGGGATCATTGAAATGTTCTTATTATTTTGTACAAAAATGAATCTAAGGCTGAGTCGTTCGTGTACAAATCTCTGTCCAATCATCTAAAGCCAGTCGTCTTTCGAATGTTATGTTCTTTTGTGTATATGTAGTAAGTTTAATACCACAACGCGCGCGCGCGCACACACACACACACACACACACACACACACACACACACACACACACACACACTAATGGGACTTACGATCAAAACTTACCGAATAGAATCCTCGATGCCTCTTGGAATGATTTCTAAGATGTTAAAAGTTTTTTCAGTTTCCTCTTCTTCTTTGTGTGTGTGTGTGTGTGTGTGTGTGCCTTGGCCATGTCACTCACGCATTAAGATAGGATATTTACAGAGCTGTGCATACAAACTAGGTAGAATAAAATAAATATTTGGACTCTCTAGAATATGAAGAATGTAATGCACATGATAGGAGGGGCGATAGAGGGGGTACAGGTAGCCAGTGTTGTTGGGGCTATAACAGAGATTCTCTTCCCTGCTTTATGGCACGATCCAACGTACGCAGCCTGGATCTCCTCTTTTGGAGGCCCTTGGGTAGCGGACTTGGATCTCCGACATCGCCTAATCTATGGGTGCTTTTTTTTGGCCCAACGCTATAGATGATGAGTGTGTCATCACCCTTCTTCTTGTTGACGATGCCTTCGGGGATTCCATGATGGCATACTGGCTCATTGCCTTGGCGACCAACTCATCTTTCACCCTCTCCATCTTTGAATATGGCCTCTCATTGATGTGTCCGCCAACCAATATTATGTTCTGCGGGGTGTCCGAGCAATATTCCCATTAGACGCTACCGCTCGTCATAACTATGGGGTTGGAATAGTTTGAGAGCATGCATCAAAGCTGCACCTCGCGTTCCCAAACGACCTGTTTCAAATTTCACTTCTATGAGTATTTGCAACAACAAATGAAAGAGGTGGTGCTTAGAGAGATACATATGCGCAATAGCAAGCTCCCAAGCATCCGTGAGCGCTACGAGGGTCGCTTGGCCGCACTCGAACCCATGACCCGCGTCACGACGGTCAAGGGCTCAACCAACCAAGCTAGTTGGACAAAGCCTTTAAAAATCTTAAAGAGAAAGAAATCCTATCCTTTCAAATGCTATTTTCCAAAGCTGAATTCATTTCCTTGGCATGGTGAAAAAGGCTTCACAGAACAAAGGATGAAATAATATAATTATAGGAGTTTGATTTATGATGTGAAGTAATGATTCAATATGTTTTTTTTCAATATTTTGATTTGTAAAGAGTCTTTTCATTTAAAGGACTTCACAAAAATTCATTTCATTAAATTTGTTATTATTTTTTATGCTTATCAAATCTATTTTTTTGTATGAAGGCATTAAAATATTCTCTTGTTTTAGTTTTTCAATGCATCTTTTTATATTATTATTTTTTTAATGTTTTTTTTTTCAAATGATAATGTATAACGTGCACCTTTTAGCTTATTATTTAAGTGGAGCCTTTCCTAATTTAAGCTTACTCTCCATAAATCTCATCTCCCTCTTAACTTAGTAAGCCTTCATGCCTCCTCACCGTGTTTTTCCTATTTTTAGTCAAAACTTCATATAAATATAGATATAAAAAATCATATATGTGTATATATATATATATATATATATATATATATATATATATATATATATATATATATATATATATATAATATAGTTTTATATTGTAATATTTAGCAAAATCTTTGTTATTAACTTCTCAATTTTATTAAACTGATTCATTTCATTTATTCACCCTCACCCATTGCCTATAATAAAAAAGGGTTTTTTGAAATAAAGTTCAACAATGAACTATCTAGATCACAATATATTCCAAAAGCATTAAAAATAATGTTGGACACAATACTCAATGCCCCTCTTTAAAGAGAGAGGTACACAAATGTCAACACCCCCTCACAAAGGCCTCAAATAAATAATAATAAAAAGTTTACTATAATTAGCTTGCCATGTGACACTAATCCACAAGCTTTATCCAATGGTCCATAGATGCATCCAAAATCCAACCCTTTAATAAGGACTACTTACAGTCGACTCCCACTAAGCGCTGACAAAATTAGTGGTATTTAATTAATGTGCTACACTCCTAGTCACGCTTTGAGAATTACATTTAGTGGAATGGAGGAGACAAGTTCGTGAACTTTAGTAATTCACTCTCATTTTTCGATATTAAGGAGTGGAAACTCACTCTCAAAAGTGTTCTCTTCTTTAAAAAGAAACTCCAAGACGTGCTGCATATCAGCTCAAAATTTATTCAAAATTTTACCTATTTAATTTCACTAATTGTTTTCTCTTATGTGCAAGTCTATAGCTTTTGCCCTTTGAGCATGCCAAAACTTTAGCCATTCACATAGGCCTTCGGAAAGCGAAAACGAAGCTTACAAAAGACCATACAAATTACTGCACCCACTCCACTCAAGCTCGTCACGCTAGTGAAGCATGTGTGCGCAGCAATGAAAATGCAGGTTCGTAGTTGCGAAGGAGAGCACTCTGTGAGCAGGGGAAGCTCTCACTAAGGCACAAAAATGGTAAGAGCTGTGTTAGGGATGAAAGCGGTAGCTCAACAATGGAAAGGGGGATTAGTGGGCCTGTTGCTAGGCATGTGCATTGTTTACCTCTTACAAGACACCCCCACTCCCACCCTTCTTACTCCGTTTTATCAGGCCTGGAGTGGCGCCTCCTACTGCAAACCCCCCCAGCAGCAACCCACTAAAGGTAATTCTGCGTTCTCTCTCTTTTGGCTTTGAATGTGATGGTTGTACGATGCAGTGCTTCTTCCTTTCGTAGCCTTGTTTATGGAACGAGCAAAGATAGAGTCCCCTCCGTAGCTCTTTATCATGGATATGTTTGCAAAATGGTAAGGCCACCATCTTTGTGTCATGTACCTTCCTTGTTTGCAGGAGGAAATGTAGATACTAGAGAATGGCCATATCTTTAGCCTCTCTTTTGGCAAACTCATGATTTCATTGATTCACATGGTGATGTTTGTAGCATGTAGCTTCTATTTCTTGCCTTTGAAGAGCTTAAACATTACTTTGGGCCATATATCATGCTGTACCTCTACTAATTTTCAGCCAGCCAGCAGGAGGTTTTTGTGTGGCAGAGGGGGTTGATTTTGGATCATTTCTTTGAAGGATTCTCTTGTGAATTTGGAGTGGCTTAATTATGGCATTGAAGACGGATGTATAGAGAGTTCTCAAAAGGTCCATACTGTTGATGAACACATAAGATGACTCCTTGGAGCACTTGTGGAGGTCTACTCATGATATAGAGTTGCAGAACTTACTTGACAGGAAGATTCTGGTGTTGATGGTGTTCCCAGGGATAAAAAGCTGGATGCCACCAACTACCAGGATTGGAAAATGCTTATTGAGGCAGTCTTGGAGATGTAAGACCTTGTCTTGATGTTGGAGTTCCGGCATCTCTCTGGATTCGCATAGTCGGTCCCAGTTTCTCCCAGGGACAAGTGTTAGGGAGTGAGGGCTGTTTTGTGGCTATGCCCGGCTAATGTGAGGTAGTTTTCTCATGTCGGAACATTCCAGCCATGTTCAGCTCGGGTTTTGGTTCATTCCACGGCTATCTAGTCTCCTAGAGACCTGGGATATTTTTTCCCAATTGACCTCTGATCCTTGTGGCCTATCTGGCCCTTTAATGCATTTTCTCCTTTTTTTCCTAGGATGTGGGCAGTTGGATATTTGGCCAACCAACCTACTTGGAGGTGGGGGGGCAACATCCTTAGCTTTTTGGCTGCTCATCCCTAGCATTTTTCTTCACTATGAGTAGGGCGGCATTGACAATAAGTGACATGGGCAGCAGGGGCATTTCCCTTGTGTTTTTGTTCTCAGAGCACTCAGACAAAGGCGATGATCATTGTGATGCAGAGCACCACATTCAGAGTGGAGGCATTGGAGGAGTTGTTCCATGCTCTCTAGATGACACCCTTGCCATGAGGCATATCCCTCTCCATCCAGATAAGTTCTCTTGCCAGGATGAGATACTGCCAGAGCCTCACTCTCTAAGGAGGCTAGGGAAGTCCATGTGGAGATTGTCATTGGTCTCGTGTGTAGTAGTACCTGGCAATGTCAATAGCAATCGTACCTCGGGTCTATCCATAGGGCATGTCAGATCTATGCCGGGCCACCCTTGGACACTTGTACAAGCAGCTTTTTATCAGCATGGAGAGCCTTACCCAGATCTCTCTCTCTCTCTCTCTCTCTCTCTCTCTCTCTCTCTGTGTGTGTGTTTAGCGTACCGTTTCTAGCCGTTGGGTAGTTTTGACAGTTGACTAGGAACCTTTGAACACGTCTTTTGGGGCCGTTTTGGGGCCTGAATTCAGGCATTTTAGGCACATTGGATTCTATTTGTTGGGGCTCCTTGAGCTTTGGATGCTCCCCCTTCCGCATGAAGCCCATGTGACATAATAACATTGGATGCCACTTCTCTCATGCTCTCCCTCTCTCATGCTCTAGCCTCTTTCTATTTAAGCAATGCCTCTCCATCTTGTTCTCCAACACTTACACGCTCTCAATGCTCTCAAGCGTTCAACCTCCCATGTTCTAGCTCTCAAGCTCCCATTGAAGCTCTCATAATTCACTTCCATCTCTCTCTCTCTCTTTGTGTGTCTATACTAGTAGCTACATAGTACAATACTACATAATGCCTCCTCTTCATGAAGCCTTTGAGAAGCATTGCCTCTATTTTGAGCGGGTGGGAGGCAAGCAAAACGCTTGCAAGTGGTGGTTCAAATATTGCCCAAAAGGCATGACCTCGTTCGTCACCCATCTCATCATCCACTTGACAAAGATGGGAGGACAAGCGGGCCCATGTCCCAATATCCCCGAGGATATCCTTGAGGAATGCAAGAGAAAGTACCTTCCATTGAAGACACGCAAGGGTAGAGTCACCTCGGATGAGATAGTGCCGCCGGATGTTGATAGCTTTGATTCGGAGGAAGAGGCCTTTCCAACTACGTCCATGGCTACCGGTGCCATCGCGGCCTCATGTGATGATGGTGCCATCTCCAAGAAGTTCAAGGCGTCGTCTAGTGATGGTGGCTGGCCTCTGAAGATGGCAAAGCAAGCCTCTCTAGCTAAATCGGTGGGTGGATGGTCCGGCCCCTTATCTTTCCTCAAGGAGAGAGAAATAATTGCAGAAATAGAGATTACCCGCACGGTGATTAAATGCAATCTCTCCTTCAACATTCTTCGGTTGGAGCGATGGAAGAGGATGATCATAGCGATTGCCGCGGTTGGTCCATGCGAGGGGTGGACGGGTGTAATACCAAAGAGAGGGCAAGGATTGACAAGTCACTTGAGCCCGTACGTGCCGGTTGGGCAAAGCATGGATGCTCTATTCTCTCCGACGGATGGAGCGACCGCAAGAAGAGGGGCATCATCAACATTCTTGTGTCTTGTCCCCTTGGCACGTACTTCTTGCGGGCGGTGGATGCGTGCTCGAGAGGGAAGAAAGTGACCGGGGCATTCATTTACAAGCACATCTGTAAAGCCATTCTTGAGGTAAAACCGTAAGCCGAGCCTTTATGTCTTGAGCAATTGCCAATGAGTCCTATGTTTTAAGCTTTAACTCTCTTTGTTGCAAATGCTCATTGTGTAGGTTGGTAAGAAGGTCGTCATCCATGGAGTTACATCGACTACAACTACAAGAGGCAAAGGTGCAAGGGCTTCCACTCCCCATGGTGGTGGTAGAGGCAGGGCATCAACAACACCCACGGAGGCTCCTAGGACCTTGTGCGGTGAGGCTCGGAAGCGGCTCTAGTATGGCCGCCATCACTATGGAGGATATTTCTAATTGTAGGCCTATCATTATGCAGCCTAGAGAGCGAGAGTATGATGATGAAGGCAATCTCATTAGTGATGAATATTATGAGCCGTCATCCTTCGACTCTTGTGAGGAAGAGGATGATGTTGATGAGCATAGCTTGCAAGAGGAAGATGATGAGAGCATTAGTCACTAGAAGCTCTTAGACTTGTTACTTTAGTCTTTAGTCTCTCCATTTTGTCTCCACTTTTTGAGTACTTTGAAACCCCTTGGTCCCCCCAACTTTTTGTATCATCTTGATTCTCTACTAATCATTTTGGTTTATCTAATGCTCATTCTCTTGAGTCTTGACTCTTTACATTGTAGTAATGTAAATTGTAATTTGTACAAATGTCAAGTTTCTTTAAGAGTGAAGTATAAACCCAAGGGCCTAGGCTTTGGACTTAAGAATTATTTGTTTTTTAATTTTGAACGTACGTGACGTCGTCGTACATCTCAATTTTTTTCAGTTCGTTTAGTACCACACATCTTCGTACGTGTACAAAATGTATTGGATAGTACGAGACGATTGTACGAGACGACTATGTATCCACATATATCTTTCTGTTGATAGCGAAGGCTGAGACCATGCTTACTTACCCTTCGAGATTGTCCGGATGGGATCCTAGAGAGTGGCTCTTGATGGCACGTGAGACCTTTGAAAGATGTTCTATTTACCACACGGAGGCATTTTGGTTCCATGTATATTGGCAACATATCGGTTATTCATATTTAGTGTGAGCACTCTGGAGCTTTTCTCGAACGATAGAGGGGGGATGCATTTCTTCAAAGTTTTCCTTATTTCACAACTTGGATTCCATTGTATGTCCATGCATGAGGTAAGTAAGCTTGGCATAGAGGTGGTCTTCCAAAGCATGGAATTTCTTTTTATGTCAATGCATGAGGTATGCAATCTTGGCATGGAGATGGTCTTTCCGAAGCATGCCCGTTTCTATTTGTTTCTGAGGCATACTTTGATAGAAAGCGTGATGTCATGTCCATGTTCCAAAGAAGCAGAGGGGAGAGTTTGATTCCAAAGTCCAACAAGATGACCAATTTGTGTTGTAGGAGTTCCGGTGTCATCCCTAGCATTTTGAACAATTGAGTCCTTTGAACTTCCAGTGGACTTCATTGTATCCGTGGAGTTTTGATCGTGTGAAACGGCTACAAAAGGGATAGATGAATAGGGTACACCAAATCAGCTCACAGAGCAGCCAATCAACACCCAATGGGTGAAAACAGCAGCAACCAGCAGTATGCTCCTCTTTGTCACTCAAAATCACACATCAAACACATGCGATCACTGATCCAACAACTCCTAAGCACACCATAGCTCTGATATCATGTCAAAGCGGCAGCGGAAAAGGTGAATTGGATGATGAACGGACAGTCGTTTAGGCTTGAACAGTTTGCCAAGGATCTTCCTCCAGATCAACTCTGATCTGATGGACGGCCGTATAGCCACAAAACAGTCCTCACTCCCTAACTTGCTATCAGGAGATACCAGAGCCACCACCGGACAGGAGATGAAACCCTTAAAAAATTGGGCCTTTATCCCATTCGGCCTAGTCAATGTGTGATCTCTGACCTAGCTGTCGATCCTCATTGTCAACGACATAGGAGTTCCCATATCCAAGGCTGTTTCTGAAACTCCTCACTAAGTTGCAGCATACGACTGAGTACATCGGGATGCATAGCACGCCAATAAACAGCATGCAATGCATAAAAGGGGTAAACAACCACCGCAAAGGAGCTTCCGTGAAAATCCAACGATAAGAGGGCCGACAATTCTCCCTCTAAAGAAGTGTGAATGACCGCCCTCGAAAAAGGTTTCTGCAGTGCGTCTCCAAGGAAAAGGCTTCAAACGCTTAGCAAAGCTCTACCTCGGATCTTGAGGTTGAGGATCCCCTTTGTATGTGGTAAGATAAGGGTATGCCAAGAAACCAATGCACAAGTGCCATAGTATCTTTCGATCCTGCCCAAAGGAAATTTTGGATAGGATGATGCAACTAGGAGAGAGAGAGAGCCTAGATGCACCATCCAGCAAGAAACTATGTACGAGGTAGTGACAAGAAAAGCCTAGTTTATTATCAATGCACATCCAGCAAGAGAGAATTGAGAAGCGGAGCAAGGAAACTTCTTCCATTTGGAAGAAAGCATAGGCCCAAAACTGCTGCTTAGCTGAGAGGTCAAGACCAACTTGAAAACCCAGAGAAGACCAAGGGCAGCTGTAGCCCATGAACTTCTTGTGTGTAAGCTGTCAAATGCATATAAATAGCTTTGTCATAAAACAAGATTAAGTAAGGAGTAAGTGGGCAGCCTTGCCTCACCAATCTGGGCAAGTGAAAGGAGTTACCCACTTGACAACCAATTGTAACAGCAGTCATAGCAGACCTGCCACACCGTCAATCCATCTCTGTGGGAGACCCATCCTGTGCATTACCTTCCTCCAGAAAAATCAGTCAAGACTGTCATAAGCCTTCTCAAAATCCATAAAGAGAATAGCCAGAATCTGCTTTGATTCTGATACCCATTGAATCCGAAAGGCAAGGGACAGGTACCTTGATTAGTCTGTCTTGTTTGTCCTTATTCTAAGCTGCTCATATTCAGCACAAGACTCAAAAGTTTTCTGTTTGCTTATAGTTCAAATGTTGGTTCTCCTGGCTTCTTTTTGAGTCTACGACTTGTACTTTCGCTTGTAGGTGAATTTGGGCATTTTTATCTAGTTTTGTAATACTTTCAGTAGTGGATTTGCATCAGTGAAAGGTCAAAGACTTCTTGGAGGTGAATTTGGGCATTTTTATCTAGTTATGTAATACTTTCAGTAGTTGATTTGCATCATAGTGAAAGGTCAAAGACTCCTTGTATAGGCTTTCTGAAAACAAAGGGTGTTCTCTGTTGGTTATTTCTTTTGGTGATTGGGATGAATGGGCTCATTTTTTATAGGGATCATCTAGTAATAGCCACAGGCTGCTTGCAACTGATCCAAAGCCTTTGCCGCAACCGGCTGCAGGGCATAGCATTTTAAACATGGACCACACTTACTTTCAGCATGCTGCTGGTATTGTCATTGGTTCGGAGCATGGTGATGCTAACTTGCAGAGGGACCAACTAAAACTTCTGCTTGCTGCATGGGAAGCTTCAAGCACATCTTTCTTGAAAGGCGTTGGTGATCCTTCATTGGGAGGACACAATATCTTACCATCCATTGTCCCTAAGGCACCTCATCTTGAAAATTGTGAGGATCGTTCCACCTTTAACAGAAAACTGGACTCTTGGGATCACAATGGCACTTTGCCATATTGGACTCTCTGGAAAGGAGAGGGTTTTGGACTCCACATGGATATGGTCTCCGATACTTTAAAGGCAGACAAGAACGTCTCAATGCAGAGCTTATATCCTCCTTGGGTAAGCCCATTGTATAAAAGGGCCATAGGACCTTGTCACAAAGCAGTTCATTTTTGTCGAGTCATATCTAAATATAGGAGCTTTGTATTTGTTATTGCTGCCAGGTTGAAGGAGCTGATGAAGACAATTTGCCATTAACAAGGCAAGTGCAGGTGGACATATGGAAGCATCAACACCCACAGGATTGCGAAAGTCCTAGTTTGCGCTTTCTTTTAGCAGACTGGGAAACAGATCCCGGGTTTGGGATTGGAGCTCAAATCGCTTCAATGGCTGGCTTGCTTGCCGTTGCCTTTACTGAACAAAGAATTCTTGTAAGCAACTACTATAATCGGGCAGATCATGAAGAGTGCCTAGGTACTTTACTTCTCTTATGATGAGTTATGGAGGTGACAAAAGCATATAAGCCAGAAATTTTTTGAATAGAATCTACCATGTAGGTAGTAATCATGCACGGTGGTCATGCTACTTCCTCAGCGAAACATCAGAGGATTGTCGAAATCGAGCACTTCTGCTTGCATCTCAGTCCACTGCATGGGTTCAAGGTTTAATCACTGACAAAAGCAATTACACATCGAGGCAAATCTGGGTTGGAAAAACACCTAGGTAAGGTTATGCACGTATTTCTGGGTTCGATATGTCTTTGAAAGTTTCAGCTTATCTACAATGATTTTGAAAGCCATTTGTATGATTTTTGATAAAAAGTCGCATTTTACCAATTATCTCTCCCATTGCTTCCATGACCAATGCTTGCCTGTAGGCAGTGGGGAAAACCTTGGGAAGCTATTCAGCCAACCACCCAAATAGATGGAAAAATGCTCGTTCATCACAAGGCAGCAGATCGGCGGTGGTGGAGGGCACAGGTTGGATTACTCACGCTTACCTTTTCAGTACGATTGTTATCTTATGCCAGATTAACATCAGTTAATGACTGTAGTTTGTCACTTTTGGCCAGACCCAGTATTGCCATTTACTCGGTTCTTTCTCTATCAAGTTGGCGAAGTACAGCTTGAGTGTCAAGTGTTGAAATTCCTCAGTTTGTTTATCTGCTGAGTTAATCATGCTTTTGTGCAGGAAGAGTGTGTTGGAGTGGCTTTTTAATCTGTTTAAATAATGCACGCACACATGCACATACACAACCAAGAGAAAAGAAAAAGCACATACACAGACCTAGCTAGAGACATGCGAAATTTGCTTTATGAGTCCAAACAGTCATAGAAAACCTCAAATTGCTGAAGCAAAATGTCTCCCAAATGGAAACAATCACGAGGAGACTAAAGGAGCTCAGGACAAAAGCATGGGCAGGGTAAAGCTGAATATCTGCTGCCACGCCCAAATGGCTGCTGACGACGACTTGATTATGATAAACAGCCCAAAGGGCTTAGAACCCACTCAAGCAAGAAAGTCGTCATACTTTGGTAACGGTGGATTCAATTGGCAAAAAACCCAGAAGAGTCTTCCAAAATGACAGTGGGGGAAACACTTCTGTAGCCTTTGTGTAACCTCACAAAAGAAATCTTCAGCATGGGAACAACCCTTAATATGTGAGGTATTGTCTTAGCACATTGGCGGCAATAGCAACGTAAGTCAGTAACCAAGCAACAATGTGTGACGTGCTCGGACCCCAATAGGGAGTGCACGTGTGAGACACTTCCAAAAGAAATCCTTCGTTTTAGAGGCACTTCCAAGTCTTTTATAGAACATTTTTCCACCAAAGGATGGGTTTGTGCAAATGCCATACATGATTACCATGCTCTAAAATCTAGGGTGGGGGAATGAGCAAGCAATATGCATTGGAAGCAATAAGCCTATTAAAACCAAAGGAGTAGCAGCCCCATGTTAGTGCTCCCTAAGAATCCATCTTGCACACATGACATGACTCAAGACAAACACGCACATAAAACAAGACGAGGGTCAAGACATTTTGAGATCTCAAGAAGCTTTGGATGCTCTCCCTCCTTGTGTGAGAAAGGTATGGAACCATCCTGTCGTAGCTTTCAAATATGTAAAAACTTTAGAACAAAAAGCTTTCAACCATAGTGACATCGGATGTAATCTTAAAAAGCAAGAAAGGCTAGCATTCTCAAGTATTGATTGCCCTTGTAGTAAAACTACCTCTTCTTCTTACGTAAATGGAGCTTTGGGTCATGTAGTTACTGCCGATTGTTCTATTCTTCCTTCGGATTCCTTGAAAGAGCTTTTCCCAAGAGGTACTAAATATAGGCTCCCTTCCTCGAATGACTCTTGCCTTCTCAAAGCCATAGAGAGAGGAATTTCTAGTTTCGTAGCAAAGTTTGAGGAGTCTTTAGGAGTTCAAGGTGTTTTTACCCATTGGAAGTCTGTAGTCCTCAAGAAAGCTTCTTTGAAATTAGCATCTTGCTCTAGGAACGTTTCTTCAGGAAGGAATAGCTTATCTTCTTCTGATCGTGATGCTCTTAGGAAATTTCATCGTGATTTTGTAATCTCTTACATAGAAGTGCTCTAATAACTTTGTTGTTATGTGCAAAAAGTTCTATTTAAAATGCTTGTTAGGTGAAGTAAACTCTCATACTTACAATGGTTGTGATCTTTCGATGCAAAAGGTTATCTTGAAACATCAAGACTTTTGTAAGTCTTTTGGTTTCAAGTGTCAGCCTAAATTACCTTTTTTATATACTGTTTGGAAGTTTCAGATTCATGTCCGGTGGTGGCTCTAGTATCTCCTTGGAGTAGATTAGGGATTGGGGGCTGTTTGCCTAGCCATACATGAGGTAGACGTACTTTTTCAGCGGTGCATTCCATGGTGTTGCCCACCCAGTAGGCTGGCATGAGGCAGTACCCAAATTCCTAGGGTTTCATGGAGTCTCTTGAGTTCTTCGTTTTCCCTTATAAAATGTGAGTAGTGTGTCACCTCAGTGACTTTGCACATTTTATTAGGTCTGGCATATATTTATGGGGTCTTGGGTATTTTGGATTAGGTGAGGGCATTTTTATGCCTTCCCTATATAGGGAGGTCCCCCCCTTGTATTTTATGCATATCAGTGTGAGCAGAGCTTCCATCGTTTGGGCCATACTCTCTCTAGAGTCACTTTCTGGTGTTTTCTTTCTCCTCTCTCTAGTGATTTCTACACCAACGTTCTCTCTCTCTCTCTCTCTCATGTTCTCTCTTTAGCACTAGCTTTCCCTTATGTACAGACTCCTTGCTTGCATAATTTGCAGTTGCAGATTTTTCTTGTGCCCGTTCGATGGGCGGTTCATAGGAGGAGGTCGATTTCGAGGAAATCTGTCGTGATAGATCCGAGATCCATTGGCTGCCCGATAACGAGAGGAGGTTTGCTCGCGGTTGCAGACGAGATTACCACGTGATTCACCGTTTTTTGCTGCACCTTTGACATGGTATCCGAGCCATGGTGAGCTCTCATTTGCAAGACCAAGTACAAATTTGATGGTTCTTTGGATAAGCACAAGGCTCGACTAGTTGCCACGGGCTTCTCTTAGAGACATTGTGTGGACTATGCGAGGATGGCGGCCATTCGGATAGTTTTTGCCCTTGCTGCCTTCTCTTGGTAGCCCATTTTTCAGATAGATGTCGTCTAAGCTTTTCTCAGCGCGACTTAGAGGAGGTGTATGTGGAGCAACCTGTACGGTTCTTGGATCTAGATTCATGGTTTGCAGGTTGTGGAAGGCTCTCTATGGCGTGAAGCAAGCCTCTCGAGCATGGTACTATAAGATAGATTCTTTCTTCCTACAGCATTCCTTTCGTCGTTCTTCTGCAGACCCAAATTTGTATATATTCAATGAGGGAGGATTGGTGACTCTTATTATCCTCTGTGTACGATCTTGTGATTACAGGCAACCATGTTGAGCACATCCACAGTACTATGGAGACCTTGGCTAAGGAGTTTGAGATGACAGATCTCGGCTTGCTTCATTACTTTCTTGGATTGGAGCTATGGCAGACAGAGGGGAGCATTGTTCTCTCTCAGCACCACTATGTCTAAGAGTTGTTGGAAGCATCTGGTACAACTGTGTTTAAACCTATCTTATCTGTTAGATTCTTTATCTCCAGATGCTTCGCACCCTGCCTACAGGCTTCACACACATCATGTGCACTGGCCCTTGGTTGTGGGTTGGCCACCCGTACACCTGCTGGACAGGGATCGTCAAGCACATTTAGGGTTTTGCTCAACACTTTGCCCGGCCAGACCTATTTTGGTCCTTTTTCATTTTTTCCTCATTTATGGGTTTTTTGTGCATGCTCGTTGGGGCTTCTGGTCTACCCTACCTACTCCCTATTCTCCTATATATAGGAGGGGGAGATGCACTCTCCCATTCATCTTGCCATCTTGTACACAACAGTTTTTTGCCATCTGGAGTTATTGGGGATTGCCAGCCTTTTCCATCTGTCTCTTGTGTGTCCATCGCCATTCTCTCTCTCTCTCTCTCTCTCTCTCTCTCTCTCTCTCTCTCTCCACCTTCTGCTGCTCACTCTGGACATGGTATCAAAGCTCTAGGCTTGTGGATCAGCCATCGCCTGCATATAGTAGGATCATTTGCAGAGTTTTATCGCGAAGGATCTCAGCTCTGCCCTCTAGCGTTTTCAGCTAGCGTTTCAGCCTCATGCTCTAGCGTTTTTGGGCTGGACTTCAGCGTTTTGTGGAGCTGCACATCCCTTCCCATTCCTCTCTGCCTTTGCCCTCCTTCCAACCCCCATCGCCATCTTGCTGCCCCTCCTCTGCACTAGCATTTTTCAGCCAGTAGAAGGCCTAGCGTTTTTGCAGGAGGGCAATCCCTTTTGGCTCTGTGTTTTCTCCTCTGCTCCATTTTTTTTCAACCAACCAGGATTTGCGTTTTTTCAGCCCTAGGCACTAGCGTTTTTGGGCAGGACAGCAGCCCTTTGGATCTAGCGTTTTTGAGCAGGACAGCAGCAGCTTGGACCAGCATTTTCATTGCCACTTCAGCGTTTTCTCTTGTAGATCTTGGACAGCCGGAGCCCCGCTCCTTGCCCCTTGGTCTTCCCGCTTGGAAGTTGAACCATCACGTGACTTTGCCGGCGATTTCCCGATCACTTACTTGCAGATTTTCAGCCTGTTTTGGTGCATTTACAGCCCTCACCTACCAACCTCGGCATCCGGTGTTCATCACCTGGCGTTACCCCTGCGTTCTCGCGGTGTTTCGAGCTCCCTTTTGCTGCGATTTCAGGTTTGGACAGCACCTCAACTCTTGATTCATCGGCATCCCTTCGGGTTTCCCTTGCCTGTCTCGTCACGTACCCCCTACTTTGCGGTCTTCTGGCGTTCTATCCGGTGTGGTTTTTTGATCCTATTCTCACCTTTGCTTCTGATTCTACACACGAGACTTCTCTGTTGATGTTTTGTCTGTATCTATGGCAACACTCCCAGCCATGTCCATCTTTCCTCCTGGCGAAAAGCTTGACGGCTCCAACTTTGTCGTCTGGAAGATGAAGATCATCGTGATGCTTATGCAGTTTGACCTTTGAGACTGGCTTATCGATCTTGCCAATGCTGTGTGTCACGGCCTTGCTCCTGCATCTGGTGCTCCTACATCGACATCATCAACTACCACTTCTTCTGTAGTTACACGTGCTGGCTCCTCATCTACTTCTTCTCATGGTACTGCTTCTAGCAGATCAGGTACTGTGGTTATACAGGCTATGGTGGATTAGTGGAATCTGAACCATCGCAGAGTTTACTCTTTCTTACTCATCAACTGTGCGGATAGCGTGTTGACGTCTTTACGCTCTCACACCACTGCACATGAGGTATGTGGTTTCCTTTGCAACATGTACGAGGCGAAGACAACCAGAAGGATCCTCGCTCTGGGAAAGACTTTGATGGACTTACAGGTCTCATCATTTTCGACTATCCAGGACTTCATATCCCGCATGCTTCTGCTTCGTGATGAGCTAGCAGCTTGTGGCCACCAGATCTCTCCGAGGGCATGGCAACGCGGTTGCTACTCAAGCTTCCTGACACTTATGATTCCTTGTTCTAGTCACTTACTACCTCCACGCGCCCTACGCCTATCATTTGGGAGGAGCTCTTACGTGCTGTGCAGTAAATAGCTTCGCGCATTCAAGACAGAGCCATCTCATACGCCTTTGCGGGTTCTATTGCATTGGTCTCTACATTCAGTAGGGGTGGTAGTGCTCGTGGAGAGTCTGGACTAGGTTGTACACCTTCTCTCCTTGACACTACTTGTACCTATTGTGGAAAGAAAGGTCATTATGCAGCAAAATGTTATAAACGACGACGGGACCGCAAGAAGGATTCAGATCCTGAGGATGGGACGGCTTCTCGACAGACGTCTGCCACCGCCGTCTCTAGCCCTTCACTGGCCATGGCTTTACTCTCGAAGTTTCATCCATCTCCTTCCCTTTTATGATCGAGATCACTTTTTGGCTTGGACTTTGCCGGTTTACCACCTTGGCCTTCTATCCTTTTGTGTCAGAGTGCTCTGCTTCAGGGGGGGTTCTCTCTCTTCCGTCTCTCTTGTGCTGACCTCCAACGATGAGCTCCCTGCTCGTCTTCCATCTTCCCATCTTATATATCCTCTTCAGTGACTTGTTCTGTTGTTAGCCTCTCCATCAGCTTCCTTGTGCGACTTGATCAGCCTGACCTAGCTTCGTTCATCATCACATTGGTGCTGGACGGTCCGTCGTTTTTTTTGTTTGGTTGGTGCTTCTTCTTTTCACACTCCAGATTTGCCAGGCGTGTTGCATCTTCTTCCTCCGCGACTCCGCATCTGTCGTTAAGGGGGGATGTTAGATTCTTCATCTCGAGATGCTTCGCACCCTGCCTACAAGCTTCACACACATCACGTGCAGTGGCCCTTGGGTTGTGGGTTGGCCACGCGTACACCTGCTGGACAGGGATCTTCAAGCACATTTAGGGTTTTGCTCAGCACTTTGCCCGGCCGGACCTATTTTGGTCCTTTTTCATTTTTTCCTCATTTATGGGTTTTTTGTGCCTGTTCGTTGGGGCTTCTGGTCTTCCCTACCTGCTTCCTATTCTCCTATATATAGGAGGGGGGGGATGCACTCTCCCATTCATCTTGCCATCTTGTACACACATCAGCTTTTTGCCATTTGGAGTTATTGGGGCTTGCGAGCCTTTTCCATCTGTCTCTTGTGTGTCCATCGCCATTGTCTCTCTCTCTCTCTCTCTCTCTCTCCACCTTCCGCTGCTCACTCTGACATTATCTCCTATGGATCCCAACTAGAAGCTCACAGTATGACCTCTCAGATGTAGCAGATGCTAGAAAGGATTGGAAGCTGGTCTGTTCTCTTATTTGGGTACTCAACACCCTGTTTGATGTCAATTTCTCGGTGGGGCTTCTCAGCTCTTTCATGGAGAGACCTGCCAAGTCACATATGGAGCAAGCTACTCGGACTCTGCGGTATTTGAAGGCAACCAAGTCACTAGGCATTCGCTATGTGGCTGGAGATTTGGACTCCGAGATCATTCATCGAGGATGGAGTGATTCAGATTGGGATGGAGATCTAGATAGACGACAATCGACTACAACCTTTTCTTTTGGCTCAAGAGTAGTTTCATGTAGCAATAAGAAACAACCTACAATGGCCTTATCATCCACATAGGTGGAGTATAGGGCTGTTTGTAGTGCTACATGTGAGTTAGTGTGGTTACGGAGGCTACTTTCGGTGATTGGCTTGCCGTAGCAGAGGACCACGATCTACTATGACAACTAGAGTTGTATAACCATTGCAAGGAACGCGGCCTTTCATGCTCGAACCAAGCATAGGGAGATACAGTACCATTATGTTTGTGAGAAGATCAAGGATGGCTCTATTTGACTAGAGTATGTTCCGAAGTCCAACAACCTGTCTGTATCTTCACCAAACCTCTTCCACAAGCAACATTATCCTTTCATGTTGGCTCCCTTGGACTTGTTTCGAGAGGGGGTGTTAGATTTTGAGATTTTTGTCCGATGGTGGCTCTAGTATCTCCCAAGAGCAGATTATGGAGTGAGGGCGGTTTTGTGGCTGTGCCCGGTCGAACCTAAGGTAGATGTACTTTCTTGGCATTGCATTCCACGGTGTTGCCCACCCATTAGGCTTGCATGAGGCAAGACCCCTGTCCCTAGGGTTTCGCGGGATCGGAGTCTCTTGAGTTGTGCATTTTCCCTTATAAAATGTGAGTAGTGTGTCACTTTAGTGACTTTGCACATTTTATTAGGTCTGGTATATATTTAAGGGCTTTTAGGTTGAGTTGGGCATTTTTATGTCTTCCCCATATTGGGAGGCCTCTGCCTTGTATTTTATGCATATTACTGTGAGCATAGCTTCCAGCGTTTGGGCCTTATTCTCTCTTTAGCACTTTCTCTCTCAAAAGTCATTGTCTACTAGCGTTTCAACTCTCCTCGTCGAATAGATCTTTAAGGTCTCTTGGGATAGTTTCCTACGACGTCAAAAATTCTTTCTTCTTCTCTTCTCCTCTCTCTACCGTCTTCTACACCATCGCTCTCTCTCTCTCTCTCTATTTGCTAGTGATCTCATGTTCTCTCTCTAGTCCAGACTCCCTACTTGCATACTTTGCACTTGCAGATTGTTCCCGTGCTCGTTTGGTGGGCGGTACACGGTTTGAGGTCAATTTCAAAGGAGATTTGTCATGATAGATCCGAGATCCTTTGGCTGCCCGGTCTTGAGAGGAGTTTACTCGTCGTTGCAGACGAGTTCATCATCCGATTCACTCTTTTCCGTTGCACCTTTGACGGTCCCATACCACCAGCCTCCACCCTAGGTTGGGTGTCTGGGCAAGCAGTGCCAAGGGTCTATAGTCCAAGTGTGGTGATCACACAATAGCTCACAAATGAGCCTAGGGTCGTATTTATAGCATTCCTTAACTGTCCTTCTTAACCTTCCTCCAATTAAACGTATGTTCATACACAGGGATGGTCCCCAGAAACTGCCCAACCACCCATCATGAGGCCTAGGGGCATAACACTTTCTCCTTATATTGAAGTGCTGTCTTTAGCAATTTCCTCAGTAATGATGTTGGGATCCAACTCTTTAGCGACCACACCAACTCCCAAGTCGCAAGCTTATTGAGGTCTATGCTTACACTTGGTTAGCTATTCTGAATAAGAGGTCCATCAAGACTGCTTTACCCTTTGGTCAAGAACCAACACAAGTTCAAGTGGAACATAGCGAGTAGAATTCTCTAAGACGACTAACGTGGAACACTTGATGAATGCTAAGGTGTGAGGGTAGCTCCAACTTATAGGACACCGCACCAACTTCTTCAGGATTGGGAGTAGTCCACAATACCTAGAAGACGATGTAGAGTACTTGTTGGTTTGAGAGTTTCAGAGTCCTTGGGTATTTAAGCTATACCCACATGCGCTTGGAGCTCTTGGGGTTGCACAGTGGATCAGGAGATTAGCACCTACATTCACATACGAATAGGAGATAGTGGAGTATACAGATGCTTACACTTACCTTGGAGTAGTTTTTAGCGGACCAGCATTTTCATTAAGGAGGCAGCAGAGACCAAATTGACTAGAGCCCATGCAACATTGGGTAGATTGGAGAGGATGTGTTCGTAGGTTCAGTTTCAGGAGCCTCGGACGAAGCTTTGGCTCTTTGACACTTTAGTGTCTTCTGCATTGCTCTATGGAGCTGAGATATGGGGACCTTCATTGGATCATCACGAGAGGTCGGGTCGCACTGATGGATGGGGGGGCATGGAGAAACCTCTGGTCTCTATGATCTCGCTGCTCATTAGAGCCAAGGCTTCAGTACCACGTGCCCTTATTTGAGCAGAGCTAGCGGCCCCCCCACTAGTGGTTGAGGCGCTCACCAGATCAGTCTCCTTCATACACCGCATGTGGGAAATTCCCAGAGACAGATATGCCCGCCTTGCACTTGAGTACTCTCGACAGTTAGCCATGCAGGGAGATACTGCATGCTAGTACGGGGAGATGACATCATGGTTTTAGGCGCATGGGTTCAGCATAGACAGACTGCCACCCTTCTAGTACTCACTGCAAGGACTTGACTCAGCTAGACACCAAGAGGACATGAATACAGCCAGCACATGAGCTAGGCACGAAGATGGATTTCTACAGAGAGTACCTTCTCCAGCTTACGGAGGACGGTTTTGTGACGAGACCTAGATACATGGACACCCACCTGTCTCATGGGATACAATGTGCTATTTGCCAGATACGCACCTCTTCACACCAGCTGCGGATTGAGACTGGGAGACACGTGGAGTACCGCTAGAGGCCAGGACATGCCCCTTGTGTGACATGGAGCTTGAGACAGAGTTGCACTACACATGCCGCTGCCCCGTCTACTACGAGATACGAGGCGCTTCCATTGCTTGTTCGGAGAGGGTTTTGGACCACTCTCCAGAGTCATGGGGTACACAGATCAGAGATGCCTGAGGTTGTTTTTGCTTGAGCTGCGCAGACACAGGGAGAGCCTGATGAGAGGAGAGGCTAGCCAGTCTCAGAGACGGATCACAAATTTCTTTAGAACAGACACTGGACAGCCGGGGAGTTACTACCACAATAGAGCTCACATTTGTCCCACACCAGAGGCATACTTATCGACTGAGCGATTGAGTTGGGGAGATCCAGACGCCCACGACCGCGGAGGACTACACAGCATCGATGGAGGCTGCATCAGAAGATTCGAGTCACTTTGGCGAGGCATGCACGCCGCCCGGTCAGACTATTGACCATGGAGGATATTGATGAGATCCGCCAGCGACCGATGCTGGATCTCCTGTGGTTTAGCTATTTAGCTATCCCACCCAGCTGCTTAGTTCACATCGAGCGGCTTAGGATTCCATAGTATATTTATTTTGTTAGGTTATGTTGTTATTGCTGTTATTTTTGTTACTCTGATTTTGTATCATATCCACCACATTGTAACTTTCTGGTCTCATAGGTCATTTTGGCCTTTTGAAGACGTTACTATAACATTTCATAACATTTCATTTCATTTTCATTCCTCTCCACACCACCTCTCTGGCTCTCCCTATCAGATCTTAGTGCATCCATATTGGTCTTTTGTAGATGTTAATAAACATTTACCTTTTTCATCTCTGTGTAACTCATGATTATGACTTCCTCATTCTCTTCCTTTCTTTGCAAATTGTGTGAAGGGAGCAACTGCGCATGCACGTTGACTCTCAGGACATGCTGAAATTTGATGGCCAGAAGAAGAGGTTTTCCTCTCGGAGATTAGGCAAGCGTGCCTTTGATTAAGAGCATCGTTTAGCAGGACGCTTATTAGAATCGACCAGCATTCTTTAAATTAGGAAGTTCTGTGTTTCACAATGCAGCTTCCCTGAATACTCCTGTGATTTTGTGTGAGTTATTATGGGCTTAGCTTAATTATTCTCTTCCTGGCTTGAAACTGAGAAGAACAACAGAAGTGATATGAGATTTATTTAAGCTGCTTTATCCTTTCAATAGGCACCACAAACATCAGACTATGAGCAGTGCTTGCTAATTTTTTTTTAATGACTTAGTGTTATAAGAGCAAGAGGCATGATGAAAATCTTTTGTGTTGCCGGGACTCAAGAAACTTATTATCTATTGCAGATTGCATTTGAAATATATCTTTTTGTACATGGTTTGTGAAGTTGGCGAAGTTATGGACAAAAGCGTGTGATTTTTTTCTTGTGCAAATGCTTTGTATGTAGTGACTCCTCTCAATTTTACTTCAGAATTATATCATCATGTCTCTGAGTACCCACTCAATTTCAGAGTGAACCCTAACGTGGGTGATAAATTTAACTTGAGCATTCTGTGTTGCCACTGTCATTTACACTGTTGCATTCTTGCAATTTAAAGAAGATTCTGAGCCTTATATTTGTTTGTTTTTATGAGATTGCTCAGGCAGTCCGGTACTTAATGCGATTCCCCAGTAAGTATACGTGCTTACTTCTCAATGAGGCTCGTCACAAGGCATTTGGGGTGGAGGCTGCTAAACTGGTTCTGGATTCGTTGCATTATAGTTGGCCCAAGGTAAAACTCTTAATAAAACTTTTAGTGCTTTTTTTAATGGGTCTGGTACTTTTAGGTTTGTACTTCTTACTAAAAATTCTCTCCCAACAATTCCCTTGCAAAAATAGGTGATCTTTTGTTTGCGGCTGCATTTGCAAGACTGCCTGAACTACCCCTTAGAATTGGCACAAGCCTTGTCTGCATCAATATGTCTCTTACATTACCATGCAATCAGCATGCATTGATATACAAGATGTGACAAAATCGACATATTTTATCTCAAACACTACCCTCACGAGCAAAGGACCTACACATAGAGAACTATATAGAGGCAGATCACTACTGTTTATAGATGGACTACTTGGGATGTCCATCATAGGTTACATTGCTAAATTAGCTTTATCTGAAGGAAATATAGTTCTAATTGAATTATATGGATTTAACAGTGAGAGGGTTTTTATTGCTTTAGACATCCGAGTAGTTTTTTTTTTTAAATAACAAGAAAAAGATACTTCCATTAGTTAATAAAACTACCCAAAGGGCTACAACCAACCTCTACTAGAGAGGGCTACATCAGAAACATGGGGAGACTCTCCCAGTGAGAAGACAAAGTATGTACAACGAGGGCTAAATCACGAGATGGGAGGAGAAAACAACCACATTGGTGGCCGGTAGTGCCATCTAGGCACACCCTGAACCATGGTGAAGAAAGGCCTTGGGCACGAAAGTCGCAAGAAAGTCTTGTGGCGCTCCGCTCCCGCATGCGGTTGGAGCTGCCCTAAAGTCTCTTAAACTGACCCCTGAGTGTATGGATAAGCTCCAGCCAAATGACACGAACAGTCTCTGCCTGTGGGACAGGCACACGGGGTCAACCATAGGGGATCTAATGCCCAAATTTGGGGGCGTGGAGCGGCTTTGATCTTAGCCGTCCGATGTCCAATGGCGCCCCGAGTTCACCTCTAGCTCACCTCGAGTTCATCCACCTTGTAGGGTGTGGATCGAACGCAAAACCTCTTGGTTGCCACACGAATGCCCTACCACCACGCTAGCACGTGTCGCTGCCCATGTTGGCATGGCACATGATCACACCCTAGTTTACTTGCCCCTAGTTCACCCTTACTTCACCCATCCCTAGTTCACACCTAGTTCACTAAATGATCCGAGGGCTGAGATTATAGCCACCTCGCCTCCCCAAATTTGGGCCCTAGATCCCCTCTGGACCATATGTCCGTGCCATATAGTGACGAGGCTCCGTAGCTGCTCCTAGGACCTAAGCAAGCTCGCAGCAAAGCGGTCCTCTCAACTCCTGCTTAGGCCAACTTGGTGCATCTCTGTAAAAATCCACCTGATGGACGGGCTCTAAGAGCCGCCCGTATGAGGGACTCGGGCAGGATTCCGGTGTAGCAACAGCTCTTTCCAAGGCTCCTCCCTTGCAAAAAGTCCTCTGACCTCAAGCTTCCCAAGGAGGGCTTTGCTTTGCCGTGCTGGGTCAATGATCCCTAGCCCTCCCTGAGAACATGGTAAAGTGATGACTTGCCAGGACATTTTGCCCGGGCTGACTGGGTGTCACGCCCTGACCACAAAAAGTTCTTGATCAGCCTCTCCAGGTGGCTAATGCAGGAGCTCGAGAAGATCTAGCAAGACATGATATACCACATAGTAGCCAAAAGAACCTGGTTGGCCACTACAACTCTGTGTAAGGTGCAGCGGAAGTGAATGATGATATTGCTCAAGATGAGCGCTCCGAACTGTGCTCAAGGGTTCCTTTTACTTACGGAAGGGAGAGCCTTCCGTTCCTTTAGAGAGTGCAGTGATCACAAACAAAGTGAATGCTACTGTGAATGAAGGTGTTGAGATTGAAAGAAAGAGAGAGAAGAATACGACATGAGACGGTTCTCAAACCCTCCTCGAAGGGCCCCCCTCTCTATGGCCCCCCCTCTCTATGGCGAGAGAGGTCTATGCTATAGATTGCACAAATCTGGTACAATGGTCTAAATGCAATGGACTTGCTGACGATGTCGACGACAATGATGATGACGAGGACGGGCTGAAACTGAAAACGCTAGGGCTGAAATGCTGAAATCTGCAAACCGCTGACTTCCTGTTCAATACTGACACTGTGTCGGTGAGGATGGCGATGACGACGACTCAACGAGTATGCGCTGAAAACACAGATGCTGAAATCTGGAAACAGCAGGCTGAAATTGTAAACACTGGCTGACTCGACAGTACGGCGAAGAATGCTGCGGATAGGTGAGATTTGCAAGGCTATGGCTAAATCTGCAAATGCAGAGGGCTGAAAACTGAAAACGCTGATCTATCTGCAAGTGTAGAAAATGTTGAGGCTGATCTGCTGATTGCAAAAATGCTAGGCTGATCTGCAAACTGGGAAAACGCCAGGCTGATGTGTTAATGCAAAAACGCTGGGTCTTGTCGGCTGGAAACGCTGGGTTTCCTCCCGGTCTTGCTAAGAAGATGCACTGCGAGTTGCCTGAGCTCCTTCTGCTGCTTCTTTTGCTTTTATTGAGTGACCACTGGGTTTCATTTATATTTCCTTAGTAATTTTCCCTACTTACTTTTCCAACAAAAGTCACTTATTAATAAATAAGTGAAAAATGTGTATTTTGGGAAAAATTGTATGCTCTGTAAAATGCTCATGATGGGTATTGAATGCCAAGCTGATGATTATGTTGTGTGCAATCAGAGGATATGCAACTAATTTAAGTACCTGGACATGCATGGCCTGCTCACAGGCTCACAAAGGTGCCAAAACACTTCCTGGGCTAACCTGAATCCTAGACCTGAGATAGCTTGTCCACATGCACATAGGGTTAGATGTGCACGTGACATCCCCTCCTTTTCAAAGTGAGGTATTGGTACCGAGCTGTATGGCGTCGAGGGAGTGCGCCAACAACTTCTGGAATCTTGCGAAGAACTTTTCGCTGGCCCACTCTGATGCTTGGGTTGTGCGATACTTGAACTTCATGGTCTACAATGCTTGCTTCTCTGGGCCGCGCCGAAAGGGACACAAAATGATCTGTTGCGGCTTCAATGCTCCAACTGCGTCTATGGTCGTGGGTCCACCTTCGTCAAGAATCTCCGAGGAGGAAAATTCCTGAAACCATTTTCAACACAAAATCATAATCATACTCATTCCATGTAGAGTGACTGGAAAAATACTTTTCTTCCTAAGTGACTGTGCGTGCAATGTAGATGAACAAAGTGGCGGAGTGCCAAACCGTTTACTAAACACACACAAAAAGTGGGATCGAAACTTGACTTTTCGACCTAAACCTATCAACCGTGGCAAATCACAACAGAAATGCAGATGCTTGATGGATAATCTTGCTTGTGCTCTTTCTGAGACTGTGTCGTGCCAAAAAAGAAACATGTAAAATTGATTGACAAAACGGACAATTGGGAAATAATGTGAATTCAATTTTTTTTTCTTTTCGAGAGTGATCCGCATATATCCGTGCTCATTCGTGAGTGAATCATGTGCATATGACAATACGGCATGCCTGTGAAAAGGGAACACATAAAGACGGTGACGAAAATACAAGAAATGCTCACGAATGAGAAATTCGAACAATGCGTGTTGACTAATCATGCGAACACACAATAGTTCCTGAGTGGGTTCTTTGGACCTCGACTCGAGAGCCAAGATCAGTTCTGCGTGACTGATCGTACCTGCAATGAGGTTAGCTTCACTAGAAACATCATCATTCAAACCATCATCTTTGCGAACAATCACATCTCTATCATGCAAAAAATGTGCGTCGTGCTTCGGAGAAGAAAGGACTGAGAGAGTCTCCTTCTCATGTTTCTTTCAAGCTTCGCCTGCACATTAGAAATGAGAGGTAAAGAATGAATACCCTCCTCACCACGAATGATAATGGGAGAGTCACTTTTGGCATGTAGAGCGAGCGTATTGTTTGCCCAATCAATGAGAGGGTTATGTTCATGAAACCATCGAATGCCCAAAATCATATCACATTCTCAGAGAGGAGACACAACAAATCTTCTACGGAAGGAAGCTTGCTGAAGAGTGAATAGCACATCACGGCACTCTCGTGTAATGAGAGAGTCCATACCGGGAGCAAAGCCCGACACCTGGAGAGTAGTTGTCTAGCTAACCTCCAAGCGGGCTCTTTCTACAAGAGAGTCACCAATCAGACAAGATCACAATGCGTTGACCATAACACTCAATGTTTTTTCACATGACCATAACACTTCATGAGAGACTCATCAACTAGATGATCATGAGAAACTTGGGACACACTAGTGTTCTCATTTATGGCATTAACAAAGAATGTGGGTTTTGTGGGCTCTTTAGGTTCGTTGGATTCTTTCTTAGGACAATTTGTTTTCATATAACCTTTAATGTGACATTCAAAACATCTTTTGTCTCGTGCATATTCGCCTCGTTCGTCAAGAGTTAAACAACCTCCTAAAATTCCTTGAGCAGATTTTTTATCAGGAGTCAACTTAGGGTTTTCTTATCTTTTAGCTTTTCCTTTTCCCTTAGGTTCGTTGTGAGAATTCTGTGCTTGCGAAATAGAGGAAGATTGAATAGGAGAATTAATGTTGTTCTTACTGTCCTTACCATTCTACGGGTTCTGAGAATTTTGAGAGGTACTGTGAGAAGACTTGTTCTCCTTGGGCTTACCTTTGTTGTGCTTCATCTCCTGTGCAAGAGCAATCGCTACCGCCTTGTTGAGATCTATTGGGTCGAGGACTTCGACATTGAACTTGATATACTTGTCCAATGCAAAAAGGAATGCCTCTTTGCGCTCTTCATTTGATTTGCGTAATTGGGTGTTGAGCTGCAAAACACGGTTAGAAAAAGACATAATTGGTATACCATTTTGCTTGAGATTGCGCCAATCTTCTTTCAACCGAGCTAGGTACTGAGGTGGCATGAACCGCGCCTTGAGCTTGTCTTGGAAGTCGGCCCAACTGAAAGAAAGGGGCACGAATTCCTCGGCTTCTTATAGGTGCACGGCCAATTGTGCCTCTTGCCCGCCTTGATACCAATTAATGGCATCATTGGTAAGATACATGGCTGCTGTCAAAACTTTGCTATTCCCTGTTTTCTTAGTTGTCGCAAAGTAAGCATTAAATTGATGCAACCAAGAATGAATAACATTAGCATCCATCTTACCGTCATACTTACTGAACGTCAACTTCTCAACTACTGGATTGTTGGAGTCCGCATCTCTACTTATGCTACTTGATGAGCTGCCTACATTCTTGACTGGCGCGGATCTCGAGGTGAGTACCCTGTAGGACCAACTCTTGCATGCATTGGTCTCTCTGCGCCTCACGCTCTAACTCCATAGCCGCGCACCTTTCTTCGGCCGCTATACGTTGAGCTTCGCGTGCTTGCTCCATGGCGGTGCATTGCGCCTCTTGTTGTAGCATCATGTCCATAATCGACTTGACCAAAGCCTCCATAGGATTTGGTGCAACCCGTGGCGCAAATGGGGCTTGGGAAGGATCGGGAAAAAATCCTCTTGGTGGAGAAACTTCTTTGTCACCAACTCCACTCTCATCACCTTCACGCAAAGTGTCCATTCTGCTTCGGGTGATGACCATACACTGAGATCTTGGGTACTTAAGATCTCGAGGAACTGGGGTTCTTGAGGTTCGTGGGTTCTTGAGGTTCTTGAGTTCGTGAGCTTGCAATCGGTGTTTGAGAAGGCTTTTCTCTTACCTGAGCTCGACTCTTCCTTGCGGGCGCACCCTTGGCGGCCTTGCGCTCACACCAAAGTTGCTTTTTCCCACCTCACGTCGATTGGCCGGCCGCTAAGTGCACGGTCCGCTCTCAATGAGTGAAAAGTGGAACAAGGGGAGGCTGGACAAGCCCTTCTTTCTTGGGTTACCAACATTCACTTTGTTTGTGATCACTACACTTTCTCTAAAGGAACGGAAGGCTCTCCCTTCCTTAAGTAAAAGGAACCCTTGAGCACAGTTCGGAGCACTCATCTTGAGCAATATCAACATTCACTTCCGCTGCACCTTACATTGGTATCAGAGCTTTTTGGCAATATTCTGTATCACTCAAGGAAAGAGCCACAATAAATTTTTTGCTTGTTGCGGTCGCACATAACCCAAGTCCACTTGGGCGTGTTGATTCCTATTCGTGTTTTTGAAGAGTGACAAGTGTGAATGAAGGTGCTGAGAGAGAGAGAGAGAGAGAGAGAGAGAGAGAGAGAGAGAGAGAGAGAAGAATACGACACGAGACGGTTCTCAAACCCTCCTCCAGGGGCCCCGCGCTCTACGGCAAGAGAGGTCTATGCTATAGATTGCACAAATGTAGATTGCACAAATGCAATGGACTTGTCGACGATGTCGTCGACGACGAAGACGGGCTGAAAACTGAAAACGCTAGGGCTGAAATGCTGAAATCTGCAAACCGCTGACTCCCTGTTGAATACTGACACTGTGTCGACGAGGATGGCGATGACGACGACTCGACGACGATGCGCTGAAAACGCAGATGCTGAAATCTGGAAACAACAGGCTGAAACTGTAAACGCTGGCTGACTCGATGATTCTAAGTGCGTGGACATGCATGGCCTGCTCACAGGCTCACAAATGTGCCAGAACACTTCCTAGGCTAACCTGAACCCTAGACATGAGATAGCTTGTCCACATGCACATAGGGTTAGATGTGCACATGACACTCTGCCAGCCAAAGAGAGCCGTGCGGAGCTCCAATGTAGCAGTTTCCTCCTAATGGAAAGGAGGAGAGGAGAAGTATGTTTCTCTGGAGATCCAAGCCAACCTGACAGCCCAAGTAACGTACAGAAGTCCCGGGGGGATCCACCTGAAGCCCTCTTCCGGCGACCAATTGAGTAAAGGAGCACTGCCAACCCAAAAAGCTGCTGTCTTCCTCTAGTTGATCAATGCTTAATGCACAACAAAACACCTCAAGAGCAGTGTGACATAAAAACGCGTTTCGGCCCTTTGAAACCCCGAAACGGTAAAATGGCCAAATGAGTTGATTTTTTTTTTGTGCCTCCTTTTGACTAGTTGACCTCAAACTACCCGTTTGGGGATTTTTTAAGCCATGTATATTCAATGTATAATTATAGGTACATACATGTAAAATGAAACCTATGCTTCGCTTTCTTCGATCTCTGAAATGAAACGTTTTAGAAACCCCGAAACACACGAAACCCCGAAACGTTTCATGTCTGCTAAAGATCCTGCTCACACCTGTACAGACCCTCCTGGCCCTCCAAGTACATGCCTGAGTCGTCAACAAACTTAGCGGCCAGTTGCTCGTCTCTGCTAATTGGAAGCTCTAAACCACACAAACCAACCTCCTGTGAAGTCAAAAATCTGCTCATCGCCTCAACATAGAAGAGAAAAAGGAAGGGGGCAAGAGGGCAACCCTGTCTAACTAAACGTGTGAGCATGAAGCGTTCCCCTCTTCCCCCTGCCACGAGCACCTGACTGTGCATACATCTGTAGAGAACTGACACTCCTTTGATCCAAGCATCTGCAAATCCCTGAGCAAAGTGCCCTCCAAGAAATCCCAGTCAACTCTGTTGGATGCCTTCTCAAAATCAAGGAGTATCACAAGATCTTCTCCTCAGCGAAGTGCAAGGGTAGAAGCCTCCCAATAGGTAAAGATGTTGTCAAGGATACTGCGCTCCTTGACAAAACCTGTCTGGGTCTCATGTACAATGCTCTCAAGTAGCGGTTGAATCCTCAAACTCAAAGCCTTTGCTAAGATTTTGTAGGCTGAGTTGAGAATGGTGATGGGCCACCACTGTCGAATTACATCCAAGGAGTCTCCCTCCTTGGAGATAAGGTATATCAGACCCTCACTCATGCTGTCAGGCATCTCCCCAATGTACAGAATGTGCTGGTAAGCGCTACAAAGATGCGGACCAAGCAGCTCTCAGTTTCCCAAGAAAAAGCTGAGAGTCAAACCATCCTCTACCTTGAGAGGCTCGTGGAGCTCCTTCAGCTGGAGAGGGATCCCTAGTACTGACGCATCTCTTCAGTAACTAGGCAAAGCAAACCTGCTCTTTGCATGCATCGTGGCGCTCTAATTGTGGCTCAATTGAAAGCAACTCACGATAAAAGTCAGGAGCTGCATGCATATCCTCAAGCTCTGTAGCAACTGACCCAATAGGTCTCCTCAATTGACAAATACTGGTGTGCGCATGGGGGGGGACCCATAGTCTCAAAGAACTCACTAGTAACTTTGTCGCCCACCTGGGTTTATTGAGATGCCTGTCGATGGAAGGCAAACTCATGACACTGCTCCTCAATGGTGGCTAGCTCTTGTCGAGCCTGCTGCATCTGCTTCTCCAATCAAGGACTGTCCGGGTGGCGCTCCTGCATCCGTTGTAAGGAAGCAATGCCCCGTCTGAGATGCTTCTCCTCCTCCTTGGCTGCAGCCAAGTGAGCTGTAGACTCTTGGAGGAAGAAGCGACTAAACTCAACAAGTCCAGTGGCCAGTCTACTAGTATGGGTGCCCGGAGTGCACAAACACTGTCCAAAGCGCCACCACCCCCTCTCTAAGTTCTGTATCCAATAGAATCCTCTCGGGGATGCGCAGCATCGCACTCCCACTCTTTTGTCTGTGACCTGTCTATCACAGTAAGAATCACTGGTGTATGATTTGAAAAGGTAGTTACTATAAAAATGCATACAGATCCTTCCGTGTCACAGATACTGTCACAAACGGGAGCGCATAACAATATAAAATATACTTGGATAAATAGAATTTATCACTTAATATTGAAGCCAAAGGATATATAGAGAGAAATAGAGAGAGAGCGAGAGAGATAGAGAGTGAGATGACCGACACAGTACTGGGCACCAAAAGATGGGCTCGTCCCCCCTTGTAATAGTATCTTTATTACTGAGGAGAAGTCTATACAAGCACTTGAACCGAACGTATTACCACGTTCGTTCTAGAATAAGACTTGATGGTTCCCGGAAGCCTCAACTTCCTATTCCTAGATCAAAACCCTATTCCAAGGAACTTGCGTTCCTTATTCCAAATCCTTGAGAACCAAGGTTCTCGCCTCTGGATCTCACCTTCCAGACTCAAGGCATGGCATCCCTTCAACTCTTTTCTGACTCTGTTCCCATAGTCCTCTTCTTGCAGAACAACTCTGCTTTTCCGTACACGGAGTCCTTACTTGGGAATCCCCACTTCCGGATCACAACTCAAGAGACTACCTCTCTCCGATCTGTGGATCTACTTCCCAAACTTGGGTACGAAACCTTTGGGCTGATCTGGCTCTAGTTCCTCAGAGCGCTTTTCTCCTTCAGAGGCTCGTGCCTTCCTCTATTCCTACTCCCTCGTGAAGAGGAAGTACACTTGCAAACACACACAAACACGGGACAACAATTTGTATGGCGAATCCACAATTGATACCTCTCGCTCGTTGAGCGGGAAAAGCGACCTCCGTGCTTTGTAGTCTCGCGATCTCTTGCTTCTTCTGGCGGTAGAGTCTCCTCTTGCTGACGTTGGCAACTCTTTTGTGAGAGGGCGTGTGATGCTTTTATAGCTCCCTGGCCACGGTAGCAATAGCTGAGTGCTGGCTGCCCGCGTAGAGATCGCGGCCTTTTTTTTTTGGCTTTTTTGCCAGCAAGAGAGAGAGAAATTGCTGGCTGGTTTTTGTTGCTTTATTTTCCAGGTGACTGCCCACTTATTAAGTGGGCAGCCAACGTATTTTAAAAATAGTTTGAGTCTACCCAAAAACTCAATAAAACCTTAGAAGTTAAAAACAATGCTTTCACGGTACTTCCTAGGCGTCCCTGGATGCAATCACATGCACAGTTGCAATGCAGACATAGACTTCCTCATGGGAAAGCATCTGTTTTTTCCTCAAAGTTTCCTCTGAATCCATCTTCATTCAAGTGCTTGTTCTTCCTTGTGCACAATTCTAACACAGTTCGGAGTTTAGGGCCTATACCCTGGGCCAACTTAAAGATAGAATCCTTTTTGTAGGGGTGATGACTTGGGCTGTTGAAGATAGGCCGACGGGGCAATTATAACGGCATTATTATAATTGAAATCGATGACAAACGCCTCGAAATTTGTGAGGGAGTCCACCTTCGTTGCATGGTGCATAGGCCTGATATACGTCACCTTTGATGCAGAGTAAGATAATCTGAGCAAGATACTTAGAGGTGAGCTCATTACTTTGAGCTCACTTAGTTTCCGTTCCTAAATGACAATTGCTTAATTTGTGAGCATAGCAAGGGCTTTCTTTGTGTTAGAGCTTTGTTGAGTAAGAGATAAGTAAGAGTGAATCATTAGCCTTACACCTTCTTCTTCAAGTGAGAGGGTAAGTAGGATCTACCAACACTGAACTTGGAAGTTTCAAACCACGCTACTATGGCGTTGAACAAAGCGATTGGACCATCTGAGGTACTAGAAGATTTAAATTATGCTTAACTTCTTCACTAAGGTATGGAGTAGTGACTAATCTCAAGAAATAGGCATGCATGGTAACTATTAGTACAAGGGTACTATGTTAGATGCATGATTTAGCTAGGATGAATGTAGTTATCAAAGAAATCTGGTGAGATTAACCTGTCTCAGAAGTACTAATAGACTCATGCTTGATAGATACTTCCACTTTTTACAGCATTCTCCTCTTTTAGTAGAAGTTAGGGTGACATGGACAACTAGAGCCCCCCCAGTTACCTGTAATGCTGTTTGGAAATTAATCCATCGATTGTTTTCTTACTATGGATGCAGGTAAGGGTGCTCTCTCTCTGGCTTTGCTAAAGGAAGGACGTGCTGTCACTTTTCCCTTTTCTCTAGCAGGACCCAGAGAAACTAAGATCTGGCCTGCACATTAGAAAGATGTATCTTTTAGTGTAAATGACTAAATAGATATGTCTACTTGAAATGGATGGATCTTAAATGTTTGATGAAGTTTCAGGTGCTACTCTAGCCTATATACGTGACTTTTCAGGATGTGGTTGTATGGTGCGGTGGCGCATCTTTGAGTTTCCTTAAGACTTCCCGGCGCGCTATTCGGACAATTGGCAATGATGCAATTGATGTGGTTGTATGGCGCGGTGCCGTATTTCTGAGTTGCTTTAAGGCTTCCTCGCGCGCCATTCGGACAATTGGCAATAATGCAACTATACTTCTCTCTCTCTCTCTCTCTCTCTCTCTCTCTCTTCCCTTTTCTCTAGCAGGACCCTAGAGAAACTAAGATCTGGCTTGCACATTAGACAGATGTATCTTTCAGTGTGAATGACTAAATAGATATGTCTACTTGAAATGGATGTTGTGGTCTATGGTTCTTGAATTTCTGATGAAGTCTCATGTGCTATTTTAGGCTATGTATATAAGAATCTCTCTTTCTCTGGATCTTTTATTGAAATGAACATCTTCAAGGCATAGTCCCCTACAAAGCACACTGATCACCACAGAGTGTGTCATGTGATCCCAGAACTCACAAAAATATATAATAAAAATACCAAGAGTTTTTCTTTTTTTCTCAATATTGCAAATCCCTAGCATATACATTGTTATCAACTCAAAGTGTTGGAGCATTTTCCTCATGTTGTGTCATAAGAACAACAAGATGAATCTCATCTCTGGAGTAGCTGCTGCTGAAGAAGAAACATCCGGAGGACCTCCAAACAAGAGGGTCGGTGTTCTTGTAAACCTGTGTAACCTAAGGAGCCACTATCTGCTTCAATCATCTCTATCTCCTCCTCCTCTCTCTCTCTCTCTCTCTCTCCCCCCCCCAATAAAAAAGAAGAGCTTGGTACCTTTTGTGTTACGTAATGAAAATTACAGGCCCAAAGGCATTACATTAGCCCGTAGGCATAACAAGGTAAACGGAACTGATAGTGGAAAAACCCTTGGAATATACAATAACACCAAACCATAGGGGGAAAATTACCTGTGATAGTGGAAAAATGCTTGGAATATACAATAACACCAAACCATAGAGGGAAAATTACTTGTGATACAGAGTTGCAAAAGTTGGGTGATACATCTCATCTCTCTCTCTCCCTCACCCTCTTGTACTAGGCACCCATTGTATCAGTGATCACACATCCCACACAGTACCAGCCAGTAGCACTCCTAGTTTCATTTTTAGCATCTCCATTTTGTACCCAGACATGGTATCAGATTCACCAATTTGTATCGGTTTGGTCTCATAGGTCATTTTGGCCTTTTGAAGACATTAATGTATCATTTCATTTCATATCATCTCTCTTCTTCTTCTCTCTCTCTCTCTCTCTCTCTCTCTCTCTCTCTCTCTCTCACACACACACACACACACACACACACACACACACGCACCGCCCTTTCTCATCAAAGAAATCTAAATTTTAGATCTCCCTGTATTCAGGAAACGTTATCACAAAATGAGACAGATATTGAGCAGTTTGTTTGGAAGTTTCGTAAGCCATGGTTGCCTCGACCTTTGGTTAGCATTCATGTGAGGCAAGGAGACAAGGCCAAAGAAATGAAGGTTGTTGGGTTTGAAGACTACATGAAACTTGCACAGCAGTTGCGTAATTGGTTTCCTGCAGCCCGCCACATATGGCTATCGACTGAGATGCAGGTTTGACTCTGTCGATTTGCTTTTCCTTTTTTCTTTTCTAACAAAAACAATAATAATTAATGTTAATATCTGTTCGATCTTGTATCGAGCATTGTAGCCATGCAGTTGAATGCTTAATGAACCTGTAAAACTATCTACTTGCACAATGATTGGTCTTCCTTATTTGTTTTCAATCGCTCTCAATGCTGGTTATATTCTCTGCGAGGACTCTTGGAGATTGATTCTCATCAGTTATCCTCCATTGCAATTGAGAATCTCTATATGTAGGAGTCTTTCATTTCATGGCGTTTAGAGCACTTCAGGCACAATCAGTAAGCCAGGGGCCAAGTATCAAGGAAGCATCACTATCACGGTAAAGGCAGTATACTACACGCTGCAATCTCTATCCCAAAACCAACTGTGCCATGGTCATGGCAATGGAATCCCAGCTAACAGTATCAAAGGCTTTCTCAATATCAACTTGAAGCACTAGCACATCCTATTTAGTGTATCACTCAAAAGAAGTGTGCGCGAGAGAAAGTGAAGGCCTCAAAAATCTGGACTTGGACCTGTTTTAATGTGCAGAAATTTCAAGGCTGATTGTATGCCGCATAGTGGCGTAATAAATACACAACGTTTTGCAAATTAAGAGCTTTAAACCTCTGTTTTACAAGCTAGCAAAACAGATGCACAGTATGTCCACGTCTCCTAGTGTTGTCAAAGAAAAATAGAAAGTAGTTATCTGAGGAGTCAGAGCTGGATGCCGTTGTGTGTGGGTGGTGGCTGATGGTACTATCATTGCCCATTGCAGCATAGTTGGAACCATACTTGCATGCTTAGCTGAACCGTACCTGTATAAAAAATGATATCATACTTGGTCAAAATTTGCAAGAAAAATTCAAGCTAATGAGCTGACTGCGGGTATTAATAATGATTGAAATTCATAGTAGTTTCAAGACTAAAGTAAGATGTGAAAAGCTCCATATTTCTATGGTGCTATGAGTGCCTTCTGCCTGCATAATCTAATCACTATGATGCGGGACATACTATGGATTGTAAGCCCCAAATTTAACATGTATAATCATTTTGTGTGAGGGTAACCTACATTTCAATTTCAGTGTTGAAACATACTCCAATCATACTTCCATACCCATGTACATTTTCTGTATGGAAACATATTGAAATAACTATGCAATGCAGTTCATGCTATAGAGAGTTGTACTAATGCTGATTTTCACGCTTCAATGCAGGAGGTGATTGAAGAATCCAAGGCATACTCAAGATGGTGGGACATCTACTACACGAACGTGAGTCGGCAGACTGGAAACACAAGCATGCCAGCTTATGAAGCCAGCCTTGGAAGAGCCACCAGTACCAATTATCCACTTGTCAATTTTCTCTTATCTGCGGATGCAGACTTTTTTATTGGTGCACTTGGATCTACATGGTGCTATCTGATAGATGGAATGAGGACCACAGGTGGAAAAGTCATGGCAGGCTACTTGAGTGTAAATAAGTACAGATTCTGGTAATAAGCATCTTAGATTCATTGCTTACATATGTCCTCTCTTGTTCAAATGCCTGATGTTGGTCTGAGGGAGATTGTTAGATTCTTTTTAACAAAATATGCATAAGTTGATGTGTGCAGTATTCTTTTTTTCTTCTTTGTGGGCACCTGCTAATGTTCATGCCCAGATAAAATTTAGATTATGATGTCCATGTCCATTTTTATTAGCACACAACTCTAACTTTGTCCGGCCCAAGATCGACCATCGTGAGCTTTAAAGTTGCCATTGTTCATAGGGCGGTGATGAGATATATGGTCAAAGGAGCCATATCCATAATATTGGAACTCAAACGACAACATCAAATGAGGTAGGTGCCAGAGTCGAGAGCACAACTCAATCGGCAGGTGAAGGGCAGGCAGTCCAGATCCTAGCCCCTATGTTAAGCAGGTGAGCCAAGCAGGGCAACGTCCCCCAACTCAGCCAAGGACGTGAACAACCACTTTCTCAGCCTTCAGAACTCCATAAGCAGGACAGAGTACCTGTGGACTATTAGGCTACCTCAGAGCCCAGTTTAACATCAGCGAAGCCGGGGACTCAGAATGACATGGGTGGACCGAGTACCAAAGCAAAGGAGTTCAGGAGGAGCAAGAGATAGAGGCATTCTAGAGGGATGCTCTCTCTCTCTCTCTCTCTCTCTCTCTCTCTCTCTCTCTCTCTCTCTGGTTCCGTTAAAGAGGAAAGAAAAAGGCAGACGTGTGCTCTCTCTCTCTCTCTCTCTCTCTCTCGTCGTAAGCAGGGCAAGGGCAGTCTTTGTCGTGGGCGAAGTAGGCTAGGTAGGGCATTTGTGAGTCTCAACATGCAGTTCGATCCCGGATAGGGCCAGAGGGTATAGACGACAGAGGCCACAACAGGCAAAGGTAGAGACAAAGCCATGCATTCTATCTCTACCTCTGGCGCGTATGAAGCAAGGCAGTGGTCTGTCGCAGTGCAACCCTCACTCTGTCCGTGTGACGACGGCTGCTTTCAGGGGGACGCCAACGCTTTTGTTTGCCAAAGTGCGGAAGGGGGAATCTGAAAAGGTTCCCATTAATAAAACTTGACTGAGTATGTGTGGTGAGGAGCAGGTCCCAGCGGTGCCACAGTGAGCGCTCTCTCTCTCTCTCTCTCTCTCTCTCTCTCTCTCTCGGGTGGGCTGCAGACCACACCTGCCGGATGAAGGAAGTCTTCCCACGTGTTGTGGCGCGGGGGGCGGGGGCGGGGACCGGAATCCCTCACCCTTTTGTAATAGTATAGATATATCCCTAACCTCTAACCTGTAACTTTAATGCATGATTTAAGAGATGCATTCCACAGTAATTGGGTAACTACTTGATTGTCCATTACCTTGTGATTATTAGTGCTCTCCACTAGGTATGTCCCTTCGATTTTCGAAAAGTTCCCATTACGGGGAATCTTGCAAGATATTGCGTGCACGTCAAGCTGAGATGTAGGAGGGAGACGACGACGATGGCGACGGTGACGTGCAACAAAATCAGGAGTAGGAGAAGGAGACGAGGACGCACAGGTAGGCGGAAGTGCAGGAGGGAGATGGCATGCGGGTAGGTTGAGGAGCAAGACTAGAGGGTTGAAGTTATTTTTCCAAATAACTCTAACTTGCAAGCAACGATGAGACGGGCTTGAGTGGTTAGACGAGGTGCAATTAAGCCAAGTCTCTACGTGATTGTGTTCGAACACCTATGTTGCGTTTTTGGAGAAACTTAAGAGCAAGGGGCATGGAAGCAAGGGAATATGTAGAGACTCCTCTAAATAAACCAAGAAGCTACCAGTATGGCCAAGTAGTAGTAGTAGGGATATTAATGAGGTCAATGGTAGACTACGCTCCACAACATTGAAGTCAACAAGCATTTATGGCTAGCCATAATTGTAAAAGGTGCCCTACACTTAGCTTGACAACTAGGTGGCCATGGTAGGCTGCATCTTGCTCAACCAAGGTATCAATGACTTAGCAAGCATGAAGTGAAAACCATTTGTAGACACATGATTGTGATGTAAATCTAGTGATGATTCTCCTCTTAAACAACCGAAGATGTTTAGTGCCACTCAAGTAACAAAAGATCCACTTAACAGCTTGCCAATGCTTAGACCGTACCCTAGCTGCTTACCTATGAGATGGCTATCGAATGTTTGACCTCATGATATGCAAATAAGGCAACCAATAGCATGTTAATTGAGAATGACATCAAAGTAGTCTTAGCCTTTTCCTCATCAAGTATTTCACATACATCTACACAAGAACTAGGCAGATCTATGACATTATTTGAAACATGTAAAGGCTGATTTCTTGCCTCAAAAAGGCTTTATTATGATTGTCAACCGCGTGAACATTTTTGGATCTCAACTATAAAGACACGTGATTGCGGATGATACACCATTATAGTCCTTTTCTATATGATAGGCCAAAATTTCTTTACAATGTTACGATTCCTAATCTATGTTAGTAGTTTTGTATTTCTTTTTTGCAATGATCATTTCAATTCTTTGGTGGTAGAGCGCATTGAAGACTTCATATTTGCATCACCTAATTGACCAAGTACACAAAGATTGAGGACATGTGTGACCTACTACACAGAATTGCAAAATTTGATGCATCATGGAGTAATTTGTTTCTAATGGAGATTTTAGAATCAAAGTTGAAACTGATGCAATCTTGAATTTTTAATAGAACTTCTCATATTCATTAGATTATTTGAACTTAGCGATCAAGCCATACAATGTCTTAATTACAATAGCACACATGCAAATGAATCTATAGGAGTATCCACAATGTCCCCAGAAATTCTACACCTCTTGTAGTCAAGTTAGTCAAGGTAATATGACTATCACTTTAAATTTTTTCCATACCTATGGAAATCTCATTATTTGATGCTATGTGCCCAAAAAAATTCTCTTGTCACATCATGATTACACATTAACTTGGATCAAGGCAAATTCTATAGACACTTCAATCACCTTCTCCAAATGATCAATACAATTTGTTTGCAACAAGGAATTGTGAAAGCACAAGTCATCCATGTTACCTTCCCATAAGAATGACTCATGGGTCTTTGCAATTTGTTGGTGTATTTGTTGACCCGAAAGGAATAACTCAATAGAAATAGATTACCCCTATTTTGTTACAAAGGCCGTTCTAGATGATCTTCTTGATGGATGGCCAATTGTATACAAGCAAAAAATCTATCTAAGAGGCGATAAGCTTCTTTATTGGAGCAACCCATTGTGAGACATGTTCAGTAATTGGAAGGCTAGTTGTCCCGAATTGTACATGCAATCACCTTCTCCATTATGGTAATGCCTAAGAAAAATAGAAACTTGAGAGCTCAATCCATATGCTTGATCTCATAGATAAAAGTCCGCTTCTTTTTTGGCCTTTGTCGATGCACGTGGAACCATCATGCATTGGAATTATGTGTTGACATATCTTCAAATAAACACCCTTGAGTCCTCTACATTTTGATTTTCGTTCCTACCTTGACAATTTGAGCTCATTATTTTTAGACTAGTTTTCTTTTTGTTTTGTCAGTCTTTTTCTTTACTTTGGGGAGAGTGTACTGCCCTTATCTATTTTTTATGGTTTTTGGCTGCACAAAAACATTCAAGACGAAAATAACTTACATTCTTCAAAGGTGACAGGACATGCCTTTTTTAACATACATCTTAGCATGACCTTGTGCACTATGAATGATGTCTCTTGATACTTTTCTCATGCCATTCATGTCTTCAAGGAAGTCCTTGGGAGATTGAATATTCCCCTTGTCCAACCCTATGGCCATAGGAGATCTAGGCAATAAAGCATACATCAACAAGAATGGTGTGAAGCTTGTAGCTCAATGTTTGGAGCTTTTGTAAAGAAACTCCAAATGTGGTAAATACTTCTTCCAACTGGATTTCTACTTGCTCACATAGACACGCGACATATGCCAAAGTGACATTTGCCTAAGATATCCCCCTCTAAAATGTCGTTGACTCTCTCTATCAACCATTAGGATCACCAATACTTGAACTCCTTGAAGACTTCCTTCCAAAAGTGGTTGTTGAATTTTGATCTATATCATACCTTGACCATATAGTTTGTAGAGATGCTTATAAGTTAACCTAGCTAGCTAAAGTGTTTTCACATTCTTCATCCCAAGCTTGAACTTTCCCATATTAGTCAATGTATCCACCACTACCAAAACCACTTGTTTTTAGGCAATTCTAGGATAATATTCATGGAGCAATCCTCTAGCCTCAAGGCATTCATGTTATGAACCTGGTACTGCTTGCATTGGAGTGCAAAGTTTTAGATGTACTAGAACAAAGTAGGGAAATAAAATTCCCTCCGAACTAGCTCATATTTTCTTTGAATCTGGATAACGTAGATTTGGGTTATTATGACTCTCAACAAGAATGTGGCACCTGAAGTCATTGTTAGAAGAGACACAAACTCCACCCTTGTAGAGAAGATAGCTATCGTCCAAAGAGTAGTCGGTAAATCTCTCCCTCTCGATGAAGTTTAACAACCCCCTTTGAATCACTACTCAAAGGATGTGAACGCTTCACCCATGAATTCTCTGGCTCAATACTACACATGGGAGAGTGATAGAGACTTGATTAATCATTCCAAACAAACACTCGCTCCTCCTCTCATCAACGCTCCATCTAGTCTCTCTAGGCTACCACTCTGCTACAACAAGGGACATGTTGCTATAAAATACTAGTGTAATCACAAACAATATGTTAGATCTCAAAAGAAGAAGGATCATGCTTACACAACCACGTATAGACTCCAAGAAATCATTCTTAAAGATCTTGAAACTTTACTTATTGATGAATGGCATGCAACTCAAGGCGGCATCCACTATATTATAATTTCCATGCTAATATTGGAGTTGAAGGTTAGACTCATGCATGGTGTCTCTGTAATGGAAATGGCCTATGAACTTTGAGAGTAGCGGGATTAAGAAATTAGGTGAAGCACTTTTGTGAGGTTATTTTGTGAGCATAGCGGGTGAACTTAATTGATGGTAGCGACATAAACATGGTACTTAGTTAACTTGGCATAAACAATACTTTTGCAAAGAGAGAGTTTAGAGAACATGACAATAGTTGAGGACGAGATTCATACGGAGCCAGTCCTCCCTCCAATAGGCATTTATATTATAGTTTCTCCCATCAAGAGAGACTTGGTACAATACAATCTTTGTGTTCCTTGTGACCTAGGTGATGCAATGAAGATGAAAAGCTTCATGTATCACAATCATAACATAAACTTTGTAAAAAGCATTAACTATCCCAAACCTCAGTCCCAAGGCCTCAAACACCTTCGAAGATGGAGAGAGCTAGCGGGGAATGAGGATAGGCAAGAGGAAAAAGAAAGATTCCAAAGGAGAAAGAAATAGTTCCTCACTTATCATCACTCTTCTTGCTAGCATACATAATAGCATACTAATGAAGGTGGAGAAGACGGCAAGCTTAATCATTGAAGCATGGCTCTTCGTTGGATTTGCATTCCATAGCCAAGAGTGTTGGTGTAGGCTCTTACTTCTCACAAGCTTGGAGAAGGAGGTGGAGTTCCTCAACTTTCACCAAGTGAGAATGAATCCACAAAATGAGTGTGTGTGTGTGTGTGTGTGTGTGTGTGTGTGTGTGTGTGTGTGGTGTATATCCCCCTAGCACCCCCCTTGCTTGCTTGGGGCGAGTTGCAACTTTTTTACATGCTGCAAGCTCATTGGACCCTTCTCCCCCTAGCCAATCACATGCAGCATGCAGTCAAGTACATGGGTAGTCTTTTGACAAGTGTCCTCCTTATCCCTTAGAGAGAGAGAGAGAGAGAGAGAGAGAGAGAGAGAGAGAGAGCTTGAAAATATCTAGATATTTGTTGGATGGAACTAGAAGCTCATTGGACCCCTCTTTAGCCCAACCAATAGCATTCAAGCACACCATGTGGTTAAGCTTAGTAAGAGTCTGACATGTGTCCCATGTGCCCTTTTAGAAAAAGGGATGCCCTTTGGGTGAGTGGAAGGTTAGGTCAAAGATTCCCCTAACTTTGGGACTTTCATGCATAGGAAACTTCTCGAGCAACTTCCTCATTAAGTTTGTAGGGTCTCTTTTTGACTCAAGCACCTTACCCCCCATGTATAAGAAGTTTCTCAAGCAATTTTCTCATTAAGTTTGTAGGGTCTCTTTTGGACTCAAGCACCTTACCCCCCATGTATAGGAAGCTTCTCAAGCAACTTCCTCATTAAGTTTGTAGGGTCTCTTTTTGACTCAAGCACCTTACCCCCCATGCATAGGAAGCTTCTCAAGCGCCTTCCTCATTAAGTATGACAAGTACCTCAAGCACCTTAGGTGGAGTTCCCACCTCAAGCTCAACCCTAGCTTGCCTAAGGTCAAAGGCAAGTTTAGGTCGGGTTCCCACCTCAAGCTCAGTCCTAGCTTGCCTAAGGTCAAAGGACTTTTAACACTAACCATTGGAGGTCTTTAATGAAGCTAACCCTAAGGTCTGTTAAGCTCCATTAGATGCACATTGCTCTTTGATAGATTACCTCCTTTTGGACCCTTATTGAGGTGTAACCATCTCTCCTCTTGGTCCCCTGCTGAGGTAAGTCTAGAAACACTTATTGCACATTGCTCTTTGATAGACCATCTTCTTTTAGACCCCTTTCGAGATGCAACCATCTCTCCTTTTGGTCCCATGTTGAGATAGGTCTAGAAGCACATATCTCTATTCTAACTCTTGTTCCCGTTTATTCTCCCACATTAAATGATCAGTTTAATATGAGAAAATCATTTGGTAAAGTTAAATATTATATTTTAGACATTACCTCTCTCTTAAAATCATAGTCGTCATCGACTATGAGGTAGAGAAGATAAAGCCTAGTCATCCATTTTGGAATGATGTCGAAGGGTAAAAGGGATCCTCTATGCTACTTAGCAGGTAGAGGATCCCTTTTTACCCTTCGACATCATTCCAAGATGGATGACTAATCCATTTGGTGCTTGGGAGACGTAGCTGCCGCAAGCATGTCTGCTCTTTAGTTCATATGATACTTCCAAAGTAGAATGACAAGTTCTACTCGGTGTTTGTGAGACGTGGTCACAACAAACATGATCCTAAGCATACATACTATTTAAATTTGTACACAATAAAAAGAGAACTTGCGTACTTTAAGGCATCATTCTAAGCATGACAAGGTTTATATTATCTTTAAGCTAGGTTCTTTGCATCCATATAGCATCTATAAAAGAATAATTCTTAAACTTAATAAGATATCGTCAGATAATCTTACCGTTTCTTAATACCTTGTCTTTATGTCATAGGATGGACTCAGATTGAAGTACTTCTTCTTGATCTTTGATTTTTGGAGGGTCTGCAACTATTGCTTCTTTTGATGGAGCTCCTTTGTAAGGCTTACATAGGCTCTCATGGAAACATGATGCATGAGCCAATGGTTGGGCAACTTTAATTGATAAGCCATCTCATTGATTGGCTTAAGAATTTAAAAGGAACATAGTATCTTTTTGCTAGTTTAGCATAATACTCTTGGTGGCCCATAGTATGCCTTAGATGAGCCTTGAGAAACTTTAGCAAGACCCAATCATTTTCCTTAAAGGCTAAGGCTCTTCTATGCTTATTAGCAGCAGCCCTTTTTGCCTTTGATTTGAGATGGATACAACCTCTTTAATCTTTGGAAAATATTCTTGTGAATCTCGGCTATATTCATCAGTAGCGAAGATCTTCCCATGTATAAGTAGTAAGGGACTTTTGGATCTTCCCTCTTTAACTTCGAAATGTGCTTTCCCCATAGAACTATGTACAATGTCATTGTATACATACTCTATAAGAGGTAGGTACTTCTCTCATTGAGAACGTTGATCCACTTCCATGACATAGGCTTTTAGTAGATCAAGAATCGTTAGATTAGTTATTTTACTTTGGTCATCCATTTGTGGATGATAGACCGAAAGGAAAATTTAATCTACTTCTTAGATTCTCAAAGAGACCCTCCTAGAAATCACTGTGGTCATTCTAGGATCTTTTTTCAACACTATGAATGTTGGAAAGCCATGATGCTTGAAAATTTGAGATCTGAAGAGGGTTGCCATCTGATGTGCCTTAATATTGTGTTTTCTTGTTAAGCCTGTCGACTGAAACAATCCAAGTTGCTTCCCTCGATCAAATTTCAACTTTGGTATACCACGCATTTTGAAATATACTCTTATATGTTTACTTTTCATGGTAGACCAACAGAAATACATTTCTCTTCCTCGAAGAATAGACTATGGAATCCTGTTTACCCCGTACAAGGAGAAGTATGGGATTCAAACATGACTTTCTTATTGTGTGGGTGGTTAACACATAGCCTATTGCCATTTGGAAGATAACCGTCCTTCAAGGTGAATGGTTCTTTTTTCTTCCCTATTGCAAAGGCTGTAATTACATACTTAAAGTCTCGATCAATAGCATACTCATCTATCATAAAAGATAGATCATTGTGAGTTGCTATAGACACCACATTTACCCTTGGTCATTGTGAAAGTGCATTGACCACTTGATTGTGCTTGTTAGCAATGTGAACAATATGAAATTTAAACTGAAAAAGAAAATTTGCCCATCTCATTTGTTTGTCGGAGAGCTTGGTTTGCATCATGAAGTTCTTGAGGCTTTGTGATCCATTTGTAGAATGAATGGAGTCCCCAAGAGATGGTGTTTCCACGTGTTTAGGACATATAGAATAGCTAGTTGCTCTTTTTCGTATTTGCCCAATACTCACTTATCGAAGTTGAGTCTTTGACTCTCATATGCTATGGCATGCCCTTCTTGAAGCAAAATAGTTCCAAGGCAATCACCACAAGCATCACATTGGACCTCAAATGTTGTTGAGAGATCTAATAGTGTGAGCACAGGTTGAGAGATAAGCTTCTCAAAAGCTTCTTGCACTTTTGCAGTCCATGAATACTTAACGTTCTTTTTTGTTAATTCATGTAATAAACCTGCTATTAGCGAGATTTTTTTTTAATGAAGCATCTATAGTAATAAGTATGCACACATACCTATAAAGCTTCGTACCTCCTGTAGATTCCTTGCATTAGGCCATCCTCTTATTATCTCTAACTTTGTTGGATCCATACGAATACCATCATAGAGATAATGTGACCTAACTATTGAATCTCTTGTAGGAAAAATTCACTTTTCTTTTGATTAATTAAAAGCTTATTCTCTCTCACAACTTGAAAGATTACCTGGAGGTGTCGCTTGTACTCCTCAAGGGAATTTGAGTGGCCTGAAGATTTTTGTCCATCAAGAGTTTGAATGCGTCTGGAGCATTTGTCAAGCCAAAAATTTGTAAATTATCAAATAGATCTTCTATGCATGGCACGGGAAATCTAATTTTGATAGTAATCTTATTTAGTGCTCTATAGTCGACACACATGTGATATGTGTCGTCTTTCTTTTGCACTGAAAGCAATGGTGAACAAAATGGAGAGGAGATAGACCTCACTATTCCTTTTTCCACCAATTCATGCACTTGCCTCATGATCTCCTCTTGTTGAGCTTGTGAAACTCGATAAGGAGGCTTGTTAGGCAGTAAGCTTCCTGGTAGGAGCTCAATTGCATGGTCATCATCCCTCATTTTAGAGGTAGCTCACTAGGGATGTCATCAATGAAAACATCTTGGGATCCATTTAGGAAATTAGACAACTTTAATTCCTCTTGATTCCCTTTATTGCAACGATATGGTGTTCCCCAACTCATTAGCATCTATGTACATGCTCTTTTCCCTGTAGGTAAAGTAGATTCTCTTTTCCAGGCAATTCATGTTGGAAGCCATGCAGTTAAACCATGGTGTCCCAACGATTAACATTCTCATGTTTGAGACGGGAGATGAATAAATCCTTTTTGTCCACATAGCTTTGGCACATGAAGCGTCAATTTTCCAATTAAGGGAGTAATTGAGAGGTCTTGTCCCTTGATAGCTCCATCAGATTTTAATGTATCTCCCATCTTGTAGGCTTGTATGCCTAGCTTGGTGGTCAACTCCGTGGATATGAAGTTGTGAGTTGAAACAGGGTCAAACAAAATAAAGGCATCATGCTCTTGCATCTTTCCCCAAGCATAGAAAAAGAGAAATCCTTGGCAATGAGAATCCTCTTTTGGAGCTTCAAAACATAGAGGCTCTAGGAGTCTCATTGCGGGCAATTCTCTTGGGGCAAGGACGATAACCATGGCCTTGCTCCCCACACTTAACACATTTGTGGTCCTTACAAAAAGCTTCTAGCTCTTCATGAGAGAGTAAATTTACCTTTGTAAACTCCCTTCTCCTTGGATCGATTGGTATTGTTGTTGTTGGAATGGCCTTGGTAAGAATTTTAGGCATTGGTTTTCCTCTTGGCATCACTTTTGTCTTTATTTTCCATGGGCTTGACATTCCGTCTAGCCCCTTGTTGGAAATTGATGTGCAAAGCAACCATGGTGTGGTGGATTACTTTCGTGATAGAACTAGGCCGTTGAGAGTTGACATACTCGGTCATCTCTTTGGGTAATCCCGCACAGAATTGTTGCTTTTGCTCGACGAAGTCTATCTTTTGAAAGACAGTAGTCTTGAGATGTAAATCCCAAAACTTGTCCACATATTTGTGGATAGACTCATGAGAGAGAAGCTTTAAACTTCACCATTTGGTAAGCACTTTGTCCTTTGCATCACTTGCAAGGAATTGCTTCATGATGGAAACTCGTAGAGTTTTTCATGTCTTTGGGACTTCGCCGTTGCCACAAAGGCTAGCCCACCATTGACGAGCTGATTTTTGGAAGTGCATAGCTACATGGCATAGCTTGGAGGACTCCGTGAAGCCCTCGTCTCCAAAGGCCTATCAAATTGTTGGATGAAGGCCAATACTTTGTCTGTAGCACCAAAGGTGCCATCATAGGTGAGAAAAGAGATACTCTTTCATCCCTCTTTGAGCTTCTTGAGCTTTTGTGACCTTCGCCATGCAGGGTAATATTTTCGATGTCCTCCCCTCTTATTTTCTCTAGGAGAATAGCCATAGCTTTCATCGGTAGAGGAGGAAGGTGAAGAAGAAGGAGAAAGGGGTGAACTCTTTCTTGCCCTTTTCTTCCTTTGTTTCCTCTATTACTTTTTGAAGTGACGAGGAGAAGGACTATGGGTTAACCATTTTCTCTTGGGAGGACTTGGCGATCGATTAGTCCGCCTTCTTCGTGGAGCCACATCTTCGGAGGAATTTAGGGATTCATTATTTTCTTGATCTTTGGATTCCTCCTCTCGTATGGGAGAGAGTCTTCTTTTGGGGGTCTCATCAAGAGGCCTCCTAAGCTCTCTTCTCCTCTTGGAGAGGAAAGGAAATCCCATAAGCACGAAGTCGTTGAGTAACTTCGGCTTGCAAAGCGGGGTTGCCAATAGCTTGTTGCAACCTAGTGACAAGATAATTAACAAACATGGGGGCATCATCATTAGCACCTTCATGTGCAAAATCAAAGTTATCAATGTTCATTCCACTCTCTTGGTTATTGTCAGCCATGTTAATTAAACTTATGTTTTTACTTAGTGTATGCTTTGGCAATTCAAAACCTTAGTTGCTACTCCTCTTAGCCTTTGAAAATAGGCACCTAAGTATCTACACCCACGGCTTGAATTGGTTAATTATAGAGAGTAGTGGAGTGAGTCTAACATAGCGATATTGCCGAGGGATAGCTACTTTCGGACTTCTTATGGCTCAATAATGGTAAAGCCATAGGCAAGTATAAAAAGGCTCCATTATTAAGACCAAAGCTCCCAAGGTGTGCAACATATCCCACATAGTGGGCTTAAAAAAATCGATAATAGATCCCAATCCCACTTACCCTAATATGATTAACAAAATCAACCATTAATAGGCTACTTAAGAACTTCTCTTCTTAATCAAGAAAAGAGAAACCAAATGCTCTGATACCAATGTAATGGAAATGAGAGTAGCGGAATTAGGAAATTAGGTGAAGCACTTTTGTGAGATTACTTTGTGAGCATAGCGGGTGAACTTAATTGATGGTAGCAACATAAACATGGTACTTAGTTAACTTGGCATGAACAATACTTTTGCAAAGAGAGATTTTAGAGAACATGACAATAGTTGAGGACCAGATTCATACGGAGCCGGTCCCCCCTCCAATAGGCATTTGTATTATAGTTTCTCCCATCAAGAGAGACTTGGTACCATACAATCTTTGTGTTCCTTGTGACCTAGGTGATGCAATGAAGAGGGAAAGCTTCATGCATCACAAGCATAACATAAACTTTGTAAAAAGAATTAACTATCACAAGCCTCAGTTCCAAGGTCTCAAACACCTTCGAAGGTGGAGAGAGCTTGCGGGGAATGAGGATAGGGAAGAGGAAGAAGAAACATTCCAAAGGAGAAAGAAATAGTTCCTCGCTTATCATCACTCTTCTTGCTAGCATACATAATAGCATACTAATGAAGATGGAGAAGATGGAAAGCTTAAGCATTGAAGCATGGCTCTTGGTTGTATTTGCATTCCATAGCCAAGGGTGATATCATTTAATGAGCGGTAAGAAGCGAGCGAGGGATATAAAGCGAGCAAGGAACATGGAAAGAATAAACCACATCAATCAAATTTGAATGTTGTTAACTCTTACTAGTGACCCTTGTGTGAATATTTTTGCTTATATATGGACCCCATAGGAGAACATATGTTCCTTGTATCAGGTATCTCTACAAGTATGCAATACAACAAATGGTTATTCCTATGCCCTCTATTGCTCACTATAAATAGAGGATTTTATTCTTTTAAATTACTTAATTAACAATCAACTCAACCTCCAACCGCTCTCAATGCTTGTATGCATTGATTAAAATCCTTACGTCATTTTTGAAAACACACAATTGTGTCTCACACCTTATCATATCTTCCCTACAAATTTTGCACAATTCAATTTTCAGGCTTTATTATGCACACTCTAAAGAAGATTTTTTAAAGAAAAGGATCTCTTATTTCTACTGCAATGTCTTAATAAATAAGTAACTTGGTTCGCTATCAACACCAACATTAACGGCGTCTACAAGTTCTTTACTTTGTGTGTTGTGTGTGTGTGTGTGTGTGTGTGTGTGTGAGAGAGAGAGAGAGAGAGAGAGAGAGAGAGAGTATTTTGGGAAGGCCTAAAAATCTTTACAACAGAGGCGACATCGCCCATGTAAACCACCTTTGTGCTAGTCACACCCTCTTTTTCAATAGTATTATTGTGATTTTTGTATGATGTGATGCAACACTTTTTTGATAGTATTATTGTGATTTTTGCATAATGTGATGCAACGCTTGAACTAGCAAAGAGATCATCATCCTTAGTATATCAACCATTAACATCACTTTCCTTGGCATCCATAGTAATGTATTAACATAGTTTTGTTTCTAATTGGCCAAAATATAGAAGTTCTACATTCACACAATAGTATATTATAGCCCTTGAAGGTGTAACGTCAAAATGGTTAGTGGTATTGTAGCCATATGAAACTTCTAGGACAAAGAGTGTCTCAACTTAACTTGCAACCAAGACCAAATTGAACTAGCCATTTTAGAGGTGAGTGAAAAGAAAATAAAATTTGTAAGAAGTCGGTATTATATGCTATATACATTGAAGGAGGCTTTCTCTTTATCTTCTCCACAAAGGTCATTTATGCTTGGATATTGTCACTTTTCCTTCATCAACCCTACCTTGTTTATTAATCAAAGCAAGAGAGGAGTGCATGAAAATCATGAGTGAGGTTATCGTATAAGATTCATAAGATTCACTAACTATATGAGATTCATATATGGACTCTAGATGCACTGTTAAGTTTCATTACATGTGTTGAAGAACCCATGGGTCAATTCGGGCATGGAGTTTTTTATATTTCTTTGAGTTATGGAATAATATATTTCAGCCCTCTCCTTTTGGGTGGTATTGCCAAAAAAAATAATTCGTTATTTTATATGAGTCCTGTTAAATAGAAAATTCCAAAATCAAGTTGGTCAAAGTTTACAGGTATCCAAGTGCTACATAGTTAATTTATTTTGCTCTCAAAGCCAATTTTCAAAGTGAAGGTTTTTTTTATTGAGGTAGATGGAGTTTCAAAACACAAGGAAAGAGAAACACCAAGAAAGTGTTGATTAGAGAGAGAGAGAGAGAGAGAGAGAGAGAGAGAGAGAGAGAGAGAGCATAAAAAATATAGTAATTAGGCATGCTTTTTGACTACACATCCATGCAAAACCCTCTATACAGACATTGCAATGAGTGGAGATCATGCAGAGGGCTATACTAAGACCATGGTATATGAGAGGTTCCTTGCAAACATGGTTGTCCTTGAATGTGTCCCTTATTTTTCACACTGATTTGCTGATAGCCTTAATGGTAGATATGCAACAAGTTGCACAGCCACAATATGGAACCAATTGGGAAAGAAATAAACTAATGTAAAGAAGCCAATAAACATCCAATTTATCCTTCGCAAGTGCCTTATCAAATATGCGAGCAACCTCTCTTGAAGATTACCCTCATGACATGTGTTTGATGATAATGCAGGGGCCTAGTTGTAGGGTCAATCAGGAGGAGGCATACATTGACAGAGTTGTGACTTTAATTTAGTCACTTAATGTTATTCAAGCTATCACTATTTATAGTAGTAAGAAATCACAACCTATATCCGACCCATAGCCAAGGGACTTGATTACAATGGCCTATAGTAAAAACAATTAATGAAAATAAGAGAAGCAAGAGGAAGAAAATAGGGTTGAATGTAAATGTAAGGAGCTTGGATCTTTATCACAAAGCATTCAAAGACCAAGTTGAAAAGACCAAGTTTAGTGCTCAGGTGCTAAAGTTTTTATTGTCACTTCTTCATGGACATACACACAGCAAATTGTGAATTGTTGCCTTCACCATCCCTTGGCTGATAGCATTTCAAAATGCAACAAGTGTAGTTCTGACTCAATTTGTACAACAACTAGGCTAGTATGTGAAGTACATGCTCAATGAAAGATGGTGTAGTCTGCAACATGGCTAGATATACATGGCTCCTTCATCACACCCTTCAACCAGTAGCTAGTGGCAATGACCCGTAGGTGTTTTAACCGATGTGCTCATGGTTGGTGGTACTATATGACATGACATGTCATGTGGTATGAGGAACTCCACTAAGCACTACTGAAAGTGGATACAAGATGGATTGACCAATTTGATGCATAACTGCTGCCATTTGAGCTCAATCTCTTGACGGGCTATGGTCATCTACATCTCAATCCATTACAATTGTCCTCACCAATTGATACATAAAAAACAACATTGTTAAAACGGTGTTGTCTATTATCCTTTGACCTAACCATGTACAATGACCTTGGACACCCACATCCGCAATAGCCCGTCAACATATGCAACCATGTTTCCCTTCTGATCACAAGACCACCACCTTGGTCATTGCATCGACTAAAAGGTGGTGGCCTTCTCACCAAGCCCTATACACCAGCGTTTCCAAATGCTTTGCAAAAGGCCATGGTGAGAGGATCGCTACACACTTGGTACTCACTACGCCCTTTTTGCTCACCAAGCCCTCTAGAGTAGCGTTTCCAAATGCTTTGCAAAATGCCCCAGTGAGTAAACCAATATGCGCTTGGTACTCACCAAGCTTACCTCTTCTCACCAAACCCTTTGGAGTAGAGTTTCCAAATGATTTATAATTTGCCATGGCGAGCAAATCAATATGCACTTGGTACTCACCAAGCATACTCTTCTCATCGAGCCCTTTAGAGAAGCGTTTCCAAACGCTTTGCAATAGATCATGGTGAGAGGATTATTGCTCACTCAATCTTTTAAAACAAAAGGCCTTGTCCTCTCTTCTCACAAAGCACTCTACACAAGCGTTTCCAAACGCTTTCCAACAAGCCATGGGTGAGGGATATAGTGGTCATTCAATTTTTGAAAACAAAACTCATTCTTACTCTAGCATTTCCAAACGTTTTTAAAGTGGCTATGGTTTCATCTAGTGTCCCATTTTTTAAACAACTTACCTTCTATGTTTTAAGCTTTACACTTATTTTTTTTTTCACGGAGTGACCTGGCGATGGTTTCTACAGAGAGTTGGTGAGCATGTCGCGTTTGTGTGCATGCCAGTCTTCAAAGAAAGCGAAAGTGGCCTAGGCTAGCTTGCCATAGCACGAAGGCGGGCTAGTGAAGTGCTATGCATCTTGACCAAGCGAGCTCATCACAACATTGAAGTGCCGTCAGTCAGTGCCTTGTGAGCACACTTTGGTGGCACCACCCCGCCCCTTTGCTCGCTGCTATCAAAAATTGCAATTAAGACATCACTCTCTTTTTTGTGTGGTTTTGCTCGCTACTACCCAAATTAGCAATTAATAGTGTTGCCTTTGGTTTTGGCTCACAAACTAAAATAATGATTTTAATAGCCCATTTGGTTTAGCTTACAGAGTCTTTCTTTGTTTCTATAACAACGATGCTAATCATTGTTGTAAGCAACAATTAATGTAGTATCATCGTAGTTGTTGTATCAAAAACTACCATCACACCACCTTCTGTGTAAAGCGATAGCCCCATCGATCAGGCCCCATTTTTTGCTCTTTTTCCACCACTCCTCCTTCTACAAAGGGTTTCCCTGTTTTTTGCTCTTTTTCCACTCCTTTCGCAAAGGGTTTCTCCTTCGCCACGAGCTATGGACTCCAAGGTTCTGCCCTTAGTATAAAGTATGAAGCCACTCTCATTTTTAAAAGCCATTTATCTTCTCACTTAGTGCTTGATTATCAACATTGCAAAATGCTTCCCAAAAAAGGGAACCTTAAGGTACTTTCTCATTCTTTTGAATCCATTTTGTCAGTTCATATCCTACTCATCTACCCTTTTTAGCATTTTGAAAGCTTGTAAAAATGGCACAGTGAAGGGGTGACTGTATGATACTTGTCACCAACAATGTTACAGTAGCATTTAGAAATGCTTGCCAAAAGTGCATGGTAATTAATAATTATCCTATTCTAAGTTAGAAAAATGGATAAGGGAGTTCAATGAATGAAACGGATTTTCTTAATATCCCTTCAATGCATGTGATAGGCTATAGGTTTACATATAGTGAGCACCCCATGAATATAGAGGTCTAGAAACAACAATATTAGCATATAGATTTTAATCACCACTTGACTAGAAACATCAAGAACAGATACATCAAACTAGAAGGGTCATAACAACTAAAATTTAATAATATTGTGCACAACAAAAAGGTATCCTAATAGGTCTCATAGTGTGTCCTTGTATGGTCATATCACTTAGCATTGTGAGCATTCGTGTCATGGGTGGTGAGCTAGGACGATGCCTTGAGTATGAGAGATTTTATTGGTTTTAAAGTAGCATATTGATATAATATTGTTTTTCAGGTAATAAAGTCTTTAGCAACTAATAGATATAGAAGAAATCACATTTTAAAATGCATCATAGCCGCACATGATATGAACAAAGGTAAAAATGCATACCTGCTTTGAATGCATGTACCTCATCATGCACAAGTTGATTTTCAAGTGGGCATGCATGTAGGATGGCCAAACTAGATGAGGAGAAGGCAATGAGAAACATGTTTTAATTGGGACAACATGATATTTGTACAAAAGCAAGTTCACCTTTCACAAATATTTGTGTTGAAGAAGAACTAATCCCATGGAGTTTTTGTGCTGCCAATGGAGGGGGCAACAAACCACATGAAGTTTTAATGACAAGCATAATCTATGATCAATTCAGTGATACCTCACCTTTGTCACTCCTCACCTATGTCACTGTGAGGAGAAATTGTAGAGTTTCTAGAGGTGGCTAGCATAGGGGATGTGAGCATATCATATTCAAACAATTAGTTCTCACATGCATCGTCATATAGCCATATAAATACTGGTTGAGGGATGGTCATACTTGTCATCCATGGAGAAGAAGATTAAGGATTTTGAGCCCACAAGACCTCCTAAATTTATTGTCAATGTTTAGAGGGAGCTAGACCCCATCATGTCAATCCTTTGATACAACCATAGTCTCAAATTTAATACAGTCATGACCACTAAATCCATAATAAAATGACAGAGCTTCAAATCTCAATTAGCAAAAGGGTGTGAAGTTGTAGATTCCAACTTAGCTATACAAAGATTGACTTGCAATGCTACATTTTACCTACAAGTTTAAGAAAATTGCAAAGATAGGTAAGGCAAGGACCTCTTGTTTCATTCTATCATCTTGGTTAGAAGAAATGAAAGCTGAGGATCAAATATCAATAAGCAAAAAATGGATTCCTATTGCAAAACTTGATTTGGAGTTTCACTTTTTTTCCCACTTCTTGTTGGCATCTATAACATTTTTGGCCCACCAAATTTGTAACCAGAGTACACTATTTGATAAATTTTAGTAAACATATTGGTAATGTGGTGGAGGGTCCATGGACCACATTAATAGCATAAAATTTAGTCCATATAAAAATGGTATCCTAATATAATATCTTTAATGTTGTCTTTCTTTGAGCAAGAAATTTGCTCCTATTGTTTTGAAGAGTAGAAAAATAAAATAACTTATCTATAAACTCAATGTGTATTTGGGACCTACAATGCTATGACTCTTGATTTTCTATCTCTTGATCGCTTTTTGCCGCTCGCCCCCCGCTCGATAAATGATAGCACCCCATAGCGAAGAGTGTTGGTGTAGGCTCTTACTTCTCACAAGCTTGGAGAAGGAGGTGGAGTTCCTCAACTTTCACCAAGTGAGAATGAATCCACAAAATGAGTGTGTGTGTGTGTGTGTGTGTGTGTGTGTGTGGTGTTTATCCCCCTAGCACCCCCCTTGCTTGCTTGGGGTGAGTTGCAACTTTTTTACATGCTGCAAGCTCATTGGACCCTTCTTCCCCTAGCCAATCACATGCAGCGTGCAGTCAAGTACATGGGTAGTTTTTTGACAAGTGTCTAGAGAGAGAGAGAGAGAGAGAGAGAGAGAGAGAGAGAGAGAGAGAGAGAGAGAGCTTGAAAATATCTAGATATTTGTTGGATGGAACTAGAAGCTCATTGGACCCCTCTTTAGCCCAACCAATAGCATTCAAGCACACCATGTGGTTAAGATTAGTGAGATTCTGACTTGTGTCCCATGTGCCCTTTTAAAAAAAGGGGTGCCCTTTGGGTGAGTGGAAGGTTAGGTCAAAGATTCCCCTAACTTTGGAACTTTCATGCATAGGAAGCTTCTCAAGCAACTTCCTCATTAAGTTTGTAGGGTCTCTTTTTTATTCAAACACCTTACCCCCTATGTGTAGGAAGCTTCTCAAGCAATTTCCTCATTAAGTTTGTAGGGTCTCTTTTTGACTCAAGCACCTTACATAGGAAGCTGCTCAAGCAACTTACTCATTAAGTTTGTAGGGTCTCTTTTTGACTGAAGCACCTTACCCCCCATGCATAGGAAGCTTCTCAAGCACCTTCCTCATTAAGTATGACAAGTACCTCAAGTACCTTAGTCATCAAGCATGACAAGCACCTTAGGTGGAGTTCTCACCTCAAGCTCAGCCCTAGCTTGCGCCTAAGGTCAAAGGAAAGTTTAGTTCGGGTTCCCACCTCAAGCTCAGCCCTAGCTTGCCTAAGGTCAAAGGACCTTTAACACTAACCATTGGAGGTCTTTAATGAAGCTAACTCTAAGGTCTTTTAAGCTCCATTAGATGCACATTGCTCTTTGATAGACTACCTCCTTTTGGACCCTTATTGAGATGTAACCATCTCTCCTCTTGGTCCCCTGCTGAGGTAAGTCTAGAAGCACTTATTGTAGATTGATCTTTGATAGACCATCTCCTTTTGGACCCCTTTAGAGATGCAACCATCTCTCCTTTTGTTCCCATGTTGAGATAGGTCTAGAAGCACATATCTCTATTCTAACTCTTGTTCCCGTTTATTCTCCCACATTAAATGATTAGTTTAATATGAGAAAATCATTTGGTAAAGTTAGATATTATAATTTATGACATCTCTCCCTCGAGCATCTTAACCTTTTCTCATTTTGACTTTTAGACTTTCATGATCTTATGGATATCAAAAGTGGCACCCTACATATATTGTTGCCATTTTTAAGACAGGCAAGTTCCCCCTTGGACGCTTGAGATGAGAAGCTCCTTACTTGCCATAAATTGTGCTCCTTCTGGAAATTCATCTTGAATGGCTAGAACACCAACACATCTAATGGTTGCAATGCATGGGAGGTGTGAGCCGGTAGTGTCACTATGTCGAGCCCTCACTAGACTACCTTCTCAACCAATTTGAGTTTTGTATGACCCCCATGCCGATCAACTATCATCAAATGTCTATGTGCAAGGAATAAATCCTCACTAGACCACCTTCTCAACCAATTCGAGTTTTGTATGACCCCCATGCCCATCAACTATCATCAAATGTCTATATGTAGGAGATAAATGTGACAACAAATCTTCTTTAAAATGATCAAACCATGCTTGAACATGGAATCCAAGCCTTTGATTGCATGGACATAATAACACCGTCCTCACACAGCCAAGTAATTTCTCATGATTTTTTCATGTACAATTGTCAGTAACTTTCGTTCATAAGTTGAGTAGCTACACAAAGCTTGGGTGTGTAACAAAATGAATCCTAATGGGAGGTAAAAAGTGGCTACTCGAGGCTAAGAGCCTAGTAGATATGAGCTCGAGGATTAGGATCTATCCAAGGAGTATACAAGGTAGGTAACCTAAGAGGTGCATACATGGAAAGGGGTCGTATATAAAGATTTGGTTGGATGGATCTTTAGCATGCATTTCCATCACTCTTCTCATGAAAATATATTTCCCTTTGCATGGTAGTGGTATCAAAGTCCGTTGAGATTGCTTCACATGTGCGAGTGTAATTTTCATGTTATTTTCTATTGAATGGGTCATAGAAGCAATCTTGGCATTCTCAGAGAATCCTCATTAGAGGACCTAGAATTCTACGCCCCTTTAAGTCCATTCATGATGTTAAAAACTTATTCTAAGCATCATAGATAAGGTAATGTAGAGAGGTCTTAGGTGTGATTTTCTGTACCTCTAGGTACTCATAAACACTTCTCAAAAATTTTCTTTATTGCATGCATGGCATAGAGAACTTGTTCATCCATTTGGTGTGTTTTTTGTTGCTAACATCATTCAAGCTCTTACCTTCCATGTATGATTTTTTTACATGAAACATGCCTACAAATATCCCCATTGATTTTTTATGTTGAGAGACTTCTTATGCTGCATGCAAGGCGTGACTGTGCAACTTCATCAAGTACTGTACAAATTTCATGTGATTAATCAATTCCAATTTTGAACACACATGCATGGCAACATGCTTGTGTTTCTACCTCAACAATAATTAAGTTTTGCTCACAACCGTTTCTCTTTACACACGCAAGGCGTGCATATGAGTTTACATTGATAGTGATTATGTTCTTGCCAAAATATTTTTCTCTTATGTATGCAAGTAATGCCTATTGAGGCTTCTCTATGACAAATTTTGTTACTATATCTTGGTGCTACTTTGATAACAAGCATCAAGTTTGTAGGAATCAAGTGTACATCTTGTTTCTCATTCTCTCAACATGGATTTTCTCCTGATTGCCAGTCTCTACCATCCAACCTCTACAATTCCATTTTTTTTGACTTGATGTGCTCCTATTAGGATTCCATAGAGGTCACTCATAAAAATTGTACGGATCACAACAAGTAAGGCATCATTTTGTTGCTATGTTTTGTACCATTATGCACTTGGAGAATGATGGATAAAGCAAAGTTGACACTTAATTATCTTAGCCTAATCTTAAATGATATGGTGATGAGGCCATATGGACAAGAATTGGACAATTTCTTATACCTCTAGGCATTTGGAGAATTATGGAAAAATCAAAGTTGGTGCTTAATTACTTTAGTCGAATCATAGATCCAGCTTTTGTCTAAGAGCTTTTGGCACATGTGAGAATGCCTCACACCCAAATACACTTAACCTGTCATAATTGGGCTCTTTGCCCGTCCACATCTCCTGTGGAACCTTGTACTTTAGTGGTGTACTAGGTGACCAATTGATCAAGTAAGCAGTCGTCGTTACAGTCTCTCCCCAAAATTCTTGAGGTAAGTTGGCCATAGACAACATAGAAGTGACCCGTTCCTGAATGCTTCTATTCATTGTCTCAGTCACACCATTTTGGACGGGTGTGTAAGGAGTGGTAAACTGTTTTCTAATGCCTCTTTTGCTACAAAAGTCCTTGAACTCGGAGGAGATGTACTCGACTCCATTGTCACTAGGCAAAGCTTTAAGCTTTTTGCCCGATTGGTTCTTGACCAATGCTAAGAACTTCTAAAAGTCACTAAACACGTTGCTCTTCTGCTTCAAGAGATAAACCCACACCTTTCTAGTAGAGTCGTCTATGAATGTTAGGAAGTATAACGCTTTCCCTAGAGATTTGAATAGCATAGGTCTGCACAAGTCGCTATGTATGAGATCTAGAGGACTCCCTAACTCTTTGTCCAAAGGCGCTGATGTCAACCTAGTCCTTGTCCAAAGGCGCTGATGACAACCTAATCTGTTTGCCATAGATACAATGCTCACATAAAGAGAAGTTAGAGTAATCTAACAGAGGGATATAACCAGAATGCTGCAAGACTTTCATTCCCTTTTGACTCATATGTCCTAGCCGACTATGCCACAACTCTGTAGATGGCAGCTTGGCTACACAAATAGAATTCTCTCTCACGGAAGAGACATAAAGGGAGTACAATGAGTAAGACCAGATTTCCTTCTTGATAATCCAAGAACTGACATCAAACTCTTAGTCAATTTGGGTACATGTCTGCTGACATTGTGCACCATAAACTCAGTGCCATTACGCATAGAAAACTTGATGTTACCCATACCGCATATATCAAGCTCATAACAATTGCCTAGCTTCACCGTGCCATGTGTGGCAGTGTATGTAGAAAACCACTCCTTGTGAGGAGTCACGTGAAAGCTATCACCTGAGTCCACAATCCAATTCTGTTCATAACACTCTTCAAGAGCTAACAATGCATCATGACAAATCCAATGTGAAAATCAACACATCATTTGGCACGTCATAAATTGTCTCAATGGTTGGAGACTCAACGACATTAAGCTCTTCAATTTTCATGTTGCTTTTAGGTTTGTCAAAATTCGCTTTCTCTTTGCCCTTATCACGCTGCATTGTGCGGAAATCTTTCTTCAAGTGTCCCTTTTTATGGCAATAGTAACACTCAACATTTCTTATGTCTTTACCGCGACTCTTGCTAGGACCTTGCCTGCGATCTTGAGAACAACCTTGGCTACGACCATACTGCTTTTGCTTGTCATGATTGCCACTAGCCACATACACATCACCATGTCCACTCGCATCAAGAGATTGACGTCTAATCTCCTCAGGGAGCAACACACTTGTGACATCACTGAACACTAACTTGCCATTCGGAGGTGAATTGCTAATGGCTGTGCAAAATATGTCCCATGAACTGGGTAGAGAGCATAACAAGAAAATAGACTCGAGTTCGTCGTCAAACTCACTAAAGACCTGAGATGTTAATTGACTGAACAAGGATTTGAACTCATTTAAGTGTCCAGAAGCGGTGCTACCTTCTTTCATGTTGAGCTTCATAAGCTTTTTCATGAGAAAAAGTTTGTTGGATGCACTTTTTCTCTCCCATTCTGAACATAAGCTATCCCATAGAGCCTTGGCTGTTGTCTTCCCTATGATAGTGAAGGACATTGACTCGGCTAGATGTAGACATATCATAGCCATGGCTTTCGCATCCAAAAGTTCCAATTGAGCCTCCGTATAGCCATCACCCTCTGCACGCTCTTTCAATGGTTCTGATAGACCTTTGTTAGTCAAAACATCCTTCATGTGCTCTTTCCACACGGTGAAGTTGCTACCATCAAACTTGCGGATGAAATACTCCTCCTTTTCGAGTTTTACCAAATGGCGAGCGAATCTTTCCGAGCAAGGTAAAAAAACGAGCGACTCACAGAGAGAGAGAGAGAGAGAGAGAGAGAGAGAGAGAGAGAGAGAGAGAGAGAGAGAGAGAGAGAGAGAGAGAGAGAGAGAGATTAATGCTACTAGATAGAAATTTGAACAAGAGAGCTCACTACATGCGTAAGTGTTGATTTATTATAGACTAAAGTGAGAGAAAAGAGCAAGAGACAGGGAGAATAGTTTGAGAGAGCACACAGTGATGAGAGAGACATGGAGTGGGAGGAGAGGATGATACGCAGATATCCAATACCCATAGACGTGGTGCAATCTCCTCCAAAGCTACAATATAAAGTAATGCCGAGCACACACCAATATTTACTTACATTAGTGAAGTGATACCTAATAGAAAAACAAACCCTATGTAAATATCCATAAAAGAACTATGTCCCCAACATTGTGAAATTGTAGTCTCCCTTAGATCCAAAAACCACTATAAAGGTGTGTATAGCTAGAATCACATTTGTTATTGCAAGAAAAAAATTATGCCCATAATATATATGCTATACATCATAATCACAAATGTTAAGTATAGAGCCTGATTCACCCTTGTAATTTTCTGTGGTAAAAGCGCACATTTGTAAGGCCCCCATTATGAGGAGAAGCCATCGTGCGTGAAGGAAAATCACTCACCGGAAACCAAAATTTTCACGGACAAGAATCAGGGGCAACATTAAAGGACTCGGGGGCCTCCGCCCCCGAGACTTTTTTTTCCGCCGGAATATTCTTTTTCGCCGAAATATTATGGCCGGACGGCGGCCGGAAAGTGGTCGGAAAACAACCGGTCGGTTGGCCGGTGGCCGGTAGTCAATGGCCGATGGCCGGTGGTCGGAAGTCAATGGCCGGTGGCCGGTGGCCGAATTCAAAAGCGGACTTGTCTTCTCAAGGGCGGCCACACATAGGCGGATTGGAGGATCCGATTTGGACTTATTCACACAAGGGCGGCTACACATGGCTGTCTCTCATAAGAGAGGGTAGCCCTTTTGGCCTATAAAAGGAGGCCATTTCTACACACATTTCATAGTGTGAAGTTGATGTAACAAGGTGAGTGTGAGGTGGTGAGAGTGAAGCAAGGCGGGAGCTCCATTAAGGGTATAATCCCTTTGTAAACTACTTCTTGTTTTGAAGTACTAAAGCCATTGAGTGGCTGCTTTCCCATGGACGTAGCCCACATTGGGTGAACCACGTATATCGTGTGTACTCTCTCTCTCTCTCTCTCTCTCTCTCTACTCTATAATCTCATGTATATAAATCTGTCTCTCTCCATTAAGTAATCTACTCAATTATCTATTTAGCTACGTCTTATTTCCTAACAACTGGTATCAGAGCAAGGTTTGCTCGTAGCTAAATTATCTCAAGGAAAGGATTCCTTGAATTGAGTGGGAGTTATGGCGGAGGAAGGGAAGCTCAAGATTGAGAAGTTCAACGGCAAAAACTACCAACATTGGAAGATGCAGATTGAAGACTATCTCTACCAGAAGGACCTCTATTTGCCACTAGGCGGTCTTGCGAAGAAGCCCGCAACAATGGCAGATGAAGCATGGATTGTCCTTGATCGAAAGTCACTGGGAACAATCCGGTTAAGCTTGGCGTCAACGGTGGCCTTCAATGTTTCGGATATGAAGACCACGGAGGACTTGATGAAGTCACATGACGACTTCTACGAGAAACCATCGGCATCTAATAAGGTATTTCTTATGAAGCGCTTGTTCAATCTAAAGATGGCAGAGAATGGTTCAGTTGCAGAACACCTAAATGACTTTAACACAAACATAAGTCAACTTCGATCAATGAAAATCAATTTCGATGACGAAGTACGAGCTCTCCTTATACTATCATCTCTACCGGATAGTTGGGACAGCCTTGTGATGGCTGTAAGTAATTCTATCTCTTGCACAAATACTCTTAAGTTTGATGATGTTGTGGGTGTTCTCCTAAGCGAGGAAATGCGAAGGAGAAGCACAGGAGAATCATCAAGTGCTGCACTATTAGTGGAAACAAGAGGAAGGCTTAAGGAGAGGTTCAAAAACCAAAAGGGTCGTGATCGCTCAAGGCGGAGCAAGTCACACACAAAGTCAGTTCTTGAATGTTGGAACTGCGGCAAGAAGGGCCACGTCAAGAAGGATTGCTGGTCCAAGAAGAAGAAGGAGACAGAGTCTCAAGACAACAAGCCAACATCAGAGGCCAATGTGGCAGGTAAAGTAGAGCAAGATGCTCTAATTCTCTCATTAGACAATGTGTCTAATTCCTGGATAGTAGATTCCGGGGCTTCATTCCATGCGACACCACACAAGCAACATTTCCAAGACTACACCAAAGGTAATTTTGGGTATGTATACTTGGGAGATGATGAAGCTTGTGAGATTGTCGGCAAAGGTACAGTTTCTGTCAAAACTGCTAACGGAAATGAATGGAAGCTTAAAGATGTTAGGCATGTTCCTTCTCTTCGCAAAAATTTGATCTCTACAGGACAATTGGACGATGAAGGTCACAGCATTGCATTCGGAAACAAACGGTGGAAGATCTTAAAGGGATCTTTGGTGGTTGCCAAGGGTGAAAAAGTCGGTACACTTTACTTGTGTACTGTTAGCACGCAACCTTCAGCTTGTGCAGCAACTACAGAAGTTGACAGTGCGGTGTGGCACTACCGACTTGGGCATATGAGTGCCAAAGGAATGCAAATCCTTCAAACAAAGAAGCTTCTACCAGGTTTGAAAGAAGTGGACTTAGAGTTCTGTGAAGATTGTGTTTATGGTAAACAAAAGAGGGTAAAATTTCAAAAATCAAGAAATGAAAGAAAAAATAAAAAACTTGAGTTGGTTCATTCTCATGTTTGGGATCCTGCAAGTACACCATCACTTGGTGGCTCATTGTACTATGTAACATTCATAGACGATGCGACTAGAAAAACATGGGTTTATGTCATGAAGAATAAATCCGATGTATTTTCCATATTTCAAAGGTGGAAAGCCTTTGTGGAGAATGAAACAGGTACCAAGGTTAAATGCCTCAGATTCGACAATGGAGGCGAATATTGCAGCGAAGCTTTTGAAATCTTTTGTGCTAGCAATGGCATTCGGAGGCAAAGGACAACCCCAAGGACACCTCAACAAAATGGGATTTCGGAAAGGATGAACAGGACAATCATGGAACGAGCACGAAGCATGCGGCTACATGCAGGCCTACCTCTTGAGCTTTGGGCGGAAGCTGTAAGTACGTCTGTGTACTTAATCAATCGGTCACCCTCAGCGGCATTGGATGGGGGAGTTCCAGAAGAGGCATGGACAGGTAAACCGGTGAATTATGCATTTCTCAAAGTGTTTGGGTGTGAGGCTTTCATGCACATAGATAGAAGCCTAAGATCAAAGTTAGATGCAAAGTCCAAAAAGTGTTTCTTCATTGGCTATGGAGAAGGAGACTTTGGGTATCGCCTATGGAATCCTGAAGATGGTAAAATCTTAAGGAGTAGGGATGTAATTTTTAACGAACAAAATATGTACAAAGATTACTTGGAAAGAAAACAAACAAAAGAAACAGGTGATGAGTACATGGAGCTTGAGGACGGTGAAGACTCAAGGACTGCAAACGGTGACAATGTGCAACAACGTCAACCAAATGAGGAGCCTCAACCTATTTCCCAAAGATCTACAAGAGCAAGTAGATATCCAGAAAGGTTTGTTCCTTCCTTCAACCATCTCTTGATCTCAGATTCTGGAGAGCCGGAATCATATGAAGAAGCTATGCAACATGAATCCAAAGAAGAATGGACGAAGAGCATGCAAGTGGAGATGGACTCACTACATCGCAACCAAACATGGGAGTTGGTTGAGTTGCCTAAAGGTAAGCGGGCACTTCAAAACAAATGGGTGTACAAGCTAAAGGAAGAAGAAGGTGGGAAGAAAAGGTACAAGTCTAGGCTTGTGGTAAAAGGTTTTTCTTAAAAGAAAGGTATTGACTTCAATGAAATATTTTCTCCTGTTGTAAAAATGAACTCAATTAGGCTTGTCTTAAGCCTTGTGGCTGCTCATGATCTAAATCTCGAGCAAATGGATATAAATACGGCATTCCCTCACGGTGACTTGGAGGAGGAAATCTACATGCTTCAACCAAAGGGGTATGAAGTAAAAGGTAAGGAGAAAATGGTTTGCAGATTAAAGAAGAGCTTGTATGGTTTAAAGCAAGCATCAAGACAATGGTACTTGAAGTTTGATCGATGGATGTTGGATCATGGATTCACAAGATGCAACTCGGATCACTGCGTCTACACGGAGAATTTGGGAGATGGGAAATTCATCATCCTAATGTTGTATGTTGATGACATGTTGATTGCAAGTGCTAACATGCAGGACATCAAAGACCTAAAAGAGGAGCTGTCCAAATCTTTTTCAATGAAAGATTTAGGTGCTGCAAAGAGGATACTTGGTATGAAAATATCAAGGGACAGGACGAAGAAGAAAATAAAGCTATCTCAAGAAGATTACATCAAGAAGGTACTAGAAAGGTTTGCAATGCAAAATGCAAAACCAGTTTCTACACCTTTGGCTGGTCATTTTAAACTAACGAAGGATATGTGTCCAAAGACACAAGAGGAGATAGCCTATATGTCTAAAGTTCCATATGCTGCAGCGGTAGGTTCTCTAATGTATGCTATGGTCTGGACAAGGCCAGACATTACACATGCAGTGGGAGTTGTGAGTAGGTTCATGGACAACCCAGGTAAAGAGCATTGGCAAGCTGTGAAGTGGATACTTAGGTATCTAAAAGGGACAACAACAAATGCTTTGTATTTTGGAGGAACTGATATTTTTCTAGAAGGGTATGCTGATGCAGATATGGCAGGTGACAAAGATACTCGAAGGAGCACTACTGGCTATGTGTTCACGTTGGAGGCACAACAGTAAGATGGGCTTCAAAGCTGCAGAAAGTGGTTTCACTTTCTACCACGAAAGCAGAGTATGTAGCAATGACGGAGGCAAACAAAGAAATTCTGTGGCTTCACAGATTCTTAGAAGAGCTTGGATTCAAACAAGACAATTGTGTCTTGTACAATGATAGCTAAAGCGCTATCCATCTTGCGAAGAACTCAGCCTTTCATTCAAGGACAAAGCACATTGAGGTGAGATATCACTTCATACGCACTCTTTTGGAAGAGGGACAACTAAAGCTAGGAAAGGTGCATACAAGTGAAAATCCTGCAGACATGTTTACAAAGGTGGTTAACAAGGAGAAGTTGAGCTTTTGCTCATCTTCAATCGGCATTCAAGGATAAGAAGCCAGAATGGAAAGCAGTCACAGGTTTGGTTTGGAGATCAGTCTCCAAGTGGGAGATTGTTAAGTATGGAGCTTGATTTACCTTTGTAATTTTCTGTGGTAAAAGAGCACATTTGTAAGGCCTCCATTATGAGGAGAAGCCATCGTGCGTGAAGGAAAATCACTCACCGGAAACCAAAATTTTCATGGACAAGAATTAGGGGCAACTTTAAAGGCCTTGGGGGCGGAGGCCCCCGAGACTTTTTTTTTCGTCGGAATATTATGACCGGACGGCGGCCGAAAAGTGGTCGGAAAACAACCGGTCAGTTGGCCGGTGGTCGGAAGTCAATGGCCGGTGGCCGGTGGTCGGAAGTCAATGGCCGATGGCCGGTGGCCGAATTCAAAAGCGGACTTGTCTTCTCAAGGGCGGCCACACATGGGCGGATTGGAGGGTCCGATTTGGACTTATTCACACAAGGGCGGCTACACATGGCTGTCTCTCATAAGAGAGGGCAGCCCTTTTGGCCTATAAAAGGAGGCCATTTCTACACACATTTCATAGTGTGAAGTTGATGCAACAAGGTGAGTGTGAGGTGGTGAGAGTGAAGCAAGGCGGGAGCTCCATTAAGGGTATAATCCCTTTGTAAACTACTTCTTGTTTTGAAGTACTAAAGCCATTGAGTGGCTGCTTTCCCGTGGACGTAGCCCACATTGGGTGAACCACGTATATCGTGTGTAATCTCTCTCTCTCTCTCTACTCTATAATCTCGTGTATATAAATCTGTTTCTCTCCATTAAGTAATCTACTCAATTATCTATTTAGCTACGTCTTATTTCCTAACAACAAACCTTGTCCAATGCCATCAAACTTGTTGTCGTTTCAGCATTAGCTAACAATAGACTTAAACCGAAAAACAAGAAAATAACCAACTACTTAAGCTTGTTAGATAGGAAATAGAAACATCACATGTCCATATGACATCTAGCAAGCTAGAACTTATCAAGAAGATCGATGGCTCTAGAGGAGAGTGTTGCCCCAAAAGTTGAATCCATTCTCTTTTAAGCTAAATTCTTAAGTGGATCGATGGCTCAAACTTATCAATCGCTTGATCTCCATTTGTACATGCACATACATGACCTCTAGATAAACATATTGTGCAAATAGGGTGGATACATGTAATAATCTTTCCATTTACCTGCATGCATTAATCTTCTCTAGTTACCTATACCCATTGCTTGGCAAAAATGAAGAGCATTGTATGTAGGCTTATCAACCAATAACAAATAAAAATTCAAAACAAACAAACACAAAACATGACGTACATTATCACTTCAAACCAAAACAGGAAACAAAGCAATGTTTGTTTCCATCACAACCAAAATAAGAATTAATGATAATACTTAAAGTCAAGTGTGGCTGTGTATAAGTGAGATTAGTATAACTATTCAAAATAGTCTTCATTTGGCAAGTTTGTGATTTTAGTGGAGACAAGCTTCCAATAAAATCGTAATGCTACTACTAGAAACGAATTGGATTGTATTTAAAAGTTGCCAAAGGTACTACCTTCCCCTTTTGTGTTTGAACGTGTACGATGACTTCTGCCATGCTTTTATTAAGTTCAAGAATTTCAATTTATACTTCCACGCTTTGAGACCTTATTGCTAGACCACGTGTACTACCTTTTATACCTTATACCACTAATATGCTTGAATAGTAGCGTGACTCGAGTTTTAGCCCTAACTATATAAAGCCATTCACGCTGGCGCGGACGGCTATATATAGCTAGTGTAAAGGAGGCGGGTGAAAATATTAGTCAGATTGCTCTCTTTATCAAAGATAGGAGGTAATGCTCCAGGTGTTCATTCTTAAGTAATATGGTTCCTTAAGTGATCCCCCATGGAAACTACCTATAGCCATCCACACCGGCGTGGATGGCTACAAGCAAATATCATGTTGGACAAGGAGGAGCAATCAAATGGATTCCTAATGCGAAGTTTGTGAAAAAGTCGATAGCATTGTTCAACCTTCTCGTTGCCTGCAAAGGAGAGATAACAACTCTAGGCTGGGAGTCGTGACTGCAGCGAAAGCAAGACAGAGATGGGAATGCATAAAAGGGTGCCTGCCCTGAACCTCAAGGAGGTCATCAACTTGTGTGGGGCTTGAATTTTTTTTTCTGAGGTGTCCGTTCTCTTCAAGTACCTTATCAGCTTGAAGCTTCAATCACACAATGACATTTTGCGCAAGCTGAATCACCGGAATGGTTACATCCTTGCCATTCTTCCTCCATTGGGTGGATCAACGCACCCTCTTCCTCCTCTCTGAAAGCGTTCCCAACCTTCAACGTTGACCCTGCAAATAGTGAATGCTCCTTGCGGCTGCAGACTTTTTAATTAGGGGGATACTTGGACGTAACTTCGCATGAAGGAAAGCTTTTGCAAACGAAGGTAGAAAGGTGTTAAAGGTCACTTAAAAATCCATTACCAGAGCTTATGTAGGTGCTGGACTTTCACTTCAAAGCAGCGCAGCCTTGAGTCGAAGACCTTGCATTGGATGAATGCTTTGAGAGTTCTACTTACAAGCCAAACAAAATTGAGATTTTGTGTGTGTGTGTGTGTGTGTGTGTGTGTGTGTGTGTGTGTGTGTGTGTGTGTGAGAGAGAGAGAGAGAGAGAGAGAGAGAGAGAGAGGAAGGAGGAGGAGAAGAGAATTTTTATAAACAACCCTAAGAGATACTACACTTGGATGCATAAAAGGTTATTTCAGTTACCTGTTTCTATTCTCTCTCACACACATACACGCGAAGAGAGTTTTAATGTCATACGTAATACTAATATATCTCAAGAGACTTCAAAGATCTACCTGATGCAAGACCTATAACACGAGAGAGAGAGAGAGAGAGAGAGAGAGAGAGAGAGAGAGAGAGAGAGAGAGAGAGAGAGAGAGATGAAAGACAATGTTTATTTACATATAGAAAGGTGTTAAAGGTCACTTAAAAATCCATTACCAGAGCTTATGTAGGTGCTGGACTTTCACTTCAAAGCAGCGCAGCCTTGAGTCGAAGACCTTGCATTGGATGAATGCTTTGAGAGTTCTACTTACAAGCCAAACAAAATTGAGATTTTGTGTGTGTGTGTGTGTGTGTGTGTGTGTGTGTGTGTGTGTGAGAGAGAGAGAGAGAGAGAGAGAGAGAGAGAGAGAGAGAGAGAGAGAGAGAGAGAGAGAGAGAGAGAGAGGGGAAGGAGGAGGAGGAGGAGGAGGAGAAGAAGAGAATTTTTATAAACAACCCTAAGAGATACTACACTTGGATGCATAAAAGGTTATTTCAGTTACCTGTTTCTATTCTCTCTCACACACATACACGCGAAGAGAGTTTTAATGTCATACGTAATACTAATATATCTCAAGAGACTTCAAAGATCTACCTGATGCAAGACCTATAACACGAGAGAGAGAGAGAGAGAGAGAGAGAGAGAGAGAGAGAGAGAGAGAGAGAGAGAGAGAGAGAGAGAGAGAGAGAGAGAGAGAGAGAGATGAAAGACAATGCTTATTTACATATAGAAAAGGCCTGAAAGACCTCCTAGACCAAGGATTTACATCACGTCATGTGATCCAAATGTACTCTACTATAATGTAACACATAAGATTAAGATAAGAAGTGATAAAAATGTAGACACATATGTGAATCAATCAAGCTTGGCTAGTAGTCTATCTCCCAAAGCTTGATATTTTGAGTGAGCTTCCACTATAAATACCATCACATAAACTCTCTTATGGGCCTGCTCGTCATGGCATCATTCTCCTCCCTTGTAAAGAACTTTGTAGAAGTTGCTCTCCTCTCAATAGTGGCCCGAGTATGACAATATGATATCAATTTTGTGAGCCTTGTGAGTAGGACAAGGGCGATGCAATTTACAAATCTATATTGGTATCCTTACCCAAGAGACCCAAGAGAGTTCTAGGAATCGCAAAATGGCATGTCCTAGGGTCCTAATGAGAGCTACTACTTTCGAAGAGATCTATCACCTACCTCTAAATGGTTAATCTCCTAGAGCGAGTTGAACTTTCTAATAAAGCATGCATATATACTTGCATGACTTCAACCAGAGTAGCTCAAGCCATATCTTATTATTGTAGTCCCTCTCTCTCAACAGAGGCCCAATTACCCCTCTAAATTAAAGAGACAATGAAATTGTTCCTCTATCGCATAATATACTCAACACTGACATATGTAGTGCTCCTTTGTCGTGGAATAATTATTGTGTAAGAGCTATTGCTAATTTTTATAGTTTTTCTAGTAGTTGATCATTGTATTTGTACGCTCAATATCTTAAAGAATATTGCTACATTTGAATGCATGTTCTCAACACAATGAGCATTTTGTTGTGGGAAGACTTGGTATCTACATTTGCAATGAATTTGGCTAAGTTAATGTGCATGGGTTCATGTATTTTTTAGAAAAACTTTGTTCAAGTTGCCTCCTATATCATAGGCATCCTAGGATCTGACTTATCTTACTTACTCTTTCATGTTATATTGAGTGTGCTAAAATATCCTCAGCTTTGGTAGAGCAACACAAACTCCACTTGTTGATTGGTTGGTTTAGCTCGGTTTTTGGTTTTGCTCGAAAAACCTTGCTCGGTAATTGGAATCCCTCCTCCTTTTCTAAAGAAGAAGCCATCACTGACAAGAGGGTTTGAGAGGTGCCAAACTATGGCAAGAAGCTGCAGAAATTTGGATAGATTAACCTTTGTACCGGGAGCAAAAACTCAACCAAAATAGGCTCAAAGTTGCCAATGAAAGTCATGACTCGCGGGAAAAATCCGACAGAGTCTCTTTTGTATGAGGAGTCAAAACTCAACTCAAAAACGCATAAATGGGCCAACTGCACTAACTGGGCATCAAAAAACTAACATTGTCACTGTCGTGTGAACGCCAACTCGACGTCAAAAGCATAAGCAATCGTCTAGATACATATCCTATGGCGAGGGTACCGTAAGAGGGGAACTCCAGCCACCTGTATCACTAAAGGTATCTCAACATTTGAGAATACCCCAGCTCAAAGAAAACCTCATGCTAGTGATCATCCAAAGGCTAAAGCAGAAACAAAACGACTAGCCACAGTCTCAGAAAGGGCTATTCCGGTCTGAGTCTCAGAATCGGCCAGGAAAACTGTTAAAATATCCAAAAAAATGATTCCGCACGTAGTACATTGGGCACTGTTTGCAACTCAACGTACATGAGTGTCCGCGCTCAAACAGGCACGAAGAACTGTTGCATGCAGTAAAAGTGATCCCTGAGGGGATATCTACTCTCAAAAGAGCTCAATAGCACTATGGTGTGCAAAACAAACATGCATCTGTCAACGCATTTGTCCGCAGAGAAACTGCTATCAAAATGATTGTCAAAATCGCATGAAAAGCGTTGTGTCTGGAAACCTAGAGAAATTGGTCTAGGTGGGCTTGAAAAACCCCCTGTGTACCTGCGTGTTGATGTAGATATGTGCCGATTTATGTCGTCAAAAAAAAATACGCTAGTCGAATAGCCGCCAAGAGAGTCGTAACCAAAAATTGCAAAATCAGTGCGCTTGGTGCCGATGCCGGGTGTCACTCATCTGTGGTAGAGGCACCTCACCCATTCACGTCGCAAGCACAATTGTCCACAGAAAAACCAACGTCGGATCAGATGTCGAATATCCACCCGTAATGAGAGGTGTCGAGCCGATGCGGAGCGTCGAGAAAGTAAGTGTGCTCTCTTAGTCGCTCTGTACACCGATGGCAGTGCCGGTGTGAAGCAACAAGTCGTCAATGTCCTATGTCGAGGTCAACATACTAAGGTCAAGACTGGCTGTGAAGTCGGTGGCGAAACGGCTAATCGTCGATGTCGAGGCTGGGAGTCTCCAATGCTGAGACAAAAACTCTGCTCTCTGCTCTCTCTCTCTAGTCTCACTCGCTCTCTCTCTCTCTCTCTCTTTCAAGCTCTCTTTTTCTCTCTCTCAATCTCTCACACTCGCTATCTCTCAAGCTCTCAGGAGTGTATGTGAGGGGTTAGGGTGATTTCGGCTTGTGGTGGGAGTAGCCCCTTGCACACAAAATGTGTAATCACCTCTGATACCACTTGTAGGTTGCAGGATGCGGAGTGCAAGAGAGGGAAGGAGAGAAGGGGAAGGGAATGATGATCAAGACAAAGAGTTGTTTGGTGGAGCTATTGAGAGTAACCCTCTCAACTCCTTATTAGACATTATAACCAAAGAATAATGGGCGGGCGCCCGGCCATGGGCCACTGACCTATAACCCAACATTGTAGACATGTAGTCCTAATGAGCCTTACCTGCGGTTGAAGTAAGGTATCTTAGGAGTTGTCTTTGAGACTTATCGAGCATCGGCCACCCTGCTGACCCAATAGATGAAGTCTTTCCGATTTCCTCTTTACCATACAAGTCAAGGTTTTCCTAAGACTTTGCCGGCCGTCCTGGAAAATCCCATTTATCCCTTGAAACTCTGTCATACTTTTAGGACTCCTGTGAGCCTTGATGTTCAAGTTGAGTCTTGCAAACTTGAGGGAAAGACTTGAAGAAGGTAACACAAATAGAGAAAGATACCTTTGTCCTTGATAACCTCCTTGAAGACTTGTCTTGTATTGAGCCTACAGTGCTCAAATCTGGATCGTCTACTCTTGAAGAACTTCCACTTGTTCTTCACAATCCCGACTTTGATGGCTTGCCAAAGGCGAAGTTGAGAATCACTCATCTCAGGTCTTCATGGCCTAGCGTCCCTTGCTTTGGATCCGCTGCGATCCTCAACGGAGCTTGATGAAGGGCGTCTACTCTGGATGTTTGACCTGCATAGTGTGATGGCTCCACTTTGAGCTAGATGTGGGCCTTTGCCACATATCTTTACTTGGATGGGCTCTTGTTTGAGCCGAGTGTAGGTGTCTGCAATTGCTTGTGCTAGTCTTCTTGTTGAATATGCTACTCTGCTTGGGCTGGTTTTGGCTATGGACATGAGCAATGCTATTCTTGTAAACCGTCACGGCGGGAGACATCACGCAACCTCCGCTTCTTCCTCATGTGGTACAAGCCTTGAGCCGCAAGGGGCGGGGGGTTATGCCCGAGCTTTGTGTTGAAAAGAGACGCATGGCCTGCCCGCTCGCAAGCCTCTAGCTTCACTGTGATGCACGAACGCACGTGCTCCACAGGCCTTTGATTTCATTGGGAGCTCGGTCCACCTGTTTTGGGTTTCCGGCCTCATTGGGTGCATGGTCCGCCCTCTCTGGGTCTAAGCCTTCACTGTGTGCATAGTCCACTTGCTCTGGGTCTCCGGCTTCGAGGTGGTGCACAATTCACCCAAGTCGTTTTGAATCCCCAGCTTTACTTTGGTCCACTTGAATTTGGTGCTTTGCTCACTCGAGTTTAATTCAAGATCTCAGTTTTTCCTTCATCTCGTGTATGTAGCATCTCCTTCTTCTACTTATGCTAATGTCATCTCTACACTTTCATCTCCTCCACCTATCTCTGGAGGGGAGATCATTTTAGATTTTATGCCTATACATGACGACCCATCACAAAGGCATTGTCTTGTGAGATGTTTTTCTCAAAGCTTTGGGCTTACTCCCCTTTGTAACCTTAGTTTAATTCAAGATCTCTCTTTTTTGTTCATCTCGTGTATGTATCATCTCCTTCTTCTACTCATGCTACTTCATCTCTACACTCTCATCTCCTCCACCTATCTCTGGAGGGGAGATCATTCCGGATTTCATGCCTGTACATGAAGACCCTTCACAAAGGCTTTGTCTTGTGAGAAGTTCAATGTTTTTCTCAAAGATTTGGGCTTGCTCCCCTTTGTAAATTGATCACATTTCATAAGGCCTGGCACTTCTCTATACACGACTGCCTGTTCATGTTCTTCACATGACTCTCGGGGGGCTTGTTACCATGATATGATAGTGATGTATGTGAACCCTCTTAGGACTTCTAGGGTACCTTTTTCCCTCACTAGGAATTTTGTTCCCTTGGCGTGTATACATACCCATAGCCTCATGGCATCACTTGTCTTTATATGTGAACAATAAGTAATGTTACTTCTTGTGCCGTTGAGCTTCTCCTTCCCCAAGATTTGTGTGGGGTTTCCTATAATCCTAAAGTGAACACTCTCATTGAGCAAGAGAGACTCTAGAGAGTCTTTTCTTGTTCAACGGCAAATTGCTTCATGATGGCAATTTGTCTCTCTTCCCAAGCTTTCTCTTGGTTTGTAGGCTAGCACAATATGTCTACAAGAATTGTGCAAGTTCCGTATGAATGCACTATGGTATTTTTCATAAGTGTCAGATTGGGGTTTGGTCTAGATTACTGAGAATATTTTGAATCATTTGTCACAAATAGTTTAGTAAGACAATGAAAATGTAATCTTCCAACCTTCTCTAGGGACTCAGACTCAAATATCCTGGATGGCATTGCTTAAACCAAAAAAATCTCCCCTACCATATTGATTTTTCTTGGTAAGCTTTACTCCTTCACTCCATCTCCTCTTAATTGCAAAAGTATTCGAGCATGTGCATGAAACAAATCCCCTTGTTGTACCATAGCTCTTATCCTCCAAAGACAAAGACATTGCCATCTATAGAGGTATTGCATTTCATTGGATGCACAATCCACAAGCTCTCTATCTCCAATAGTGCTCCTTCTCTATCTTTTTTAAGTGTTTGCCTCTACTTCTTTGCCTCAATTACATGCACAAAACCTTGTTTTTGCTTTGTTTCCCTGTGGACACTCTCAAGTCTTCTCGGAATGGGAGAAAGAAGTTATGCGATCACTTGTTCATTTGTGTACATAAAAATGCTCGGCTGAAGCAAAATCCCTCCCTTTCTGTCCCTTTCTCGTCAAATACATATGATATTTGAGGTGTATAGGAATAGTTCCAACTTCTTCTTCTTCTCACCACGTGAACACACACACAACTAGGGCTCATTTTGATATGCAACTTGTTTGGAGCAAACCACATCAATGGTGCGCGCAGGAATGCATGGAGAAAATTGGGACCAGGTCTTGGGTAGGATTTTGCATAGGACACACACAAGTTACATCAGTGGGCAGGATTCTTTCCAAATGAATGCGATCTCTATAATCTCCAGCAGAGCATTAGCAAATAGTGTATGTATGCAAGCGGGGGCGGCTATAGGCTACACACGCATGCTCATTGCTCAACCGAGACATTTCTTTTTCCCTGCCTTGCTTCGACCCAATTGTGTCTTGCCATGCGTCCTTAAAGCAAGGCGGGAGAGCTCTCACCGCCATAGCCGATCTCAGTCTTGTATATAGCCAAGCTTTTACCCTTCATTACGTAGCAAAAAACCCTGTTTTCCCTCTGGGCAGAGGGAATCTTCCCTTCCATTTCTTCTCTGTGCAGAGGGCTCCCATCGCCATAGCCCGTGGACGTCAAAACCGACGTAGCCAGGCCCGACCCTATTTTCTTCTCGCTTTTAAGTGGGGAGCCCCTTCGATCTTTTGTGTGTGTCAATCCGTCATGGCGCAGGAGACAGAACAAGATCGCATGGACTGCAAGCAACCCGCAGGCCCCCTTCTTTGTGCGAACAATTGCGGCTTCTTTGGTAGACCCGCCACCATGAACCTCTGCTCCAAATGCTACAAGACCTTGGTGCTCAAAGAGGAAAGCAGGCTGCCTGTTAAAGCTCTCGGAGAGAAGAAGCTAGCCGCCCTTTCAGAGAAGGCTCTCACCAAGGAGGCCATTTCTGCAATCACATCAACCATTGATGCCAAAGAATCTGACCCGGTGAGTACTTCCTCTGCAATTAGCTTGGTATCAGATGCTGATTCTGCGTTAGACATTCCAGCCACATGCTCCGTCAACACGGTCGAGCACTCCGAGCTTGTGGAGAGTGCAATTAAAGAACAGGAGGGGCCATCTCCTCTCTCTGAACCTGCACATGCAGCCGCATCACAAACACCAAGTACGAGCTCTACACGGTGCCTTTCTTGTCGGAGACGGGTCGGTCTTTTGGGCTTCAAGTGCCGATGCGGTGGGGTGTTTTGCTCCTCTCACCGATATTCTGACAGGCATGGCTGCTCATATGACTACAAGGCGGCAGCAAGAGATGCCATAGCCAAGGCCAATCCTGTGGTGAAAGCAGAGAAAGTAGGAAAGATTTGATGGGATGCCATTACGGCAGGTTTCTTAAATTTTCTCATGATGCACATCATAGGAGTGTGCTTGATGCACATCGTAGAAAAGGGTCGGTTTTGATGCACAGTTATGTATGCATCAGGTTATGCATCTTAAAAGGTTTTGACGCTGGTGGAATTCATAAGGATTCTACCTTGTCGTCGCTATTGTGGAACTGGGTTATGCTATGCCGTATTGTCATGGAATAGAATTGTTTTGTGTTGGCTATGAGCCGTCTGTTTAACCTATCAAGAAGGTTCTCTCATATGTTCTGCTTTGAAACTTGAGAAAGATGTGTGGTCACATGCATGTTATAAAAACCTGTTGTGATCTGTGTTGGGTTTTAACTTACTGATTGAGCAATGAGATTATCAAGAAATGAAATTTAAGAGTGTCGTTTTGCCTTTTGGTTTTCCCTGTTTACTATGGATTGCAGGATTTAGAGCTTCTTATCTATTTCGCACCGACCCGCAACCCCGCTTCCGCTGTCTGAAAGTAAGTGGTAAATATGCTCTTTGCACTTGGTTTGTCGGTTTGAAACATGGATGAGGTGCACTGGCTTAAAAGGGAAGATTTAAATTTTGGCTGGAAAATTATGTATCTACTTGTGCATTGGTCTTTCGTGCTCTCTTATTTTACCCTTTTCGGCGTAGAGATGAGAGGTTGAAGCTTCAGGAAGAGGGAAGGAAAGGCTAGCTATACCTCTAGCCGGAAAACCCCCTTGATTTTTTACAGGTAATATATTTTGTTGAAGCTTCAGGAAGAGGGAAGGAAAGGCTAGCTATACCTGTAGCCGGAAAACCCCCTTGAATTTTTACAGGTAATATATTTTATCTTTGAGGTGATAAGAACCTCCACTTCTTTGATGATGGACAGGACTTGTGACACATCAGATTTCACTCGAGAGCTGTTGATTGTCAGTTTATTATGAGTTCTAGAGCTCGCAAGTTTTCTTCCCCACCAGCTTTGCGCTTGTTATCCACACTCGGACTGTTATGTCTCCTTTGAGCCGTTGCGCACTTTGGGCATGTCAGTCTTTCCGGGCATGGGGGCTGTTTTTAACCGGTCGAGAATTCCAGAGTCCGTGCTCCGGAAAGGTTTGCCTTAGTTTTTTTTGGAGCTAGTTGAAAATCAAGATTAGCTGGTTTGTTTGTACTAGTATTTTTGGTTTGCATCTTCATGAGGAATCCTGGCCGGTTAGGGGAAACACTTCCTCGAACATGGCCCGAGGTACCAGCGCAGATTTGGTGTTGAGTGGAATGTAAAGGCACATTCCTGGCCCTTGGTCCTTAATTGAATTATTCACTTTAGGCAATCAGTCACTTGAGGCACTAGTCTTGGATGCACAATTATCATTTACTGTTTAAAACAACCGCTCCTCATGCATGTGCATGCATTAGTCATTCGTTTTATGCAATATG